>NC_092070.1:13899866-14253366 GCF_039877785.1 Chaetodon trifascialis
GCCATGAAATTTTGATATTTAATTTGGAGAACTTGTTAGCCTCAATACATCAGATGCTCCTCCCTCCATGGAGACTATGTCTTGTAATGCTCTTGAAAAAACATAACAATCTTCGCGCCAACAAAAATAAACTCTAATTTAAAATTCATAAGGAGGCCACTTATCTCTGTGCCACAGAGATTACTCAGAGCATTGCTCAGAATGTATGCGGGACAATTTGTCTCCCATTCCCACCTCTTAGTTTTCGACACGTGCTGTCAGTTGACAGCAGTACGGGTTGAGAGAACAGGGCCAGCAGAACCATCCCCCTAGTAAAAAACTCAGCACAAAGAAAGATGAAAACTAAATCAATTTTCCTACTACATAGCTGTCACCCTGCAACATGGCTACATTGTAAGTTCTCCTGGAGCATTTGACCTTTGGTTGCTCCCTCTGTCCCTCTGACTGCACAGTGAAGCCTAAGGGGGGGTCAGCTTGGTTGGTGCAGAGGTCTTGCACCCCCCCTTCCAGCCTCCCAACATTTAAGAGTCATGGCAGGCAGGTTCCTCAGGGCGGTCTGCCCAGCACAGTGACCCCACCGACCGAGATCGAGGGAGAGAGAGCAGGAATATGTGTGAGGGAGGGGAGGCAGCGTGACAGAGTGCTTGTATGTGAGAAAAAGAGAAGGTAACGGATGGAGAGAAAAAGCGAGTCGAGCGAGAGGGAACAGAAAGTGAAAATGAGACAGAGATGGAGTGAGATGAGTGCAGAGTACAGGAAGAAAAAAACACACAAAGAAAAGTGACAGAGAGAGAAAGGTGTGACAGCTGGAGACTAAATCTTGAGAGACAAAAGGACCAGAGAAAGAGAGGGAGAGAGGAGCCAGGCAGAGACGGACAGTCGCTGTGACTTCTGCTGCACTGAACAGCCCTACAGGCCATCACGGACCAGTCCTCCAAATGTCAGTCCAGTCAGGACCACCCTGGGAAGCCAGCAAGACCCCCTGGGACCTCCAGGAAAGCAGATAACAACTGACATGGGAGGGCTGAGCTGTCACGTGCACACACACACACACACACACACACACACACACACACACACACACACACACACGCAGCACTTCCTCCTCTCGTACTCCGAGTTCCTGGAGCAGACATGTCTGGGCTAGTTGTGCTGCCATGCCTGAATTTGCTCCCTCATCTACATCATCTGTTTTCAGACTCCGCTGCAGCCAACGTGGGCACGAGCCTCCTTCGAAAACTAATTCCCTGGGACTCGGAGGACTTTGTTTCTCCGCAGACTTAGACAGGCAACAACATGGATGATAGAGGGGGATAGTAAAATGGCCTCATTCTTTCAGTCTCGTACTAATGCAGCGATGAAGAACGAAATGAAAACTGTCCGGCCGAGGGAGCCGTCAGAGAGCGTGTGAAAGAAAGAGAGGGAGGAAGGAGATGGTGAGGAAATGGAGAAGCAGAGACAGAGAAGCAGAAAACAAAAGCGATAGACAGAGAGTGAGAACAAAGCGCCCTCTCCCTGCTCAGGGCTTGGAGACAAAGGGAGAAATTAGTGCCAAGGGGAGAGGGAGGGGAAAAAAAGGAGGCGAGCAGGAAAGAGCAGTCTGATTAATTGAGACAGAGTCAACTGACCGCAAGTCATTAAGCTGCCACTGGGCTGAGCGCCAGTCACTATTCATTCTCCTCACTACCACTCTCTGCTCCTCTGCTTTGAGCCCTGTATCATCCCTGCGTCACCTCTATGCTTCCTTCACACACTCACTAACACATGGGCGTAATTCCTTCCAGACAGGAGGCCGCTCTCAAAAAAGAGCTTTTGTCTTCATTTGGCATCCACTTGGAGGGATGTCATTTGGGGTGGCTGCTCTTGAGTGTGGGATGACAAATGATGATTGTTTCGGTGCACCGAGACCAAAAACAATGCGTTTCACCAGATATATTGGGGAGGTGGATGACATAACGTAAGCTCTTTTCACACTGGGAGAATGGAACATCGCTGGTTGTTTGGAGACATTTGTGTAAGGCATGTGGTTTTTTTAGGATTCATGCTCATTTCTCCTCCACACATCTCCATATTGACTGTTTCTGTGACCTGAATTAAGTTGTGTGATTCGGAAAATATCGACACAATAGAAAAAGAGTGCTCTAATTTCTCTAACACACTGCCTGAATGATACATTTCAAAACTTACTTTACTGCTTTTGTTGTCTTATCATTAAGTAGTGTAATCATAGTCTATGACTATATGCTTTTGACTAAACCAGTAGCAAGTCCTCACCAGGAAAACATCCTCATACAGCAGTATACGACCCATATTTACAATTATTGTTAGGCTTTGACCTCTTGTGGAGCAAATAATTACGATGATGGAGTATAAAAAGCAAAAAAGTCCATGCTTGAAGCAGGTGGATGGATAGGACTAACCCCAACCCTCAACCAGGAGCCCGCAGTCCATGTCCAAAGTGAAACCAAAAGTCAGTGTTGCCCTCTTTTCACTTAAGAACTTAACAGTGACGTGATCTTTTCCTCAACTTAACCAAGTAGCTTTGGTGCCTAAACCTGAGCAACTGTTTCACAATATTAATCATATCTCATCACATGATAAGACAGAGTTATAAACAGCATCCTGTTGTTACGAAAAGCTCACATAACAGCTAAGTTCAGTTCACTTTTTGCTGTGGAGCTGAGCCTGAACATGAGATTAGTGAGACGGGATGGTGTGCAGAGAGTGTTGGGGCGCTGGCTCATGTGCTCTCAATTTAGTCCATTTAGATAGCTTTCAATCAGTGACTGCTGATGAGGCTAAACAGAGGGCGTGATGGGGAGCTGTGCTACATGGAGATGAACTGCTATTAAGAAAAGTCTTAGTTTTACTTTGATTAAAGTGCACTCTCTGGGTCAGGTCGAGTTCGCGTGTCTCCTTCATAGATCTTTATTCTGTTTGTGGACTTTTAATCAAATGCTCACAAAAACCTCTGCAGTTCATTTAGTCGATTTCATTTAGTTGATTGATGAGCTCATTCTCTATCATCGCCACACTGCTTGAACTCAACACTTAAACAAGGTGACAGGATTAAGGCTTCCTCGCAAACTTCTTTTTCTCACACACTTCGAGCTGATCGAGTTTTGAACTCCTCACTACTCTTTTTTGCGTACTCTGTAAAAACGACAGCATTTGTGTGTCTCTTTATCCAGAAAGAGGGATCCTTCCACTGTGGCCACTTCTCTTACCCCTTTTATCAAATCAAGGGTCTAATGATAGAGGACGGTCTATGTTGTACAGATTGTCATGCCCTCAGAAACAAACTTGTGATTTTGGGGTGTGTGTTTGCAGCTGTCACCACGATGACACACCACTGCTAGTCACCTCAAACTCAGCTGTGTTCCTCTCCTTTTTCCCCCTGTATAACATCTCTGTTCTCATATCTCCATGCAGCTCTCCTTCATCCTCGCTGCCTCCTCCTACTGCATGTTCAGACAGAACACGAGATGAATTTTACTGCAGACAAAGCTGCACACAAAGTCAACGAAAAGATGCAATTAATTAATAAGACATTAATTTACATGGGATGGTGCAAATTGATGTGAAGACACTTTCTTTCTTTTTTAAAATGTTTTAACAGGAGCAAAAAAATGTGCACGTATCCCGAGGCTTCATGTGTCAAAACCTGAAAAAAGTGAAGTTTCTGAGCTGCCTCACAAACACACATAAACACACTGTGACACATCCGTTGCTGGCTAGTTTAAAGCTAATGCATGTACATTTGGTATGTTGACTGTTTGGATTTGTCAAATCTGCACAGATGACCATGGGGGAAACGTTAGTAGTGTCTTAGCAATGACATGTAATTAAAGCCATTAAACTCTTGCCACTTTGGAATCTGGCACATATAAACTATTAATAAGTCAGAAATATTCCAATCTGCTTCACATTGAAACTTTCACTCTCACTCACTTTCTTTTCTCCTCCTCGCTCACGCACTCACAGATGACACCGCTTTACCCGCTAACTCAACACCAGGCTCGTATGACAGTCCTGTCTCCCAATTGCTTCTACACACCTCCTGACACTCACACATCCTGCCTGTACACGCACACAACCAGAGAGAGTGGGAGGTGGAGATCCGCTCAAGCTTACGGAAATACCAAATGGTATGGAAACATTGCCCTGAAGCTTAGTCAGTCAAAGGGTTCTTCTGACTGACTGTCTATTTCTATTTCCTGTCTTGTGTGATCTGGCACTATTAACTTTTCCATCTCCTGCTGTGACAGGATTGGTTCTATAGATCAAATCCAGCACTGAGGATGTCATCTGGCTCGATACTCTTCAGCTACTGAACCGCACTGTCATTTCCCAACTTGCATGACCTTTGATGAGCAGTCTACTACAGTAAATGCAGGAGGGTCAGAGTCCCTGTGGTGCATGTGCAGCTAATAGATCACTGGGTTCGTTTCTCAATACAGCTTTGATGTTAGCCCTTAACCATGGCTCTGTACCGTGGTAGGTTGACATCTGTAAATCTCATGAAACAATGGAGGAAAGAGCACCGAGAGAGTGGTTAGAGATGCAACAGCATAATGATTTATACCTTGATTTTACAGGGTGGCAGGAATTCATATTCACAGCTGAAAAATGTTCATCTCATGATTAATTGTGAAACATCCGCTGAACTTTGTGTTGAGTGCTAATTAGTGGATGTTACCATGCTAGCTCGCTAAGATAAAATGGTGAACATGAATGTTACACCTGCTTAAAATCAGCATGCCAGCATCATCATTGTGAGAATGCGGATATTAGCATTTAGCTGAAAGCACAACTCTGCAGCCTCACAGAGCCACTCGCACAGCTGAAGACCATTAATCTTCTTCCTTACAGTTTGAATGTTGGTTGGTGTACAGTTTGCACTACTTCCACATCAATGCTAATCGTCAGCTTGCACACAATGGCATCATAGCATATCAAATCAAATGGGGAAAAGTCATGTATTCTCTTCAGATCGAAAAGCCCAAGCAGAATTCATCCCTCGTATTCAGCGCAGGATCACTGAAAATGTCAGAGATCTACTTGTTCAGGTGAGCTAAGCCAAGTCTGAATTGCAGCACAGAAGATCACAGAATTTGAATGGATCCTTCCTCCAGCATGACATTTAGATGCCCTGTTCTTAAATTTCAGTTGTGATAACAAATATTGTGTGTGTGTGTGTGTGTGTGTGTGTGTGTGTGTGTGTGCGTGTGTGTGTGTGTGTGTGTGTGTGTAACTGCTTGTGCGCTCTGTGTTCAGGTGAAATTCTATAAAGTCATTTCTCGGTGTGTTACACACCTCCCTCTGTGTGTACTGCACTGCTGCAGATGTATTTCGGCCTGTCTCCCCGTGTGTCAGTTCTGGCTGGAGGTGTCTCATTACGCTGTAGTGGCTTGTTCTGCCATCTCCCATCCAGCACCTCAGGAGTGGATCTAGTTACTGGCTAATGGCCCTCACCCACCCCAGTTCTCCACTGGGGACAACCTGACCCAGCTCTGCAGTGCTGTCTGTGAGTCATACTGGCCACACCGGTCCAACTGGGGCCGTCTAGATGGCTCAGTGTGAGGTGTGGGCGATATTGTATTGTAATGCATATTTTTTAGTTTTTATTTCAGCTCACATTGGTTAAATATTGTTGCAAAGTGCAGCACGTATGTGTCTTTTTTTACATTGACATCTGTTTTTGATTGCATGTAACGATGTGTTTACGTGATGCCTGCATATGCCTGCTGTTTGCCCTAGATCAGTCACCAAAACAGACACAGGCTGGATGCTGTTTTGTTATGAATACTTTACACTCCTCCTTGTATCACACTTCCCACCCACTGTTTCAGGATGTTTAGCCCTCATTCGGCAGCACTTGGGGAGACACTGACGCAGGCATTTTAGACAACCAAGGCCTCAGCAGTTTAAATGTATCAGTCATCAAGAGCTGTCTATCAGATACGCTATCCCTGCTGTCTGTGTGACTGCTGCTTTTATTGCTGTTCGGAGTGTTTACATAGCTTATTCAGACACTGACAAAGCAGAGCAGCAACCATACTGATGAGTATCATTAGAATCCACAACAACAACATTTTATTACAGAAAAAAAAAAGACATATGGAAAATATATCATTATCTTTGGAATTAAGACAGAGCAATTATAAGCAGCCGAGCTAGACTTTTTTTCAAGACAAAAACATTATTGAAATGGAACATGCTGACTTAATGGAGTAATGTGTTTTTCTCATATGACTGTAGATACATTTTCACTCCACAAATAAGATTAAGAAAAACTTTATTTTGTGCTCTTCCAGCTGACCCATTTAAATCTGTCGCACTTAAGAACACTTAGCAAAATGTCACCGAGCACCTTGGGTCCAGGCTGATTAATTGCAGGAGAGCATTTTACAGTGCAGAAATGCATTCAAACTTAATAGTGCTTCATTGAAATAGCCTGTTATATAATGTGCAATTTGCAATGCAAAATCTGTGGAAGAAAAAGAAGCTTTTCTTCCTCAACATTTCATGCTTGCTCTCATAATGCTCTCTGAAAAGTCCATTTCTGATGCATGCGGTTTAGATGTCCATTCTCAATCACTCCACTCAGCACACCCATTGTAACAGTGCCCCAAGTTCTTGCCAGCATTACAATTCACCAACTGGAAAGACCCACACAATTATTTTTTCCCCCGCCAACTTTTCAGGTTACGCAGACAGAAAGCTGTCATGCATTTTTCTCTGACATCTGTGGATTTTGAAGCCTCACAGTGAGTGTGTGGGTGTTTATTTGACAAGATTATTGTATGTGAAAAAGATGTTTGTACATCCTATGTTTTTTTTATTCACTAAAGCAACGTCATCCCATTTTCCACCCAGTTTCTACTGTCACTCAGCTACTGACTTCATCATCTAAGTGTCGACACACCTGAGTGCACACACAGCCTGACCACAGAACTAGAAATCCTCTGAATACCAGGTGAATTTAGTTTAATCCTAAATATTTCAGTCCTTTTTGATTTGGCAACACCTGTGGTTGCAGACTTGGCAACAGCAAGTGCAGTTTAACACTACAGCTAACATCCCTTGAGCAACTACTTTGTCAGAAATACAGGAGGGGACCAGATGTGTCCAGTGCAGCCAAACAGACATGTATTTTTAATAAAGTTACTCAAAAATACTGATGATTTCATGCTGCAAAATGCAGGGACAGCCACACTTCCTGGGACTGCTTCACACTTAAAGCAAACCTGCATTTCACCAGTTTTAATGTGAAGCAGTAGCTTAATAAAGCTCTGACACACTGTAAGTGAACAGTAATCAGTGAGGCTATATGAGTAAAAACTGAGATGCTTGCATTGATACTCTGGCATCCCTTGTGCTTATGTAGGCAACTACTACAAGACTACTACTCTGAGAGTGAGTGGCAACTGCAGGCCAGACTTTGGTTTCATGAAAATCTCGAGGATTATAACTTCAAGTCTCCTTCAAGTACACCTTTTATTGTAGACAGCAGCTCATTGCAAACTTGTCAATGTAAGTGTAAGAAACACCGCATTAATTTACAAAGAGTGCAAATACAACCAGTGTGTAAATCGAGTCAGCTGTGAGGCAGAGCTGAGGGGCCTTGCTGATTTTAAATAACCCAGACTGTCTCACTGTTGACAGTCAAGATATTCCCAGAGCAGCCTCCTAATTTCTCAGCGTATGTATGTCCATAGCAGACACAGGTGTTATATCTTCACAATCAGGCCCAAACTATATAAAGGAGATTTTAGAGCTGACTCGAGGTAAAGCATTTTTTTTTTATTATCTAAAATATGGAAACAGTATTGGAAAATGAACGGGGAGTTATGTTCAGTTGTGAGTAGGACTGAGGTCTCTCGTATTTGTATCATGTTGCCTGGTGATGACGGCCTCCTTGCCATGTAAAATATGACACTCAACCTGCTCTTATTTCACATGCTTTCCACTTCTTACTTTAGATTCCTCCCCGCTCTGTGAAGCCTCAACAGTGGTCGCAAGTTGGATCTTCATCACCAAACCACAATGTTTTGTTTTTCCATCTCCACAGCTTTCCTTTTAATATTGACACAGGTGATATTTCCAAACACATTCAGGGGTGATAATTGAAATGCTACAACGCTCTTACACATCTTTTCTCCAGTTGTCTCATTAAAGCAGTACAATAACTTCTCACAGAGCTAATGGCAACTCATTCCATTATCTGCCCTGTGCCGATGTACATCCACAGCGCAGCCGAAAGGGGTAACCCGCACAGGCTTCTTTATTTTCTTTGAATCCTTGGATCAAGTGGTAAGACTTTTGTGCTTAAGGCTCCGACGAGTAGTCGGGACTCCTGGGTAGGACTCCTAGTCAGTTGTCTTCTCGTGGTAAAGCTCTTTGAAATTAAAGCGAATTCTCCCTGCTAAGTAAGTAGCTAACTAATAAGGACTGAGGAGGAAGGAGCAGAGCAAAGATATGTCAGGATAATAAGTCAGCGGAAGAACTGAGTTTAAACAGCACATGATGTACTTTCTGCCTGTTTCATTGTCTTTGTGTCTTTGATGGTTTTTCCTCCATCCTCTATCTTTCCCTTGGCTACTCAGTATTTCCCTCATGAAGCCATTTACAGTGTTTTGGTGTAACCAAATAGTAAATTGGAAGAGATTTTATCAGGTACCACTGCCAACCAGGGCCATGTGCCAAGTAGGCATTTTCTCACAGGAGTGTTGGGGATAATCAGCTACTGGAATCGCTGACTCGCTGATCTTCTGTGTGTGTGCGTGTGCATGTTGGTGAGCTACGCAAGGCAAAGTCAGACAGTAGATAATGTTTGTCGGAGCTTAATTTGAGCTGGACAGAGATCAAAATTCCTGAGCTATGCACAAGTGCGCAGTTCAGAGGACAAGCGTTGGTGAGGTCCAGGTCCAGATGCTGCCTGAGGACCACAGTAATACTATCTGATTGCTCCACAGGTGTCTTGTTTAGTTGATACCTGGTTATTGAAAGATGGTTAACTCTGGTTTCCTGTCTTGTTGGTGTTTCCTCTCACAGTGTTACTATTTTTGTTGAAGGAACAGTTTGACATTTTGGGAGATCCACTAATTTGCAGACAATTACATGAAAAGATCAATCCAAAGCTCATATCTGCCTGTTGAAAATAAGACTACAGCCAGCAGTCATTTAGCTTAACACAAAAAGTGGAAACATGAGGAGAGGGCTTGCATGGATCTGTTTAAAGGCAACAAACCATAAACTCACTGATTAACTCCTTTAATTAATCCATTCAGAAGTTTTTAATAAAAGGACACATTACTTACTGAACTGAGAGGTGCTGGTAGGTGGAGTCTGTGTCTTTTTCTTTAATTCATCCCAGCTTCTTCCTCTCTATCACAGCCTCTCATCCCCCTCCATCACCTCGGAAGGTATTTTAGGATAATTTAGATAGAGATTTCTCCCCCCTGCGTAAATCAGGCAACGTTAATGGCTCTCTTTAACTGTGGTAGTGATTTGAAGGTCATAGGTGGCTTGTTGAGCAATGAATGGCTTTTAATTAAAGGTGTAAATTTTCACCAGGCGGGCCATTAGGGCTGTGTGCCGAGAGACAACAGATTGATTATTGAGATAATAAAGCATGTTCAGGATGCCCCTGGTCTTGATTTGATTCATCTGCAGGACTGTCACTGAACAAGTGGACGAGTCACTAATGAAGACTTCTGCATAAAGAGAAAAATGCTGTTTTTCTTAATAACACAAAGATACATCAGTAAATATACTCAATGATATGAGAGCACATACTGCAGGGCCAATGTGAAGATTACAGTGTGACAGTGGTTTGTTTTCCTCTGTTACAAACTATCTTCTCCACATTGTTAAATCACTGTCTCCGCTTGGGGCTTGCATGCGTGATCGATCCACTCGTTCAACCCATGCATATTTTATCTTTTGTTTTTGCACCCGGCCTCATTCACATTTCTTCCAGCAAACTTTTGCCACACAAGAGAACTGTAAGTTGACATTTTAGCATGGAAGGTAATTAGAATAAATAGCTGCAGGAAAAGAAGTTGAGCCAATTTTCACTCTGAAGTTACTTCACTTCAAGGTCGTTCGACAGTATGTATGACATTTGCAGCAATGTTAAAGCTGTGTGGTGAAGGCGTCTTTGTTTGAGGACATACAGCAGACACAGCCACGCACACATGCTCACATCTGCTGGGTTCTCACAGTCAGTTCTCTTGGCAAAAGGAGTGGAGTTTGGCTAGAAATCCTGGTAAATACAGGGATCTCAATTCTTAGGCTTTCAACTTACAGTAGTAATCATATGAGAAAGGGAGATCCAAGGCACTCCAGAAACCCAGAAAAGACTTCAATTTGGTGAGTAAAATTTGCTCTAACGGAGTGTACACTTTCCAGCCAGAAATGTGGTGATGGCGTGAGCTTGGTTTTGACGGGACACATCCACAGCAGTGTTTGTCTCTCACCATCTGCACTGATTGCCGAGCCATGCGTGGCGTCAGATACTGGGCACCTGCTCTCTGGGATTGTCAGGTATTGAAATATAGCCACAATAACATGTTTCAGATGTGTAATCCATGTCAGGGCTGCAGGAAAACACGATCCCTTTTTGAATCAAGGGAGCGGTGTCCCACTTTATGACCACTAAATGTGTGTATGTCCATGTAGTATGTGAAGAATACAATTAGATGAGGCTCTAGTGCATAAACCTAAACCTCAAAGGAGACAAAACCAAAGGAGTAAAAAACAAAATCCTCAACCCATTGTTACTTTCTTGGAAGGGGTGATACGTATTTCTCATGTTAAGCCAGCTTTAAGTGGTAGAGAATACGGGCAGAGCTCTGCCAAGACACTCTGCATTTATGAAGACATAGATATATTCTTCTCTTCTCACATAATCTGCTATCCCATTCTGTGCAATGAATTCATAAGACCTTTGGTAGGTTGAATATATATATAAAAAAGCCTTATTATAATCCCTAGCAGAGGCATTCATGAAAGGTGGCATTTGTATTCAAAGTCAAAGTGCATTCACCATCAAAGAGGAGTGCAGAGGAAATCCAGTCGTCTCTACTTCATTTAGGTAATAGAAAGATAGGGAGGAGAGGAGATTAAGGGAAGGGAATACAGAGAGAGGAAGAAATGCGAGATAAAAAGTAACCTCTGGGGATTAGCACTTTCCTACAGTAGTGTGTGCCCGCAGTAAGTTAAGCATTCATATATTTACTTTAACTGTGTTGTGCAGATGCATGTGTGCATGGACTCATGTAAACACACCACAGGCCTTTGATACAGGCACACTGAGCTGCTGCACATATTAGCATTTTGTCAAAAACAAGTGGCGATGAAGTTACACCTGCCAACGCTTCTGCACTGTAATGGCGTTTGGTGTGAACACACACATATTAAGATAGAGGAGGAGTCCTTTTCTAAGGCCAGGCATTGCTCCCAGGATGCTTTAAAACGTAGAGGGACAGTTATTCGATCTGACATCCAAAGGTCACCATCAAACTCACCTGCTGATTGGAAACACATTGCTGGACCCCATTTAAGCTAACAGGAGGTGAGCCAGAGTGATACTCGTCAACATTCATAAATATGCCAAAGTACAAACGCTCCATAGTTTTACAATAATCTGCTTTACATAAGGGCTGCATGGTGGAGCAGCAGGTAGTGTGTGTGCCTCACAGCAAGAAGGTTGCCGGTTCGATTCCCGGGTCGGGCCTTTCTGTGTGAAGTTTGCATGTTCTTCCTGTGCATGCATGCATGGGTACTCCAGCTTCCTCCCACAGACCAAAAACATGCTCATTAGGTTAATTGGTGACTGTAAAATTGCCCCTAGGTGTGAGTGTGTGTGAATGGTTGTTTGTTGTGATTGGCTGGCGACCAGTCCAAGGTGTACCCCGTTGACAGCTGAGATAGGCTCCAGCCCCCCCGCGACCCCAAAAGGCATGAGCGGCATAGAAAATGGATGGATCTATTTTGTTTTATGCTTTACATAAAACAAAATAGAGCTGCAATGATTGGTTGATTAATCAATGGAGAGAATATTAATCGTCAGCTATTTTGACAATCGATTAGTCGTTTGAATAATTTTTCCAGCTAAAATGTCAAACATGCTGGGTCCAGCTTCCTAACTGTGAGGATTTGTTAATTTTCTTTGTCACTTATGGTAGAAAATGTTTTCTTTACCTCTTAAAGACTAAAGAATTAATTGATTATGCATGAAAATGATTGCAGATTAATCAATAATGAAAATAATTGTTAATTGCAGCCCTATAACAAACTATGCATTCCTTTGATTGAACTAACAACTAATTTAGCAAATACTCACCCGTGTCTTTGAGGCCCCACGATGTTGACTTCAGCTTTGTAAACTCTTATCAAAGACTTCAGCAGTTTTCCAAACTAAATGAAAGTCGGACTGTTCTACAGAAGCTCTGCTCTCCTGCTTCTTGAAGGCAGAATGAAAAGGCAGAATTTTTCCTGCCCCCCCCCCCCTTTTTTTTTTAACTTTTGAGGATTGCTCTGGAACAAGATTAAAAAAAAAATGAAGAGAGACTGAAGTGCATATAAGAGAGAAAACAACATCCGCACCCAGTGAAACACTATGAAAGTCCCACACAATGTACAGTATTTTAAATGCGGTCTGCACATTTAATCTTTCTCTCATGCTTCCTCTCGCTCTTTCTTTTCTCTCTACTCATGCTTTTAATTCAGTAAACATTTATAAACTTTTGCAGAATATTTAAGAAAATATTAAATTACTGCCTTGTGCTTGTATGCCTCCCCCATGTCTGTCCAGAATCATATGTAGAGAAGACGTTGAATAATTGTCCTCACTTAGGGTGAATCCCATTTCTCTTTTCTACCCCTACCCCTTAGCCCTACCCCTTGTCCCTTGCCCCTTGAAATGGAGTGCCAAGGGGTAGGGCCGAAAGTCAACCCCTCCGAATTGGGACACCCCTTCGACAATCGCGTACGTCATCAGTAGTCGCCGCTGCGTCTTACGTAGGCAGATGCGACGAGCTAATGCTACCGTCACATTCGATTTGTGTATAACATTCCTGCATGTTGTATCCCATAACGCTGTCAATGTAACTGAATACCAGCAGCGAGGTTGCCAAAGTTATTATTAATAACGTTATCACTGCAGATTATCATCAGGACTGCCCACAGAGCACCGCTAGTGGCATTCAGCCTGGCAACGGTAACCACGTAACTGAAGCCTCGACTACTATCGATTTTTTTCAGTTTTTTTTTTTTTTTTACGAGGAAAATGACCACTACACATTGAAACAACGTTAAAATAGACAATAAAGTGGTTTTCGTACATTTTAAAACTTCGTTCATGGAGAAAATACCGGTCTTGCAAGGCATTCTGAGAAATCTGTCGTACCCCTCCGTTTGGAGTGTGCCTCGGAAAAATCTCCGTTTTGAGGGGTACATAGCCCTACCACTTCCCCCTACCCCTCCGTCATAATGGGAATTGGGACACCCCTACCCCTCCACGTGAACGCGCAAAATGGAGGGGTAGGGCCAAGGGGGAGGGCCAAGGGGTGAAATGGGATTCAGCCTTAGAGCCTATTTTCACAGAGCAGGACAGAAGACTGACAGAGAGCTTCATCACATGGTGAAACGACAATCATCTGAAGCTCAACATCAGCAAAACTACAACGCTTCAAATATGAATGCTGCTGCAAAGAAGCTAAAAATTGTAAAACGTGGACGCTTTACACGGGCGGCACGGTGGTGCAAGCAGGTAGTGTGCGTGTCTCACAGCAAGAAGGTCGCCGGTTCGATCCCTGGGCGGGGCCTTTCTGTGTGAAGTTTACATGTTCTCCCTGTGCATGCGTGGGTTCTCCCCGGACACTCCGGCTCCCTCCCACAGACCAAAAACAAGCTCATTAGGTTAATTGGTGACTAAATTGCGCCTAGGTGTGAGTGTGAGCGTGAATGGTTGTCTGTCTTTGCATGTTGCCCTGCAATCGGCTGGTGACCGGTTCAGGGTGTACCCCGCCTCTCGCCCGTTGAAGCTGGGATAGGCTCCAGCCCCCCCGCAACCCGCAGCCCCCCCGCAACCCCGAAAGGGATAGGCGGTACAGAAAATGGATGGATGGATGGATGCTTCACACACATCTTCAACCCGGCAGCACAGAAGATCTGTACAATCAACACAGTTTGAAGGTGGACCCCCAAGATTAGTGTCACCAATTCAGTATCTGACCAAATGTGAAATATGGTTGTAATCTCCCCGTCTGTTTCTCAGTTAAGGCATTCAATTATGGCCAGAAAAGTGTTTTTTGCAGAATATTCTGACATCACACTAAAGTTGAACTTCATCATTTTATCCTGTGACACATTTGTGTGGAATTGTGTTATAATTATTGTATGAATTCTTGAGTTATAGTGTGGCCACAGTGACCTCTGAACACCAAAATTTAATTAGTTCATCCTCGAGTCCAGTTCAAAATTTTTGCCAAATTTGAAGAAATTCCCTCAAGACGTTCCTGAGATATCACATTCATGAGAATGGGATATACATATGTGCTCCAGCCCCGGCTGCTGTCAGCATGGAGGCATAAAAACCAACAACACATTTTTCATCAGTCTCGAACTGAAATGTTTGGAAGGAGCGAGTGGGAGGATAAAAAGGCTGAATTGTTTGACACCATTTTGAATGTCAATGTTGACTCGGTTTTCATGTCCACACAAGAGGCAAGGGACCAAAAATCTGATGCGTTCAAATATTGAATCCATCTAAAATGGACTTGGACACAGTCTGAATATGTCGTGATTAAAGACGTATAACAGCAACCTCTTCCTCTGCAGCTGTCACTCACTATAAATCTGAGCATGAATATTTGCAGACACAATGTTGTGTTTATATCACTTGTGGGGACATTACACTTACATTCATTTCCTGGAGCCTTACCCTAACCCTAACCACTATTTGCCTATTCCTAACCCTAAACCTACTGTAACCTAACCTAACCTTACCTAACCCGTAACCCTATCCTCAGTCTGCACCCAAAAATGTAATGATTTACATTAAGGGGACCTGCATTTCGTCCCCATAAGGCAGGTGAGTCCCCACAATATAACTGTGTACACACACACACACACACACACACACACACACACACACACACACACACACACAGAGCTTTCTGATGAGCTCTTCCGATCTGCATGAATCGAATCTGTCACATAAATTCCTCTTCTGATTGGCTTAAAAAAATCAACACCCATGTGTCCCTTGTGCTCGATCTCTGCTATGAGGTAATATTGATGTTTTGCTCAACCTGGGATCAATGGCGTGTCACGCCTCATTAGGCAAGGTAGCAATGCTGTTTACTTTGCACTTTGTCATAGGGTTGTGTAAAGTCTGCACCCATACAGCGTCTCTGGGATGCATGCTAACCATGCAGGTCTCATGGGTGCTTTGTAGCTGCCTCAAGGTCAGAGGGATATCACCCGGGTCTTGGATTAACTGCCCTCTGGAGGTTTTTCATCTGTGTGAAACAGAGAATATATACTTGCCTGTTTGACCTTGGAGGGGGGTTGTTTTCTGCCCCTCAGGATCTGACAACATAATTTCAAAGCTGTGGTCAGTGGCTCCGTGTCCAAGGTGAATGTTCAGGAAATGACCTGGTAAAGTGAGACAAATTCACCAGTTTTTCTTTCCCATTTCAAACTTCTCAAGAGAAGCCCCCGAGAGACGGCGCAAGGCTTGTATGTGTCTTACAACTTACACACACTCTCATATGAATCTATTGATTGCTTTGCTTTAAAAATATGAGCTGGGAATTGTGGCACGCCGTTCTTTGTTCGGAGCCAGAGAGCCGCTGGAGTGTAATATGACGAAGGCAAATAGTATGACTCACCAGACGTTCTGTAATGGATCAATTGTTCTTAAAGAATCAAGTGTTTGTCAAACATAAAAGAGTTTGAAGGCAAAATTTCACAAAGACACTCCGACTTTTCTTCTGTTGTGTTTCTTTTGTGGTTTTTAGTTTTTGACATCTTTCCATTTACTTTAAATAATAAAGAGCCCACAGACTGTTTGAGCTAATATGTCTTAAGGATTTCAACATGGGCTCCAGCAGGGAAGATTTCTTTATTGATGTGCGTATTGATGTCTTACAGCCACATTTTTCTTTGATCAACTTAAAAGAAAATCTTGGAGCGCCATGAGCTGATTTGCTTGCAGACACAAGACAACCTATTTAATTATTTCTTTCTATTTTGTTTTTAATGGAAACATCTTCCCAACAACTTTCCCTCATTTCGCTCTGAATAATTTCTCCCTTTATTTAGTTCTTTACACTTTACCAAACGTCTTAATCACAAATTAATAAACTCTTTAAAGTGGCAGCAGCCACCGCGCTGATTAACACAAAAGTCACCACAAAAAACAAACAACTCCCCACTCCACCCCCCCCCCCCCCCCCCCCCCCCTTGCATAAAACCATTATAGATCTATTCAAGTCACGCTGGATGAGGTTTCAGTAAAGACCCTTTGCCAGATGGCTTTCTGGGAAAGGATTTTCGGTTAATACTACACTATAATGTGTCTCCTCCTTCCACTCTGTGTTTCCCCCCATTGTTCCACTCACTCCACAGCCTCTGTGCTCTCCTTCTGTATGTGTCTAATTGCCATGACGCCTTGATAAGACTGTCTGCATACTATGCTTTATTACACTGAACTTGATAGCATCACTATGCGTTGCATATAGCTGGACATTCCCTTCTCTGTCTCTGTGCTGCAGCACTGATGGAAGTGCACCTGTGCCTGTCATGCCTAGACCTCTTCACAGTGTATCTAATACCTGTCTGCTGCTAAATGACTGCACACACACACACACACACACACACACACACACACCTATGAGGACCCAGTGGGACTCAACCTACAAATGAATAGCCACTGGGTTTGTTTGATGAAACTAAACTAGTAGTTCAACTGAATATATTTCTTGGCTATTACTGACCGACATCAATAAAATCAACTAAGTCTTGAGTGTGGAATTTGACGTTGGGGACGGTACATGTGACACAATTATCTCTATTCATTGCTCTTCAACACCTTCCTCACAAAATGAGTTCAATGTCATCTAGGCTGAATCTAGATTTTCTTTGTTTCTTCAGAAGCTTCTTTTTTCAGCCCCCATCCAGATGTTAGATTGAAGTACATAGACACGGTTGTATTGTAAAGAAATAGTTGCAAAGAAATCCTAACTCATCCCAAATCTGTTTTCAGTCTGTCCAGTGTTACGATGGGTCACGTGTGGTAAAAACCTTTTGAAAGTTGAGGAGAAAACACACAACCAGATGATGCAGAGTCATTTCTTAGTCTTCAGTCTTATTGTTGTGAGAAAATTCTGCAACCGAAACAGAAACTGTGTTTGCAGCAAGACGTGTGCAGAGGATTCAGTTTCTTTGCTTCGTCTCTCAGCATCTGCACGGAAATGACCGACGTTTCACTTCAGTGATAAACCATGTTTTCCAGTTTATCCTCACGATAAATTCATTACACATTATTGAAGTGGATTCTCTGACTTTGTATACGGACAGGCATGCAGGCAGGAGAGCCTGCACTCGCCCTATCTACAGGATTACCTCTTCAAGGTCAGCGTAGTTATCTCTCCCAGCTTCCTGCCCTTCTTATCCTCCACCTTTCTCATTCTTTACCTCCGAGCTACGAAAAGGACAGTCCCAGCTGGGAGGAGAAAGAAGTAGATGAAATGGTTATTTAATATGGCGTCTGATTGATCTCTATCGCATGATAAGAATCAGATGTTTTATCGTCTTGTAAAGATGCCACGTTATTTATAATTGGAGACAGGAAGACACTCCATTTGTTACTGACATTGTCAGGCAATGGAATGGACAGCCCCAAAGTATTTTGTTATCTAGCTGATATATGAGGCAGCGAATGAAGGTCCCCAGGTAGTTTGGCTGAGATGCAGAGATGGGATATGCCACCAGCATGTATGTGTGTGTGTGTGTGTGTGTGTGTACAGTACATATTGTGTGTGTGTGTGTGTGTGTGTGTGTGTGTGTGTGTGTGTGTGTGTGTGTGTGTGTGTGTGTGCGTGTGTGTGTGTGTGTGTGTGTGTGTGTGTGTGTGTGTGTGTGTGTGTGACAGTGAAATTGGTTACTAGAGGCTGGTATCAGATTCTATATATCACAGATTGGTTGTGATGAGTGTCAGCCTAATGTTTGGTCTCAGCATCAGCAGACTGCTGCATTTTTAACAGCAGACAGCAGCATATGTTGGAATTGCTCCTGACAGTCATGTGTGATCACAGTTTGCATGGTGGAAAATTATAATGAGAAAGAATTCTGATGAACATAAGGAGGTATTACAACTGATTTATCCCCCACACTGTTTAATGCCATTTGTCTTTTTACCGCTGTCCTCGACTTTCTCGTACTGGCACAATAATGGAGGCTGAAAATGGATAAAACATATTTTTTCACCCATTCATGTTCAGCTGTTCATCAGCCTCAATACATCTCTAACAAGCTGGGAGAATAGAGGCGGTTAGGATAAGAACAAAGTTAATCTTGACCAAACTAACTGTACTCTAATAAAGAGGGAAGAGATTGTGATGTGAGTCATAACATATCTGTGAGGCAGACATAGAAAATCAGTTCTCAATCTATTTACTGTGGCTAAACTTGAAATCCTATTGTTGCTTATTGTTACTTTACGTTTGAGCTTCACTGTGCAGAATGATGTATGCACACTTAGAAACATAGTAGTTAGAAACAGTAAAATTTCTCTACTGTATGTTCAACTTAAATCTGATATTACATGTGTGTGCGTATGTATGTCTATGTTAATTCGTAGCACCAGCATACAGTATTTCCCTGTCTGTGGTCCCAGTAAGTGAAAGGCACAATGTTGAGAAAAATGGAGAGTGAAAAGCCCAACAGTGTCCATCAAACCAGGAAAACAGAACTCTGCACTTGTGTATCAACAAAAATTAGCAACATGGACGTCTTCCTGAGAGTCGCTAAACCCCCCACAGGAACACTGGCATGAATTAACCGCGTAATAGAATTTAGTGCACATTTATGTCACATTCACTAATGAATAGTCAGCCCTGCTCTCCTTAATACCCTGTTTCTACAGGCAGTAAGTTGACTGTTGCTCATAATAAAGGAGTATCATCAAAGCCTCTCTCCCTGCAGCTTGTGAGTGAAGCCTCCTGGGCACCGGCTGGTCCCTGAGGTCCTGGCAGGTTGACAGCCCAGTGATTCCTGCAGGCTTCTTCCCAAGGCCAAGGCATTTAACTAGACTTCTCGTCTCAGCCATTAGAGCCTGCATCTGTCTCTCTCACACAGAGAGACTAGCACATTGTCAGTATGTACTGAGACACACAAACACAGCCACACATACACAAAACTCTGGGAAAAAGTTTATACCTTATTAGAAAGGAAGTGAGATCATAACACAGGTTGCGCAGGTTTATTGTTCTATATATCTAACACACAGAGGAATACTTTGTTTTTTTTCTTTCATCGTTGTCTGATCCAGACCCACCAGCTCTGTCTTCGCACACATTGTTCACTCCCTGATTCCCCAGGCTACGACCTGATTATAATATGCCCTGCTTGGAAGAGGAAGAACGTGATACATATCGCACAAACACACACACTTTTCCTTTCATGTTTCACTCGAACCTCGTTCCTTCCCCTCTCTTAATATCACGCATGGCCTCTTGCAATTTGTTGCCATGAGCGTCATCCATAATGCCGGGAAATTTACTTGAAATACCAGTTAGAATGTTCCTTTCTTTCCTAAACAGAGCTGGAGATGACAGCTGTGGCCTGCAGCAAATCCAGCAGTGACCCGTGTTTGTCTTCATCCGTCGCCTTGTCAAGAACACAAGAGATGGTTATCTGAAAAATATCATCCAAGTGAGTTATTGAGAGCAGGGCTTGGCACCAGTTCATAATCACAAAAGGAAGGATTTTTCGTTATTTGCAAACTGAAACGTATTTTGTAAACACCCTGTAGAGGCCTCCAGACTGACTTCTCCACTGGTAACACTGGTCATACCAGCACATGATTCTGGATGCGGACATGCAAGTTCCAGCCCCACTACACTGCAACATAAATGACTTTATGTATAGATAAAGTCATTTCATATGTCTTTATCGATGTACCCAAAGCTAATATCAGAGCCAACTAAGCCAAATAATTGTGTTATTTCTGGAATGTTTACTTATGTCAGCTGACAAGGGCAAATGTGCGTCATTGACCCAAAAACATTTCCATTCAGAAATGGTGCCAATTCAAAAATACATACAAAAATCCAAGACAACTACAACAATGCAAACATGCTGCAAATGAGAAAAAAAAAGTGCTGCAGAATACCAAAACAAATACGTTAACAGCAAACATGCTGCGTAACCAGCCATGGTATGTTTGCTTTTGATGCAAGAAGAAAGACTTTCTGTTGCTTTCTTCTTGTTTTCAAGGTTTGTGTGTTTCAGACTTTGCATTGTTTCTGTATTTGCAGCATGCTTGCTGTTAACCTATTTGTTTTGGCATCCTGCAGCACTTTTTTTTTTTTTTTTTCATTTCTGGCACATTTCCTTTGCTGTATTTGTTTTGAATTTGAATGTGTGTCTTTGAATTGCCATCATTTCTGAAGCTGCAACACGCTTCTCCCAATGGACGTTTTGCAGGGTGTATCTCTTGTTGACCACTGAACACGATCACGCAATACATCATATAAAATTCAACATTGCAGATCATTAACCAGGCATATTATTAATCATTCACCATAAATACTAAATAACTAACCAGTTATCGTTGTGGCATATAAGCCATTTCTACTGGCATGGACATCTGGGAATTTTCTCATTATGATCTATCTTAGTCTGAAATGACAATATGTATTCATTACACCTGATATAGTTTTACGGTAAATTGCCATGAGCCATTTTCATCTGTCATTTAAACTGGCGCATGCATACATTGAAAACGGTGGGTCTGGAATTGTAGGGGCTCTCAAGCTCTGCAGGGCGATGTTTCTCCCAGATTGGTTTAAAAAATGGTTATATATGAAATTTTGGTTGTAGTCTGGGGCTGTGCTGGAGGAAGGGATAAATAGTACTGAAAGGGATAACCAGTGATAAGTAATGTTTGATGCAATGCTTAAAAATTAATAATAATAATGCTAATAAAAATAATGGATTGTGTTGTTTTCATGAATTGCTGTGCGGAACTGCAAGAAACTGTGCTGCTGATTTAGCCAGGAGGTGGATGATTTTGGATGGTGAGCTCTAAAGGTTACAGGTCCACTGTCATCCCAAGGTCGTGTAGGTGGCTAAATGCTGATTCACAGCAAATCATGGTTGCTTTCATCTGATGTGAAGTGCTGCCAGGGCTTATGCCATAAGACGGGCTATCTCACAGCATTGATCAACACTTTGTGCTGAACACGCACAAGTGGATAAAAAGTTTTTTGCGGGGATTAACTAATTTGATCTCTCCTTTTCCTTGCGAGGGGAGGCGAGAGAACAGATTGTGTGAGTATGCTGTTATCCATCACAAATATGCGTAACACCGCGGGGGTCCAGTTAGTGAGTGTTTTTACTGTCTTTTGTTGAAGGCGTCAGCATAATGCAATGACAGACCCTCCTCGGGGTCCATTGCTCGTATCTCATAAATGATGCACAGGCAGGATTCTTTTGAAGGATAGTAAACCTGGGCTACAGTATATAGCAATATTCTAAACAAACGATATCAGTTGCTCACTCCAACACTCTGCAGCTGGTGTGTCGTCATGTTATGTGTGTATGAGCGTGACTCTTGGTCTGTTTAGCTGTATATTTGTTTGTGTGTGTCTCTTATTTTCTTGTACATACACACATTGTACACACAAGGGCACACACTACATTTCCTCTCTCACACACAAACAAACCTATTAGATTGCAAATATTACACTGTTACAGCAAACTCTCCATAGCCTGCTGCAGGATATTGTGAATTAGCCTCGGCTGTAGTAAATAACCATATGTGTACTTTGGCATGATTCTCGGAAACAATGAAATGTCTTTTGAAACAATGACATAGTGTCATGTAAATTCTGTTTACTGATAATATGGAGTGACAGACAAGATCAGCTGAGAGCCAAGAAAAAGCGATTAAGCAGCTGTTAACGTTCGAGGTTTATGCGGCTACTGATGCCATATGGTGCTACAGCCATTCAGAATGAGCCCGATACAGACACGTAAGTCACGTACAGTATGTGATCAATGTGGTTATGAATCAGTCAAGATATTCAGTTATAATTAGGGAGCACAAGCCATGTTAGTGGCATGGCTGTAGAGATGTTGGTCCTTCTTACACTTTGGTCCAGACTAGAATGTCTCAAATGCGAGTCTTGTTTTTTCTGTCCGTACTTGTGTAGGAGGTTGTGCTTTTCTTTTTTTTTTCCCTTTTTTGCAAAACAGCTGAGTGCAAACCTGTTTGCGTAACTGCTGGAGCTAACAAACTGAGAAAAAGCTTCAGTAACTTGATTTCCTGATGTTTGCATGCCTGTATTTATGTATTAATTTCAGAACGGCATTGCTTCTTTCAGATAAAGTTGTAAAATTACATGGTGATTTAGAAAACTTTAATATTATTACACATTGTTTAATTTTCCCATAGTTCTCAAATGAAAGGGCTGTGAATGCCTACGATCTCCAAGACATAATCTCTGAAGGGAAGTTACAACAAAGCCGAGAATTTGAGATAAAACAAGATGTCTGTGAAGATTATCAGACATCCCCATCACGGTTATCCAAGGAAGGTTGAATCTCGGCCAGCTGGGCTTTGTTGTGGTTACTTGAAAATGCTTCGCCTCTCATCGAAGGGGTTTTTCAGTCCCTGGTATTTAACCTCTGTGGGGTCTGAAGAACTGAAGATGCCCCTTGGATGAGCGGCGAAACTTTTCAAAGTATCTACAACCCAATCCAGTTGCATGAGATTCAACCCTCCGTGGATGATATAAAGCAAGATTCTGTCACAAAAACCCACTTTTTCTTCTACTTGCATGCATATTTATGTTACCCTAACTTTCACGGAGAATCAAAAGTTGATCTCTAATTACCGCACTTGTCTTGAGGAGTTCTCATTTTGCCTTTTTTGTTGTTTCTTCAGGACCAGAATCTTTTCCGTCTCGTCCTCATTTGTACACGATGTAGTTTTAAACAACTTTAAGTGTAACTTACCCTGAAGGCGTCGGAATATGCTTCCAATTTCTTCCATGGCAAATGAAAGAGAATTCATCAACAAATGCAGAAGGGCAGACTTTGCTGTGCAGCATAATACACTTCAATACACATTCAATAACTGTATCCTAACTGCAGCTGTTGTTGCTGGATGTCACGTTTTAGGCTGGTGAAGGAGCTTCTCTGATGCTATTCTGACCTCCTGTTTCTGTATCTATTAGTCTGATGAATCTGAGTTGTTCATAATCCTCTAAAAGCCGATGAGATGGAATAGACAGAGTGCAGCTGTACGTACAGATGTGTCTGTGTTTGACCGAAAGGTTGCCAGATGTGTGGTTAAAATTGATTATTTTGGCATTTTAAATGTTGTGGACACAATAATCAGAACCCAAATGCATGTTGGTACTTGAATCAACTCCTGCAGTAACCTCGATGAGCTCTAGGGGGCAGAAAGTTTCATTACACCATCCTATCGAAGTCTGTCACCTCAGCATCTGCTCCCCCACCCACTTCTTCACCAACACGTCTAATCACTCACCGTGTGAGTAGACCCAGCTGAGTGCAATGGGTAACAGCGCTTATTGAATTCCAAGTTCATCCACAGGTTGTAAAAAGCTCTGAATAACATGATGAATCCTTAATGATCCCAGCATGGGGTTAACATTAAGGCATGACGAGTGAATAATAGTGGTGTCTATGATTTCCCACTGTGCCATGGATGAAATTAATATCCTCTGGTGTGAACTAATTGGCTCAGAGCCTGAGGGTTGAAAGAGGAGCCGGATGAGGAGCAAGGCGTGTGTGTTAGGTGTTCATGTGCACACACTTGTGCGCGATCGCAGACTTAAATGTTTCCATTAAGTATAACAGCTGTATATGTCACTGGTGCTGCAGTGGTACATCTCTGCCTGCAAATAGCCCAAACAACATTTGTCTTGTGCAACCTCAACTCAATTTTCATTTTTCTTTCAAATTTGCGGCTGCAAAATTGCTTAGCCTTTCAAAGAGAAATCCATCAGTGCCTTGGAGAGCGAGAACGTGAAAAGCATCGGCGAAAGATGGAGCAGACACGTCTCAGATTTTCATCCACGACATCAGTGATCCTCTCTGAATTCCTCTATGCAGCATAATCCTCAGCCAGTGGGGAAATGTGAGAAACTTCACAAAGTAATTTACACTCTAATGTCTATTTTCCCCAAGAACAGCAATGGGACACAATTTAAGGAAACCACAGTCACATTTTCCTTATTTTCTAAGATAATACGAAGAGGCGTCCATTGAGTTCTATCAACTTATTATTATTTTCTCTATGAATGAGTGGCATGCTCAGAATAGACAAGTAACATCAGGCCAAATAGATGGTTTCCTACTTTCAAAACAGGCACTGCAGACTAATTTAAAGCTGTGCAAGCAATCAAAAGTTTGAAGCACACTTAGAGGAGTACTGGGTTATCAGTTATAAATATTTACAGATGCCACTTTTTGTGCTTATAATGTAATTAGTTGAGTCAGTACGTCTGCATGATGGAGATGGTATTCACTAGGGGTGTGCGGTATGGCCCTGAAGTAATATCACAATATTTCAGGATATTTCTGCGATAATCATATTCTTCAAAATATGACAAAATACAGAGTACAACTTGCCAAAGATTCAGCGATTTTCTGCCCATTTTTCAGTGTTACCTTCACTTTCAGCCAAGCTTGTTGCTGCTTTGCGTAATGACACTTGGATTTCTGTTTTTCTGTTCCCTTTTTTTTTTTTTATCACATTAAAACTTCACAGACATCATCAGCAGTGTGATATGTCACAACCCTTGTGGTCACTTTCATTAAAATTTATCCAAGTAATCTGAACGGCGAAGTTCTGACCCTTCTGGAGCCTGAGAGGCCTTCGCATTTGTCAAGAGGAGAACTGCTGAAAACGAATCACCTCTATCTTATCAGAAAGTAAAAGCAGTTACTTGACAATGCAAGGCGCTGATTGCTGTCAAAATCCAGATTTCATCGCAGTGAATGGGTGGTTGACGAGCACAAGCCTACTCTATATTAGGCATGTACACTAAGTTGCCATCTTTTCCTTGACTTTCCCTCCTCATCTCTTAGCCTCTCTCTTCTTTTCTTATTACTCTTCTCGAGTCTTCTCTCTCATTTATCTCTTCCTCTTTCTCACAGACTGTTCTTCTCCTCTCTTATCTCTTTCCTCTCCTCAGGCAATCCCTACCTCTCATCTCCCTCCCTTTATCCTCCTCTCAGCCTGTGTGGCTCTCTGTGCTCCATTGCCCTTTATGACCTGTAATCCATGCTTATTAAACAAGGTGCCTGTGCCATTAAGAGTGGAAAATGAGCCCTAATGGCAACGCCGCTGGCAGCACCCGCTGCCTCAATGCCATTTCGCACTTATGGGCAACGCTACATTAGCACCCTAATTCGAGTTGCCTTGCATCGCTGCCTCTGAAAATATTTTCATAATTTTCCTCTCCATCTACTAGCCCTCCACTGTCTCCAGATTGGTGTTGAAAGCTGTGCTGGATTGTCACAAGCGTATGGCCTGAGGTGGAAAGAAAATGGTTAAACCAAGGTAAAGCTAATTTATCAAGATAAGTCTATCAAGGTGACACACTGCACCTCTTTTGTTTTTAACCTCCCATGCCCTTTAGTGGAATGACCTCAGTAAGTCATGTGGAAGAGTGGTGGTGGTGGGAGTCTGATGGAGGGAGTTGAAGAGGCACAGAGAGTTGAAGGCTCCCTATGATGCCAAATTGATTTATCTTGTAGTCACTTGTGCTTTGTAGGGCAAACCAGTGAGGACAATAGAACAACTGTAGGTGCGTGGACTGTATCATTATAGGAATCTTCCTGTAACTAATGAGGACAATCTCTCTTAATCTTGGAGGCACTGCAGGATCTGTCTCAGGTGGGTGCCACTGGGTTATTGAAACTCAACGTGAATCTCAAACAGCTTTTCGCTAGGAATTACATTTTTTCTTCGACAACTTTAGACACTTTTAGACAACTGCGTCTCTCTGAGTGGTCTAAAGGTGGATAGACTGTCCTCCAAAGAAAACTGAGAGCATCCGTAGTTTCAGCAAACGGCCAAAATCTTCACATCATTTATGTTCAAGTAACAAGCTGTAGGAATTTGAACTGTTTTCTGCAAAGGAGGGAGCAATGTACAGTGCTATAGAGGCACAAAATCTGATTGGGAGGAGGTCAGGTGGTTGGATGGGTCCAAAAAAGATAATGATGTTTCTTTCTGACCGTTAACATACTAAAGTTTTCTTTCAACCGTGACCATGATCGCTGCTCAGTCTTAATCTCATGGTTAACATTTTAAGTTAATCATGATGCCGCAGGCCCCCTGACCTTAACAAAGAAAGTTATTTTAATCCAAACCATGATCTTGCCCTAACAAAGACGTTTTTGTGCCTAAACCTAAGCAAACCTTAATCATACTGTTGTGTTGTCAGATAATACATTTTATTTTTAGAACAGCTGTGGATGACAGTGATAGATGGTGTTGTCCTGCCAACAGCAGGGTCAGATCAGAAATGTATTCTGGGGAATAGTAACAAGGGATATATTTTATCTTTAAATCTGAAGGATTTTTGGTACCTCATCCTGTCATATCACACACATCCACAGCTAGATGAGATGCAATGACTATCCAGACCTCAGCTATATGCTGGTAACTGGGAGCAAACTGGTATGTATGTGGAATTGTTCAGTTAAAGGGGTTGAATGTTTGCCTGGCACTGTTGTATACAGGTAGCCTGGTCAAGCTATTTAAATGAAGTTTTGTACCCTGTTGTTTCGTACACTGCATGTACTTTGATCTCATTTCGCTGCATTCATGCAGAGCATGAAGAGACTGTCGGCTCGCGGTGAACAGCCCCTACAGCTTGATTGAAGTGTGTTGCTTAATTTTGTTTACAATGTATTAGATGAGTATATCACTGCTGGCAGGTAAAGTGCTGTGGCACATTAATTAAAGTTAATAGGCAGCTAAGGGAGAAGGATGTGGAGGCTCCTGTCAAACAAAGATGGTGTTGAGGCTGTGTGAAAAATGCTGAATGCAAACAGTATTTCTCTGCCTTTCTGCTTCATGTACATACAGACACACACTGAGACACTGGCCCAGAGTCACAGAGCATGAGGTTGAAAGTGGGCAGAAGTTGAGAAATGAGTCACGTCGTGCCAGAGGCTGTTTGTGCATGTGTGTATGTTCAGTATGTGTGAGCATTTTGCATCGCTGAGCGTGGGAGTGTAAGTTTGTGGAGCTGTTTTTGAAATCACTGTCTGTAAAATATGTGAATTAATGTTTTGTTTTCACTTTCGCTTTCATGTTCTCTGTATGTGTGTACAAGTATGTGGGCTGAAGACACAGTGGACTTCTGATGTTCAAGGATTATACCAGTGGTGGCCGATAGTCACGATGAGCCCCGGTGAAAGGTTGGAAGGAACACATATCTGCTGTTGCGTGGTTTTTAATGGGGGTGTCAGTGAGTGTATATTTCTCTCTTCTCGCTTCACCTGCAGTGTTGTATATACCACACACATCTTCCCCTCACCATACAGTACCCCAAATTACACATTCTTGAAGTACAAGTAATAGTAACATCTACATTTGGTGATGTGTGCATGACTGATTAGCATTTTTATAGAATGGAAGACGAAGAATTGTAAAAATTAGACTAATTTCAGCTGACCCCACCATTCAAATAGCCTCCAGAGATTCCACACAGTTTAACAGCGTTAAACGACAAAAAGCAACATACAGTCCCTCTACAGCCTGAGCAGAGAAGCTGCTCCGTAGTCTGGTGTTACTGCAGTGGATACTTCTGTATTGCTTGCCAGACAGCTGCTGTTGCTGTGTTCAGGATTGTCTTTTTGTGCCCTTTGGGTTCTGCACAGGCACCTCACCTTACCACATCACTACTTGGTCAATGCTTGCCAGTGATGTTCTCGACGGCTGCAGAACCCTCCCGTCCTAGGCCATGTGCATCCCATGCCAGTGTGTGATGTTTCTAGTGTAAGAATTAACAAGAACTTGGCCCAGGGTGTGTGTGTCTTTGCCTCCTTTTATCTGAAATCAACAATCAACCCCACTGATTTGATGATGTCAATCAGTAGGTAGTTCTCTGTGCACCATCCTACAAGATTGTTGATTTGCTTTCAAGTTGAAGTCTCATCGTCGTTTGAAATCTGGCGGATGGTGGTGTCATTCGAAAACAGCAGAGGTCTCTCCATGTCGGAGGTTGCAGTCGTGGGTGTACCGCGTGAACAGGAGGGGGCTGAGCACACAGCCCTAGGGGGCTCCTATGTTCAACACTATAGTGGAGGAGGTGTGACTGCCAATCTGAGCCGTCTGTGGTCTGTTGATTGAATGATTCTTTCAGCACATTATAGAATGACTGTGAGTCATGAAGTATAAAATGTTTCATTTTTCGAAGACATTGTGTTCTCTAGCGAGGATGTATATATACATCCTGATGAATTTCTACAGGCAGATTATTTTTTCAGTATGTAGCACCATGCATGCTGTATGCAGATACAGTGTACATAAGTGCGACGACAGGTGTGGATTCACGGTTCACAGTGTCTAGAAATACTCATGTTCTCAGCTATATTTACAAAGCATCTTGCAGCCAGAGAATTGCATTAACACATTCATTCATTTTCCTCTACCTCCACATCTCTAATGAACAACTCTCTGCATAGAGCGCTCTCTTCATTCTGACACTCACTGACCTTTGGTGCTCTACAACATGCAGCCACTCTCTTGTATGCTGTGAAATATTAATAGGGCCGCCACGGGCCACAGCGTGTAGTGTATTTGAGCTGCTAATTGTTCTTTGGGTGGACCTCAGGGTGCTGTCATCTTCTCGGCCTGAACACAAACAAGCACCCTTGATACCATGGAAGCATACACCATCACCTCATCATTTGATACAAGGTTGTGTTTTTTGATTTATTACTTTTTTTTAAATTTTATTCAGTGCAACTGTACCCTCAGAGATGAGGGTATCCACGGTATGTTGCCAGGGCTTTGTTTTCTTCAATATACTCAAGCAGTTTCAACAATTATAGCTTGCCTGACACAGTTTTTCTGAGGCCGATGACACTACCGATATTTAAGAATTAAAGGAATATATTTCATAAGTATAATATACATTTGGAGAGGAGATAGTAGACTGATGGAGGCATCAGTCTACACTCATCAGTCAACACAAGGACAGACTGATAATTTGATCCCGGTCCATGGTGGAAAGCCCGAGGTCTGGGGCAGCTTTTGAAGGGATGAAATACTTTGTGTATGTACAGTCATTAGCAAGCAGGATGGATGAGCAAAGCCGAAGCAGTTAATGATGGGGGACGACGAACATACCTGTGTGCATGACTGGGCTTCCACCAAATGTACAGATATTGGAGGAGGGTTCATTTGAAAAAAACAGATATCTTGGTTTTATTCTCCCAAATCCTTTTTTTAAGTTGTTGTTTATTGGCTTATTAATTTTGTGATTTTTTTTTCTGTTTTCACAGATAAACTGTCCTCTGATTTATCTATTTTTTAACGTGACATTTCTTGTTTGTCATGTGTTCAAATCATTTTACTGCTTGCTGAGATTTGATCAATTTCATGTGTGCTCTGGCACATGCATACTGAGAGAGACTGGTGGCATGCAGTTGATGTGTTTTCCCTCTTGACTGCCTCAATCAATTCTTTATTATCCTCAGCAATTAAGGTACCTCACAGTGATCAATGATTCCAATAAACCTCTCCGTGGGTTTAGTGAGATGGTCGTTCTTCTCTCGGTTTCACATGGCTAAAGTACACATATGACACGTGCATATGGTTAAATACTGCTGCACTAATCCCTATAAACAGATGTCTGCATATGAATGCAGGATCTGTAGGCACTGAGCTTTCTGATTTCCATTTGTAGGCTGTTTAAAGTCCAAGTAGCATTTACAGTGCGGAGAGCGAAAGAGGCCGAAAGCATTGGTTTAAATGCAATCTTGGAACCCATCGGTTATCATCTGATGACAATTTATCTTTTCATTAGCTTTGTTTTAATTGATCTGCATTCACATGCAGATCTGTTGATATAGATTAGCCATCTCTCAACTCCAACTCAGTTTTCATGTCTCAAATTGCTAATCAGACTGTTGAAAATGAAGGAAGGAAGAGGCAGTCTTGCTCTGGATATCTGCTGGCGACACCAGAGGCCCTGAAACATTGGGTGTTGCTCCCAGAGGCTAAATTGTGGTCAGATGAGAGCCAGTGAGTTCTGAGATTGCCTCCTCACATCATAACACAGGGGTAGATGACCCAGTTGTCTCAGTAGTTTCAGTATGTTGGAAATGCAAGAAGTTAAAAAATATAAGTTCATCAATGTCAGTTTAGCTGTCCCTAACCACAGTTATCCGATGCTGCAATTTTGTTTAATTCATGTATTTATTTTTAAATGTATTAATTAATTTATTTATATATTTATTTTGCTATTTCTGGTTATTGTGCACCAAAATGCAGGCCAGTTGTCCCAGGAGTTTAGAGAGGGGCCACAGTCAGCTGTCTGTCAAAAGCATCAGTCTTTGATGTTCCCCTGCCTATAAGTTGTTGTGAACTCTTAACAATATGCAAAATTGATAAAAGCACATTTGAATCCCCAGACTGTTTTCTCATTTGCATGACCAACCGTGACACCTGCAAAAATGTCAGTCAGTTTCAGTTCGTTTAGGCAAAAGTCCTGAAGTCGAAACGAAAAGCAGAGGATGTTTTGAGGAGACAGGAAATCCTTTTCCCTTTTCTGCAGTTGCTCTTTATCTGAGTTATGAACTGATGCAAACACTGCAAACTGTCAATACCGTTAAATGTTACTCAAACACACATGAATGTGTGCACGCATGTTGTGCACACTCAGAAATGCTCACCCTCACATACAGTATAAACAAATGCATTGCCTGATCCATCCTATGAATTAATAATCCAAAAATACCAGCGGTGTCGGAGTAAATGTCGGGCCTCTCTCAGCGGATTGCATTAAAAAAACATCTCTGAAAAGCCACATATTTCCCCACAGGGAGTCGTGAAACTGTTCAAGAGGGAGTAAAGGGGGAGGATGGTTCACATGCAGATGTAGCATCACACTTTTTACTTTCTTTCAGCATCTCAGGATTATCATTTGGGAAATCTTGCCACTCTCTTATTGCAAATGTGAAAATGCCTTCTGTGAATAGAGTATTATCATTTATTTATTCCAGTTCAAGTCCATAGTTATCAAAATACCGACACTGTAAGAGCTGACTGCACACAAGATACAGTATAATCCATAAGTGAGTGGGCTGTGTGTGTGTGGTTGAATAACACTGAGGTGACCTTTTAACCTCTGTTGATTTTCTTGGTACGAAAAAATATCCAGCAAAGGATGAACATGTCCATCGACTGCACCATGGCCAGCCAGCTTCATTATGCAAACTGTGGTTCATTGTGCTCCAAATAAAAAAACTGACTGACAGGTCACTTTATGCTCATTATATTTTATTCTTATTGCATTTTATGCTTATTTTACTGTACAAGGTTGTCTTCCATTGCTCTCCTGACTTAGATACTATGATTATATAATAAATGGGGCCGGAACCAATGGTTATTTTCATTGTCGGTTAATCTGCTGATCATTCAATCGACTGTTTGGTCTATAAAGTGTTGGAAAATCTCCAGAGTTTATGGCAATGTCTTTTTCTGCTCGATGAACAGCCGAAACTCATGAATATTAAGCTTGCCAAGATATAAAAAAGAGATCAAGAGAAGCGCCTCACATTGGAGGAGTGTAAACAAACAAATGTTAGGCATTTGTAATTTGTCAAAACGTCGATCAACTTATCAATTATTGGTTTCAATTGTAATATTAAATGCGTTCTAGAAGATTAACATGTTTTGAAATTCAGCACTGCTGTCTTCATTTCCACAAAGTCTGATGTAACTTGAATCCATTTGTAAGCTCAATCATTATCTGAACAGTGTTGGCATTTCCCACCAATGGCAAACATCTTCCGTCTCACGTATATGTACACGTGAGGTTCTTCACAAATAATCTATTCTGCTCAGAGTACCAAGAGTGCCAAACAAGCAAACTTTTAGCTGCAGGTGGCAGTTACATGTTGGGCCACACTAAAAAGAGATAAACACTGGCAATCCACCACAGTGAATTAATAATCCCTCCCCACTGTTTTGCTTTATTCCACTGCCCTCCAGCAGTGGAAGTTAGGCTGCAGTGTTTCTCCTCTACCCAGTCTTCTCCCGCCTGCTCTTTGAACACTCCATTGTTCCCCCACTTCAAGACGTCTCTGATCCTTTCAAGTGATGCCTCCTTGATTACACAGGATAAATACTTGGCAAGTGTTTTTTTTTTTTTTTTATCATCCCCCCGAGGCAGGTAGACAAACTTTGGTCATTACCATAATAAGGTAAATCAGACTGTAAAGTGTTGCTTCAACAGTAGCCCTGAAGAAAACTGCTGACGGAAGCGTAACTCGTTGGCAGATCTTCAGGGGAGAAGGCTTGTTTGTAATTGCCTCAGCTACAACACAGTTCCCCCTTTGAAATATAGACTCCACTTGACTCCTGTAAGTAGAGTCGATCCATGCAGTTTGGTACTTTGATGAGAAAGTGGTTGGTAAGTGGGGTGTGCACACTCCTTCTGTAGAGCCCTAAAGAGAATAGTTGAGCAAGAAAATGGGGGAAGGGAGATACAGAATTTATGGCTTCAGCAGAATTGTGATATTTCTAAGGGAACATAACAGCTAAAATAAACCTACTGCTGTGCATTCATACCTGTACATGTTTGCAGCTAGAGTAGAAATAGGTAACACTATGTGAAACAGTGTTCAGACAAATTAAATGTCAAAACACATTGTGTGTCCATTTCATATCAACACACAGAAGCCTTTTCTGATCTGATGTCGCTATCAGCGGGATGACATCACTCATGTATAAGCACTTGCGTAGGTTGAGGAAAAGATCATGGTTTGATTGAATACACAGTATCCAGTTTCTCTTGCTGGGGGTCTCACAATCAAACTGAAATAGTTTGATTTGTTTATAGTATCAATTGAGTATGTCTACAGTGAATATTTCTATTTGTATGAAATGGATCAGCCGCCGTTCTTAGTGCTACCCATTCATTAACTATTCTGTAACTACACAGAGAGCCTCCATAGCCAAATGCTTACAGTACAAGCCACATGGCCACATGGCTGGTCTGCTTCCAGCTGGTGACCTTTGCAGCATATCATACCCCTCTCTCTGCCCCCCATTTCCTGTCTGCCTCTTCACTGTCACTGTCTGAAAAAGGTATAAAATGCCAAATGAAACTATTCTATAACTATACTAAATCTATATTAACATTAAAATGACAATTCCACAAATGCTGTCGCTTTGTTTTCTATGTTAATCACTATTAATGCTTCTGCTCCTTGTTGAAAATATAGTGCATACCCAAGAAGATGAAAGGACAAACAAACAAAATGTAAATGCTTTAAATTCACTCCGACCGTGTTAGAGCAAACAGTGCATTAACATAATTATATTTCCTCTACATAATGACACATAAAATTGCTGACCCATTACTGACAACAGCAAAGTTTCAGGTAGAGCAAGCTCACCGCAGCCTGGTTTTCATTCAAACCCATACCCAGGGAGCAATACCTCCAGAGGAAACAACAAATTTCACCCCATACCATGCCACCACGAAAACTGCACTGCTACCCCCTCTTTCAGACCACACTTTGCAGACCACTCAGGGCTCTGACTCTTAACATCCTGCTGATGGAGGAAAAGTGATCCAGGTCTGACTGCGGGCAGCTTGGCCACAGAGCAGAGGCTGATGACTCACATCTCTTTCTGAGCCTCCCAGAAGCAGTTCAATACCTGTACTTCCTCAACATTTCAGGGCTGAAGTCAACCCCCTGTGGCCCTGTTTGGCAGTGTAGAGGAAAGGGTTTATATGATGTTTGATATGGCTGTAAATGATGATGACAAATTGATGTGATGCTCAGAAGCCTGACAGCAAAAGGTCTATGAGAAGGAAGGAAGTTTCAGAAGAAGACTGCATGATGCCTTGCTAAACTCTTCAGTCTACGATTTACAAAAAGTATTTTCTCTATACTGTGTGTTGATTGTGATTGAGCACAACAACAACGCATGTCTTCACTGCACAATTTGATATTATGCTATATGATTAAATAGATTGGGAAAACATAATTACCCATAATCTGTCAGATTGACGGAGGAAAGATCTTCTATGATAACATTGTAGCGTAAAAAGACTTTTCCTCTTTCGTATATAACAGTCTTCCAGGAGAGATGGCTTAAATTTATGACCTCTTGCACACGAATTTCAAGTGCTCACAGGAAAAGAGAAAGCTCGGAAGCTGTTTCTCTCCTTTTACAGGTTATTCATGTTCAATATATCTGACCCTCAATTTCAATATGCCTTAGCCTCAACTTGTATGTATGGGTGGATGGAGGGGTGGCTCAGGAGGAAGTGCAGTCGTCCACTAATCAGAAGGTTGGTGGTTGGATCCCTGCCCCCTGCAGCATACATGTCACAGTGTCCTTTGGCAAGATACTCAACCCCAGGTTTTTGTGTGTGCAGGTGGCACCTTGAATAGTGTCCTCTGCCATGAGTGTACAAATGTGTGTGTCAGTGGTTGAATGCTGGCTTGTGCTATAAAGCACTTTGAGTGTTTGATAAGCCTAGGAAAGCCACATATGAATACAGCCATTTACCATGAATGACAGATAATTATATATTTTAATGCTATGAAATTGACTCTCCACATTAATACTTATGGAAATTGATGTCTAAATTAATGTAATCAGTGCCAAGTGTGCTGTTTCAAGGCTTAGAGGCTTAAGCGGATATTCTACAACCCAGATGACTAAATGCCATCAAAGACAAGTTAATGTAATATTCATGTAAGCCCATTGTTCACACAGAGCCTCTTCAGCATTCATTTAAAATTATTTATAATGTATTTTTGACCCCAACAATTTATTTTTCCATAAAACAATCATTTCAAACACTGATTGTTGTAATTTTCCAAAATGCTAATTTTTGTGCTGGACCCTGTTATTGAAATTTGAGAGAGTCTGCATCATAATGCTTCTAAGTCCCACCCGCAAAAACAAACAAACAAACAAACAAACAAAAAACTGTCAAATTATCTGCTGTTAAACCTCTATTAATTTTTCACCACTTCCACAAACTGTAAACACAATGTGGTATTTTCATCTTATCAAGTTGATATGGAAAATAGCCCATTTACACACAGCCAACACATTAGCAACATTAGCATTCATTTGGAGTCATGTTCCTAGCCACCTGATAAATGCAAGTCCAATATTCATTCTCTTTTATCTGTTTTTTTTTTTTTTTTTTTTTTTCTGTCTCTACCAACTCCTGAGGGAAATATCTGCCTCTTTAGCTGTTAAGTGCTCCACTACATTATGTTTACTAGCCAGTCACCAACTGTCTGCCATTTTTCATGCTGAGTACACAGTGGGTACAGTCGGTTTGTTAAGGGGCTAAATTGGTGAACCCAGGTGCAAACACAAACATAGTCCAGTATGAGATTTGAGGTTTTTCTTTATTGTAAAAGAATGGGTAGCAAAGCAGAGCAGGTCCAGAGTGAAATCCAGGGGGTTGTTGGGCTGAGACTGTTGTTGGATCCAAGACTGTTTCTCCTCCACCTTTTATACCTGGAACCTCCTGTCCAGAGGAGAGACCTGGGGCAAGGAAGTTTCTGTAGTTTAGGCATGAGTGTTGGCTGAACCAGGTGCAGATGTCAGCTGGATGGCAATGAGAAACCAGGAGCAGGTATATGGCCAGACCACTGACATGGACTCAGGAGCAGGTATCAGCTGGGCCCCTCACAGGGAAGCAGGAACAGACTTGGCCATGTCTGACCCAGGGACTGGAGAGACATCATTCAGGGTGCTGGACAATGGAACCTCTGTAGTGCTGGGCAATGGGACCTCCATGGTACTGGGAAGTGGTGAAGACAAGGAACTGGGAAACTGAGAGACATGCTGTCAGTGGGAGCCAGGCTTTCTTTTCAGCGGCATCTTGATAACTAGCCGGGTTCCCAAGAAAGGAGACTCCTGGGAATTGTAGAAGGAGGAATCAGGCAGAGGGCTACCAACCCAGGGACAAGATCTGGTAGGAGACTAGTGGGCTGGTAGCTAGCTAACTCTGAAACCTCAGTGATTGCTTGGAGCTAATTTGCTGAAGGCTAGCATGCTGGTCCCTATCATGCTGGAAACTAGCAGACTGAGGGCCAGCTGCCTGAATGCTAGCAGACTGGAGGTTAGCAGCCGGGGTAAAAGCTGGAGACTTGCATGCTGGAAACACATTTGCTGAAGGCTAGCAAGTTGAATGCTGGGAACTTGGGGCTAAAGCTTGTGCTGATACCTGGGATCATGGGGCTGAGGAGAGTTAACGTAACTCTGTGGCAGGAAACGTGCCATGTGAGCAAACTCAGGGTCCCAGGTCTAGAAAAGTGCTTCAAGAAGTCTGGATCTTATGTCTTATGTTCGTCCAAAGTCTCACAAAGAAAATGGCATACTAGGAAAGTGTCTGTGTCTGCTGGGTCCTTACTTGGCTAGATCTTATTTTTAAGGGGCTAACCTGGTGAACGCAGAGACACAGAGCCCAGTATGAAGTTTAAGGCATCTTTTATCATAGAAGAATGCATAGCAGAGCTGAATCCAGGGTGGAATCGGGGGAGTTGCTGGGCTGAACAAGGATCCAAGACAGAGGATCAGGGCATAGGAGACAAAGGGAACGGAGCAGATGGAACTGCAGGGAGAGGATAAATAAGATTAGTCTCAGAGAACAGACGGTAACTGGATGCACAAGGCAAAATTGGTAAGTAACTGGCGCGAGGTATAGCAACACTAACTGGTAGCAGAGTCTACGATCTGGCAGTGTGGATGTGGCAGAGCTGAACCTTTTTAGGAGTCTTGATTACAGAGTAGGATGCAGCTGGAGAGGCTCTGCTCAGGCTCTGGCACACCTGTCTCAGCTCAGGCAATCACACAGACACAATGGCAGAGAGGGAGAAAGACAGAGACAAACAGGAGCACAGGAGACACAGGGAAGGGTAAACATAAGGAAATACAAGGGAAAAAACTGGGACACAGCCGTAGGTGTGACAGGTTTTTCAGCTTTTTTTAATTTAAACAGCTGCTTTGTGCTGCTGGAAATAATGTTGATGGAAATGGTGAGACTGAACCAAAAGAGTAAAGCTATAAAGCATACAATCAAAACAATGAGCTGAAAAATGCTAAAGTCCGACCACAGAGCTGGTCTTCCTTACAAGCTGGCCTCACCAGCGATGCCACCACCAGACCACACTAAAGGACAGTCAATTGGCTACTGTTCAGGGTAGAAGCTCTGCAGCAGCCTGCTGTACACACTGAAGAATCTGAGTCTCCCTCTGAGTCTCCCCAGGAAGACAGGACAGTCTACTCTGCCCTTTCCTGAGTCCATTTCTGCATGGGTTTGTTGCCTTTACAGCCTTTTACACAAAGTTGGTCTGTGGTTAATATAAGAACATTGCAGCTTTAAATGAAATGAGACTACAAAACCTAAATGCCTTCAGTTGTTTGGGATCAGTTGTTTTTAGTACAGCATTAATCATGCTTTTAAATATTAATCTGAAGTATATTTCAAGGTTCTGCGCATTCTGAAAATGATCCTTGGTACACTCAGGACTGCAAGCACAGGTATTGGTTTTGCTCCCAGTGACAATAGACTGAGTGATTCTCCAAAATAGTCTATGGATTAGCATTAAACTTGAGTTTGTATAATTATACCAAAACAGACCTACACTCCCTAAGCTGCCACTTCAGTGCAGTGAGAGAGGAAGAGAGAGAAACTAATCAGATTTATCGCAGGGTAGCTTTATAATTATTTACTCCATTAGCCATTAGTGGTCGACACAAAGTGCACTGGCTCGCAAAATTAGAATCCTTATCTGAATGTTCCAGAACCTTCACTGTATTCTCAAAGAATGTGTAAATGCAGCGGGATGTGTCCTAACCAAGAGGCTCCGGGGACACAAGGACACATTAAGGACACGTCAGGATGTGGCAGCAAGATGTTTTTGCAGCACAGTGGGGGATTCCAGAGAAAGTGTGGTAGTTTCCTCAGGGAATCAAAGCTCTCATTTGCAATGAAGCCATCAAACATAAATGCCCCTGTGCTGAATGTTGAGGATCCTGTTGACTTGCTTCCATGTTGTGCTTTTGCCTGAAAATCATCAGGTTGTTTCAGCAGTATAGAAAAAAATACATTTGGATCATTTCAACACTCTTCAATGCCATGGTCATAATGATTCATTCCACATTGTAAGCATATCAGTCTAATATTGTCTGCATCACAAAAAATATCTAAATTTTTCCAGAATGACTGGAATGTATGTTCTCAGTTTAATGACTTCGTCCTTTGTGAAAGGCTAGATGCTGTTGGTACAATAACTGAGTCCAGGCATGTCGTTATAGATAATACATCTTGAAATCCCTCAGTCACTTCTACTTGCAATAGGCAAGGACAGTTTGATGCAGGGGAGATTCTGCTTTCCTCGAACTGCAGGATGATCTATGATAGCAGAAGGAGAAATGGCCTCATATGTTTGCATTGGCCTGTTTGTGTGGGGTGTGGCAGCTAGTATGGTGATATGTTAATGACATTAAATGACACAAAGACAGAGTTGGCCAATATATTTAATTGCAGCATAAGAAACAACACAAAATGTACTTATATTTTCATTATCTCCATGTCTCATCACTGTCACACACCATTTGAATAATTTAAGAGATTATGAGCACTAGGCCGGACAAGGCATGAAAATATAATATAGGGGTTGAGTGTAAACCAAGTGCCGTGTAAACCCCAACCTGCCATTGGTATGGAGGGCTTCTACTGACGCTGCCCTGGACCTCAGTGGGATTTAACCTTTCCACTTCACTGGAAGGACAGATGAGGTAGAGACTGTGGCAGTTCTACAAAGCACAGCCTCCAGCTTGATCAACAGTGCGTGCAGAGTGCTGTATCCTACATGACACCTTGTATTGTTTCCCGATGCTGCAGGCAAAGGGAAACATAAAAGACAGACCACACATCTATACTCTCTATGAGGTCCTTGTCGAATGATAGATGAAATATAAGTTAAAGACTAACAAGAATTCGGGAATGGTTGTTGAGAGAAGATTTGCAAGCCACTGTCCAAAAAGCACGGTCCTGTGGTCTTCCTGTTGAAACAAATGGCAGCGAAGAGCAATACCCGTCTCAGGGGACAACAGAGACATGAGGACCTCTAGTTCTGAATGATACACCAACAGATTGATAGAACTTACACTCTGTCTATGTCTCTTCCTTTCTCTCTGCCAGCCCAAAGTGCCTCATTGGCTCAAAGTCTCAAGTGCAGTTGTAGTGGGATAGTGCAATATTCTGCAATTTCTGAATCATATTGCAGTTTGCAGACAGTCTCTGCTGCAGCTGCCTTTACACTTAGAATAACTGAGCAGATGGGATTTTCAAAGTTCACTTCAAAGGTTCAGATGTTTGATGGTTGTTATAATGAGAGGATTTGTGGTTACACACGGATTCATATGACACTATTAAAAGCTTCAACTTTCAAATATGAGCGATCTATACTTTTTTGATACCTTAAAGGTTTGCTGGATGGAAATTGGATTTCATTGTAGCTTACAAAAATCGCACCACCACTAACCATGGGGGGAGTGTTGTATTGGACCAGGAGGTATGAAAGATATCAAATTAATATTGAAATAGCATGTGTCAGGGAATCCTCCAAATTTTATCTTTTCAATTTCAAGTGAGTCAGTTCACACCAGTCAAACGCTTAAACGCTAATACTGGTGGTTGCCTCAATCAGACATCATAAGATGCATACTGTTTTTGAAGCAACGCACTGAAATCTCCCTACAGCACTTCTCTTAAATGTTTGCCCTCAGAGCTTTGAAGGAGTATTGTACATGAAATTATGGACAAGAAGTCTTATCAAAATAGAAGAATATCCCATTCCACCATTTATGTTTTAAAACTAGAAGAAAAAAAAAAGAAGAGTTATGGCTATGAATATACAAAGCATGCTTTATTTGAAATAATCACCAAAAAAGGATAAATCACTCATGTTCTGCTGCCTATTTAGAAGGTTGTTGTAATAACTTAGGAAACATGTAAGCAACCAAACCCAAAGTTAGATGAGAGGACCGATATCAGATCATCTCTATGCATCCAGAAAAGAGGTTACACTAACTTTACATCAGAAGCAGGGCAGAGTTGCTGCTTTTTACAATCTGAAATGTCTCTATCCTGACTGGATGTGACCCAGAACAGGAGGACAAGCCATGGTAGCAACTTGTCAATCACAAGGTAGTCACGCCCTAAGGCAAAGCCTGCTTTATCATCTATTTTACTCTAAATGGGACCATCATTTAACAGCAAGAACTTCATGCTGTTGTGACTGACTAGTGATTGACTAGTGACTGAGACCACAAACTTAATAGGAAACTGTTAACTGAGGTAGTAAACTTAATCAAGTGGGATCATTTTCTCCTAAACTTACATATAATCAAACTTTTTGCAACCAGTGGAGTCTCCCTCTGCTGGCCATTAGAAGAAATGCAGGTTTAAGGTACTTTCGCAATGGCTTCACGTTTTACACCCATAATCTCCACGCCTTACTTACAATCTATGGTGGTTACATCAAGTGCAGTTTAATACTGCAGAAAACACTCTTTCAATGGTGACTTTTTCAGAGATGCAACAGAAGAGCAGCTGGTGTTATCTGTTGACAGTGCAGCCAAACAAAGCCCCGTTTAAATAAAGAGGGCAGTTAAAAAATAATTGCGACAGCAATCCAACTTCGTGCTTCGTATGGCGTGAGTAGTTTTACACACAGCAGCGGGGCACAGTAAAGTTTAGTTCCTTGGGGCTGCTCCCTCATCTTATTACTCCCTGCTGATTGCTGCTTATTTAAAACTGATCTGCTTTCAAGAATGCCAAAAATGTTTTGTATGTGCTGGACGCCTGCATGGCTCATCTGCTTTGGATCACTCGTACATGCGAAGTGCGAACTCCGCCACTAACAAGGAAAATCCTACATACAGCTCAGAGGTAATTACAGGATGTTACTACACTGAAAGGGTCTTGCTGGAAAAAATCCTGCCATAAATAGTATTGAAAACAGTTTCATGAAAATATCAAGGAATTTAAATCAAAATTTCAAATTAGTCAGTAATTTATAACTTGTAATTTGTAACTTTACACATCATCATCAGTGACAGGGAAAGCGAGTCACAATGCATCGGGCAGCCATAGCTGTGGGTACCAGGTTTTTGCACCCCAAGCAACTGTACCTGCATCCAGAGGGCAGTACAGTGAAGTGGCGATTCAGTGGGTGAGTGACCTTAGAAATGTTAGTGTGAAGCATGTTGTGTGTTTGCTGTACGCAACTGAAAGTTTCCTCCTGTTTGCAAAAATGTCTAATGGTGTAGGATTGAAGCACCACATTACATGAAGGAGAGCAGGGAGAGTGAGACTATCCATATAGTAATTGCCTGTCTGTTATTGAATTGCCAATAGAGTAGGATTGACACGAAGACACACACATACAGATGCAAATGCACCCTGGAGTGACACCTCTGTAGCCCTGAGTTATTTACATAAATGGCGTTTGAATGGGATTCATAACATTGTAATGGTTCCATGCCTTAAACCTTCCACTTACCCCTCCTGCAGCACCTCTGACTGACATGATGGATTTTGTTCTTTTCATTGCTCAGGTGTGCTCACTTAAAATGAAATGAGACAGTTCCTCACGTTGTTATTCTTTTGAACCAGCCTGTGTGGATGCTTGTTTTGTATCTCTGCCAAGCACTTACGGCAGCTCATCTAAATCTCAACCATGTTTACCTTAACACATGGCACCCACAGACACACCGTGGCTAAATGAAGGCCCTGTCAGGTAGGCATTAAATGAGGACACAGTCCGCATATCTTTATAGCTCTGAGCCATGTTGCATTAAGTGTGTGTTCCTCAGTTGCTGCTCCATACCCACAAACACCTTCACTTATTCTTACATGACATACTGCAGACACACACACTCAGACATATGCATACAGTAGACCCGACTATCTTTCCTTCACACATTAGCAAACATGACAGCTGCCTCCCCTTTTATTTTTATTCTTGGTCTCATATCTTTTATAGCTTATATCAGCAGGGACACGCTCAAACTGTTTGAGGGGCAGTGGTTCAATTTATAGAAATGAAACTGTACCAGCACCTCATCCAGAAGCCAGTGGTAAAAAGATGCATATGTTTGACTATGTATACACAATTTTGTGGAGCATCTGAACTGACAGAGAGACAGAATCTAATATGCAGAAATATTCTTTTCTTTGTCAGTGCATGTATGTTTTTGCATTCAGTATACCTATCTGTAATATATGTATCAACTTTAATTAATTGCTTTGTATGCTCAGTGTTATTCTTATATGCTAAATTTCATATGCAGGTAGTTGATTAAGGTGTGTCTATATCTGTTTGCGGCCATCTAGGAGGAGAAGTCAGGCTCATACACAACATTATTGCATTTCTTGCAACAGCTTTATGGAGATGTATGTGATAAAAACTGCAGTTTTATGCAAATAGAGTGGACGGTTAAACAAAATACTGCACATACACATCTTTGCAGACTGTGCTCGGAGAGGCCACAGTGTCAGATCCGACAACCTAGAGGCTTTGACCTCTAAAGCACTCTGTTCTCCTGTGGTTAGATCTCTTGGGTGGCCACTTAACCTATATCTTGTCCTGCGGGACCGCATGACATTTCAGAGACTGCGCCGACACCCACCCAGACTCCAGCTGCAGCGATCAGTTATCGCCATGAACCGTCTCTGTCCAAAGTCCCGCATAGCCTTGCAGCAGAAACAGAAACTGTGGTTTAAACAGTGAGAGTAGCAGATGCACAAAATTTTCCCGAGCGGTTGTGAAGACGATTAGATAGAATAAGCAAAGCGAAATATTCAGGTTGTGTACATGGATTTTTTTTCTATAATGAGGCTGGAAAAAAAACAAAATGCTTTTTCTTGATACACACATTTTATCAAACTCTCTAGTTTAGACACTTTGTGGAGTTGGTAAATGTTTACTTTTTTTACTAACTGTAGCAATTGTCTATGATGGCAGCCTAAGATGTGGTTTCCATCCATACAGCAGATGCATCACAATCCTTTTTTTTAACTAGCTTTGCATCACCCCTTCGAAACTCATGGCACTTTATTATTTCTCCTGCTGACGTCTGTTTGAAAGCTTCTCTTCAGAGATGCTGCCTCTGCATCATGTTGCTCTCTCAGAGGTACACTTTTCATTCAGAATTCATCATTACTCCTCACCCTGTCTTCAAAGTCGCTCTCCTGCACCCGTCTTACCACATTTCTGTAGAGATCTGTATTATTTAGAAAACAAAATGCAACCATTTCAAAGCTCTCTATTGTTTGCCTCGCCTGCACACACAAGCCACCCCTCACACAGAGCTCAGCAATGAGTCAATTATAAAAGATTGCACCATTTTCCCTCACACTCTGGTGCATATTGCACATCCACACCTCTCACTCCCCTTTTGCCACTGAGGTTCCATCAGTTTGAATATTCATCCAGTTTCAATACAGCAGTGGAGGTCCTCACTGAGCACACACACTGTTTTATCAAGTTTAGGTTTACCACAAATGGGACGCTTATCATCCCACATCCTCATATGTGAAGAATAGTCCAACAGAGCCTTATTAAAGAGGGTGATACATGGCATTAATGTCTATGCAGCAGCTAGTCGTAGTTAGTTTGATAATACAGTTGTTTCAATGAGAGCAATCATTGGAAAGTAATGCTGTTTTGAGTGTTTGAGTTTTTTCAACTTGAGTTTGTTTTGTATGCAAATTATGAATGATGGATCATAGGAACAATTTTTTAAAACATAGTGTTACCAAAATCTACTGTAGGCAAACCACAGGTACCATATGTCAAGTGTACTTTCACGCAAGGGAAATTAAGAATTCAATCAAATATTTAGTAGTATACTACATTTAATCAGCTCAGTGCCAAAGATGATGACAGTGACGACACCTGCGTGCCACTGTATATTTTTCTTGTACAATAAAAATGAAAAGAATAAGAATTCCCTCAGGCAGTCGCTCAATCAAATATCTGCCATTCAATACTTTCATTTCATATCTCCCCGAAGCCCACACATCCACATAATACCTTCGTCTCACACAGCACAGTCTCATTATTTATACAATACCTGTCTTGGAAAGAATATTGGAGATCGGAGTAAATAAGCCATGTGGTGTGTGTCCAGAGGCAGCCAGCATGTGAGCATTTACTTAACAATGCGTCTGTGCAGGACAGCTTCCAGGAAGTGAAAGTGAATCAGTAATGGCCTTCGTAACAGGAAACCCTTGATATCTGCCATTTGTACACGGTGGAGGACAGATGCTCCTCATAGCCTCTCTGTCTCTCTCGCTGTTTCTCCTCTCAACCAGCACAGATGTGTTTTCTCTTCCTGCTGTGCAGCAATCTGGGCTAAACTGTCCTTTAACATCCAGAACCTCATGACATGTCTGGATTTATTCGGGCCAGTGTTTATCAGTCAGACCTTTAAGATTTACATGTCATTTTCTACTGTAAAACACTCAATATTCAATTAAATCTGGAGCATTTTGATGCAAACATCCTCTGTCAAACTGATGTTTCAACACATTCTTAGTTTAATGAAATATCTTGGTAGGCACTCACAGCCATGTCTTCCACATGTTAATCCTCTTTCCTTTGTTCCTACCTCTATGCAATCCCTTTTGTGCACAGAGCATTTGTAACGTCCACATGGAGTTTAGACACAGCAAGGCAAAACATAAGCAGCCTGCATTTTTCATATATCTCAAAAGTAAATAGTTTGAAATCCAGAAAACATTTTCTACATTAGAATCTCAAAATATGACTTTTAACTGTTTGAATAGTGTGCTAAAATATTGTTCTTACTATAGTGTGTGAAGGCCACCACAGAAACCACAGAATACAGTTTGCTTGTAGCAGGTTTTGCAGAGGACAGGCTCGTCTCTGTTCCCCCGCTGAGGCTGCTGTTGGTTTTATGTGTCATCTCTGTCATTTGTCGGAAGGCTTTGATTTCAATTGTTCCTCATTAGTGCTTCTATTCGGTGAAAAATTGTGTTGGCTATGAAATATTCAACAGTTCCAATGCGAGTTGAAACTGCCTCTTCTGGATCAACAGCAAGCAGTTTTTCTTTGGATCTAAACAAGTTTCAGGGCGTATTTCACTGTTTACTGTGGAGCGTTCAAAGTCTGTGTGCCGTGTTGTTTTGGGTGATCTCATAAACCAAGTTGCTCTCTGTGGGTGTGAATCAGTCAAAGTGGATGCAAAATTCAATTTGCAATGGCGTCAATACATCAAGAAGGCATTAAAGATTTACACAGAAATGACAAATGTCTCTCACATCGGATCAGAAGTGTTGTCAGATGCAGAAGCTGCAGTGTCTTATTAAGAAAATCCGCTGTATGTGATCTGAGGAAATACAGATATATTTAGTTTATTTAAAGCAGCACATTGAATTTCAAACCAGGCCTTCGATGATTTATTCATACAGTACAAAACCTTAGAAAGGAAAGATGCAACATGTAACCAATACATGCCAAATCTTATACAGCCACTGAGAAAAAGAGGATGAGTGTATTAAAGTGTGTTTCATTATTAAAATGGGGCTATGCATGGCATGTAAAAGGCCAAGAGAATTCATCCCAATTACATTTCCTTGATTTGAATTCCAAAAGCGGTTCTGTGTAAGCAGAACAGTCTTGTATTGGCTAATATCAATGTTTTATTAGCTGCCTAAGCTTTGTTCCCACTATGAATGGGCACTATCATGTCACAGTAAAAGAATCACTGCTAAGCCCAGAATGAAGTTAGTACCATTGGTATTCAGCTTGTTAAGCTCATATTCGCTTTTAAATCAGTCCTTAGATTACCAGTTTCCTTATTCTGGGAAGTCATTTTCATATTAATGGGTAGAAGCTGCAGCAAATAGCTGGAGACTGTATATGTGGTATGTATCTGGAGGGAAACTGGCATACATGCAAATGGACTTTTGGAATGAATCAGATTATATCATGGAGTTATCATATTCCAGTCCAGATGGTTACGGTAATTAAAGGAGGTATATGCACATGCACTCGTGATAGGAAAAAAGGCCGGAGTGTGGCTGCTGTGCTGTAAGAGCACTTTCCGCTTCAATCATGCACTTACAGGAATGAGAGAGAAGAAACCAACCTGACCACCAGCCACTTTAACATAACCTTTAGAGGTTAATGCATCAAGGAATGCACTATGCTGCAGCTTATTTTCATATTTTTATGGCAAACAAGTTTGGTAAAGCATGAGAGGAACGAAATGTGATGATGCAGCGTCTACTCTGCTTAACCTTCTTTTTCTTTATCCTGGTTTTGTGATTCATATGTTTGTAATTCAAATAGTTTTGAGACTGGTGTGATGTTGAAAGCATCCTCCTGAAAAGCTTTGCAGTGTCTTTTGTATGAACTGTCTGTGAGAAATGCTTTCTGGCCCACAGGAGAGCCAACATCAGCTCCCAGTGCAAACTGACAGTAAATCTGATGGTCTGAGTGCTGCTTGCAGGCTTTGCACGGGGCTGCACCCACATTTCATAGAAACTCTTTCAATACGTCTTCCTCACAGGATATTTTAGAAAACTTCCAAATGCATCAGGGCACCAAGACTTTGGTAAGGCTTTACAATAGGATGCACAAAATCCTAACTGCTTTTTAATAAGAAGCTCCCAGATAACTCTGAACTCTTGATAGTAGATAACACTAAGTTACAAGAACAGACCGCAACTGAAGATACTCATACTTGAAGCTACAGTGGCTCAGGTGGTCAAGCATGGCCCTCCTCTTAAGTGTCCTTGAGCAAGATGTTGAACTTCACACCGCTTCAGATGAGCAGGCCTGTGTGTGAGTGCAACCTTGCCCCCTTGAAATTACATTTATATAGTTCTTCCCAATATGTTTTGAACATAATGGCTGCCGAAATAATCGTCACTGGCAACATTTTTCCAGCTGCAGCTGTGGCTCAAGGGGTGGGACAGTCATGCACCTATCAGAAGGTCAATGGGTCAATTCCTGACCCATGTTGAAGTGTCCTTGTCCATTGTGCTCCTGATAGCTGTGCCATCGAACATATTGTTTCCCCCTTTTCCTCTGAAATTTTTCACCAGCTCAGGATCATGTGCACCTTATTGTGTTACCAAACACTTAAGTATGGACTCTATTTATTACAGTCTAACGTGTACTCATCCACAGTCGAGTGCATCTCCTTTAGGCATTGTAAATATAATAAGCACACAGAGACACTTTTCAAGCCCAATTCCCTCAGCGCCAACAGAGTGCACCACTCTGTCACATCACTGATCATATCCTGCATTTAAATACAAAGCTCCACTGCTCATTGGTCTGTCCTCCACACCTCCTGGCAATTAGAACTACAAGCCTGAGGGAACACAGGACACCCATAAGACTCTGCGCTGCTAATAGGGGTCTGCTGACCATTAGCTCGCTTCATCGCATATAAAGCAAAATGCACTTTGAATCTCATCTGTGCATCTGTCCTCTCTGTCACACACAGTCTGAATGAAGTTGATAATATCAGTGACTAAATGCTTGAATCATCTTCTTTTTTACAGACTGCATTAGAGGTTAACAATGTGTGACCCTTCAGCAGGAAGTTATTATATGATTGATATGTGAGAAGAAGTCAATCAAAATGTGTGAAAGTGGTGACAGGAACATAATGTAGTGGGGTCAAGGCCGTTCTTTTGTTTTCCTCTCCAAAGTGTTAAAATTTAAATAACTTGCTTTTCACTTCAGTGCATCAAGGTCACAACAAGCACAGAGTCCGTGTAAAACTTAGACTGTTTGGATGTGAATTCTGAACTACTGAAAAGCTTAGCTGTCAGCAACACAATTAAGCTAAAACTGCTCAAAGTAACACTCTCCTTTCTCTGAGGCACGAATAATTTACAGAACACACAACACTTCAGAACCTGTCAGAGCTGTAGGGTCTCGAGCACAGCTGGATCCAAACCTCTATAGGCCCCAGGGTCTTTAATCTTAAACAGCACGCCCACACCCTCCTCTACTGTGACCAGAATGCAAGCACATATGCACACACAAACATTTAAAAACATGCATACATCACATGCTGCACCCAGTTAACTGTGTAAAACAGCATTGTGATCAATCAAGCTAAACCTAACTGCAAAAATCAATTTTTGGATAGATCGCCACACTCATGGTTCCCAGTATATGAACCCCTGACTTTTGCATTGATTGTCATGATATTTCCCATACAGACTTTGTGTTCCCTCCAAGATGAATACCTGACCAACTTTAATGTCCAGTCCTTTGACTTATGACCAAATACCTGCAACACTGACGACATCATCCTCAGCTGTACTGTGTGTGTAGTGCTAAAGTATGCTAACATGCTGATCTAAGATATTGACCTGTAACAACTATACTAGCTTAATATTAGCATTTTAGCGTTGTCATTGTGAGAATGTTAGCTGACGTTAGCCTTTAGCTCAAAGCAACACTGTGCCAAGTTACGGCCTCACAGAGCCATTAGCAGTGTTGTAGACTCTTGCATTTCCTCTGACACACTTGGATTCCAAGTTTCTGCATTTGCTGGTCATTAGGGGTCAGACATGTTTGAACTTTCTCAGAATAATCACCAGTTGCTGTATGTTCCAGCATATAACAGAGCAGACACTTTGAGAGGTGAATATGTCAGTAGTGACAGCCATCAGAGTACAATGCAGAAGAGAGGCAGTGGGTTATTTATATAAGTCCCTAAGTGGGGTACTTGCGAGTTGATCTGGTGGAAACTGACTCGTTCTGACAGCCTCTTAATATGGCAGCACTCAGACATCAGAGAATGGACTGACCATGTAACAACAGGACTATGCTGCCAGCAAGAACTCCAACTCCCTTTTATCCTTGTCCCTCTTTCGCTCTAATATCATTTCTCCTCCCGGGCTCTCTTTTGCATTTCTAACATTTTGTTGTTGTTCTACCTCTCTGCGTTTGTGGTACATACATCTATTTATTTATTATTTATTGTGTGTGATGCATATGCGCAAAACTTGTCATAAAATGTATGTACCAGAGGTTTTATGCTATAATGAATACTGCCGCAAAGTGCAGCGCATACCATAGATCAAGATCAAAATATAGAAAGGGAAAAGAAAGATAATTACCAACACATTTTGTACATTTTCCCTCTGCTTCTCACTGTGTCTCGGCCGTTCTGACCCAGTATAATGTAATAAAATGTCAAACTAGCACATCAGTCCCAAACCTATATGTCCCTGGAGGGAATGCCTCACCTTGTCTTTCAGTGCTCCACCAGTTATGATTGACATGTCAACACCATCCCCTGTCCCTACAGACAGTGAATGACACATTGAGTGCGGAGAGACATCCATAAATAAAACCTGGCGATCACAATAAACTTTTTCGCAACAGCTCTTTTTTGTTCAGCGATTTTCACATTTACATGCGCTCTCTCAGATCTGTTATCAGCTTTTATTGGGCTCCAGCAGCTTGTGCACATCGGTGTTGCCAGGGACATTTATAACCCATGTGAAGATTTTATTAAATCAGGGCAGGCGAGGCAGCTTAACATAAAGCAAACATTTGAAACAAACTCAAATATGTTCAAGGTAACAGCTTTCTTTAATCCATAGTTCATATTGCATCTGTATTACCTGATTTTGCCTTGGTGTTTTTTTATTTACAGGATTTTTTTCACATGTCCAACCCTCAGGCATGGTATTAAAATCTAAACCTCTCAGTTGCTGTTCCTACTTTACTGTATATGTGGTAGACCATGCGTGCAGCACCCCATTACTTTTCTGTTGCAGAGGCCTCCAGATGAGCTGTCGCCTCCAATACTATCAGGATGGCAGAATGGATGGGATTGGTTTGCTGAGCATATGCCCACTCAAATTCAATTTTAAAATACAGGAGGACCCTAATTCCTAAGTCACTATGTCAGTCTGAAGGAATGAATGTTGACAGTGTCATCTGCAAAACATGTTGGAGTAAACATACAACCCTTATTTCATGCGCAGCGTTGACACTTCATGTTAGTGTAATTATTGTCCTTCAGTATCTTAAATACATTTACACATGTTTGCAACATTGCCTCAGGCTTTTTTTTTTTTTCCGCAGAAGACAGATTTATAGTCAAATCAATGTTCATGCCCCTCAGGATGTTAACAGCTCTCAGCCTCGGCATGGACGTACAATTGCATAGAATTCAGTAATGTCTTACTGAAAAAAAAAATCCATCAGCAGTTTTCATTGTGTTCAACGTAACATCTTGAATGGAAATGAAGTGCCACAGAGGTGGTGGTGGGGGGTACCCACTTCTCGCCTGCCACATGCTGTCAACACACCAAGAGTACTACTTGACCTTTTCTGTTTCTACAGCTGAAAACAAAGATCCTTAAGCACTGCTCATTATGAGTGATTAGTATCTGTCATCAACACAAGGTCATGAGGAGGCTAATAAACAGCCTCCTTCATGTGTCTCCTGCAGCTCAATTTACCCTAATTACTATCTTGCATTAGAGAATGACTGAATTTGTTTACAAGTTTAATCAAAGGAACTTTTTTGTTTTTTACACATTCTGGTCGCCAGCTTTTAGTCGTCGTCAGTGACCTTTTTTAACTGGTTGGCTCCGAAGTGCTGCAGGAGAAACAGAGGGTGTTCAGTTCAGTTAACAGCAGAGGATGGGGGTCAAAGATCTTGTTGGTATGCATTGAATCAATTACACTTGCAGTTTGATTATGTCACAGGCAGGCACAGGCAGTGACCCGTGAAATGAGATTTAGCATTTTAGCTGCCTAACGAGCTAAGCTAGTGTGTTTGACCATTTCGCTCTACATGGCGGAAGAGATTTATCGTTTACCTTTGTTCATCAGCGTTATCCATGCGCTAGCTGCCATCTCAAACAGGCCCCCATCTGAAGCTGCCTGTAGCCGCAAATCTTTGTTCAATCTCCTTTTGAGGAAACATTTTGATGCTCTCAAAGATCTCAAGTGGCTTCCACCACTCCTGTTATTTAGTCAGTATGCAGCATTTACATGCAAGGCAAATTTATTTGTATAGCACAATTCATACACCAGGCAATTCTAAGTGCTTTGAATGAATGCGTCAACATCTCATGTTCGTCTCCTGAAATAAGCTTCGCCTCATCTAATTTTTCTTCAATTCCACTCCATTCCACTTTTTAAAATATGTACTGTAGCATTGTTTTATAGTCCAACAACAGCAAACACTGAGGCAAAGAAATGTGAGTCTCAGAACGGCTGCCCTCTCATCCTCTACGAACATCACAAAGCTGCTTTTGTCAAAGGAAATTAGCCAGATGCAGAGATGGGGCTGGATAAAAATGTTAGTCTTTTATCCAAATGTCAATGGCTCCAGTTCTGTGGAGGGAGGTAGTTATCCTTAAGCAGATAGTGCTTGTTGTGTGCTGATCAATACTTGGCAAACCAGCAGCCCATTAAGTGGTGGGAAAATAGCACAATGATGAACTAAAACCTATACACAGCTTAATATACTTCTATGCATAAAGTGTTTGGTTTTAACTTTTATTTTTGTACACATTTACACCTTGCGAACAGCTCCCCAGGTTGAACCCTAATTTTAAGTCACTCCTCTTTGGACTGGAGCAAAAGAGTTGCAGCAGCTCCACTGAATGTACAGTAAGGGTTGAGAATTAATGCAAACATCTAGAAAATTTAGTTCTCACAATATATTTTTATTTTTATGTGGGTTGAAAGTTAGGCATTGCACATACTGAGGGTGTAGCTCGTTGTGCAATGGCACAGGTGACATGATATAAAACTCCTCTGAATATAAGACATAGAGACCTTAAAACAAAGATGGTTAAAAAAAATCATTTTTTCCTCATTAATCAGCAGGTAACACCTTAAATTAAAGAGTGGAAACAGACATCTCTTCAACCCCCCATGCATTTCCAAGTATTATTTGTCTGTTGTTGTCACACAGACAAGTGGATTGCGTTCTGTTTTCCTCAGAGCCCAGCAGCTCCCAAAAACACAAGATTCACTGCATTTGTTTCCAAATTTCCCTGAAGAAGCAATCAACACCACGTTGGAAATAAGAAAAAAGAAAGAAGCTTGCTCACAGACGAGGTAAATGAAATTGTCATCATTTAATACAGTATAATAACATAGTTTGAGTATTGCTTCACGCAAACAGGTAACTAGGGCAAGGTGGTTGGGGTGGAGGGGGAGCAGAGGGTGAGTTCATTCATTCATTTAGTCTATGATGGAGGCATGAAAGCAGATAAAAAAAAAAGGTGCCAGTTGGCTTCATGGCCAGTCGTACCCAGCAGCAGACAGAATTACATCATGAAAGCCAGACTTCAGGGAACCCGTCTAAACGCAGATGGTGTCATTATCCCAAGCGCATGGCTCTTGGTAAAATTGTTGGGTTGCCTGTAAATGAAAGAGTATATAGTAGATATATTATACCATTGAAAATGAATTCTAGTGTGATCAACATTTACTTCATAATGAGAAATTAAAGCAAAGTTTAAGGCACACATATTCACAATTAATTAGTTGCTTATCAGCATGTATATACAGTATATATTTATTAGTCATTAATGCTTTATCCTGCATGACCATATTCTACAATTACCATGCCATTAACTACGAGTTTCTCCTCAACCTCCTAATTGCTGCTAATTGATAGTATGAAAGCAAGTTATTGTACATGAATTATGGTCTTAATAACCTACCCCTAAATCTCCACTACAGATGGAGGATGAGCCTGGACTCCAGCACTCTGTCTCTGAAACAATGAAGCAGTATGTGCCACTGAAAGTCTTGAAGGGTATAGCACAGTGCATTTCATCGAGTGGCCATTAGACTTGCAAACAGTGTGCTTGTTTATCATAATGGCCAAGGATGCCCCAGTCAGACAAGCTTGTTTATTTCTCCTTGTCTTTGGCTGAGTGTCCTCACTTGATAAATATCCCATTAACTCTTGTGTTCCACTTAGCAGCCTGGCCATGTGGGACTTTGGTTTGGCCACACACACACACACACACACACACACACACACACACACACACACACACACACACACACACACACACACACACACACACACAGTTTAACATGCTCATGTTCTTCTAAATCTTCATGTCAACCTACAGTATGCACGCAGAGGGAGGTCACACACAAATGTCCTTACCCATCTTTTTCTGTTTCTTAAACACACACACACACACACACACACGCACTGACACACACACACACACACACACACACACACACACACACACACACACACACACACACACTTGATATACTGTATATTTTGCAGTTCCACTGGGCCTGTTTGGGCACCTCGTTTTCAGGATTATGAAGCACCTCCCTGCAGGCATATCTTTTCACATGTTGCCGGTCGTTCACTCCCCCTCACTATCCCCCATAACTACCCCCACTGATGCCATTTTGTTTGCTAAGTAAGTTCAGAGAATATAACAAAAAGCTCACAGTGTGCATTCCACCCAGTGACTCAGCAGTCATTTATCTTTCACACTGCCCGCAGTTCAGAAATAAGAGGAGAAATTAATTTAGTCTCCCTGTCGTAAGAGTGCATCACATTCAGCAGCAGCGGGCACGCTCAGTCCATTCATTGCACCTTTCTTGGCTCCATTGTGTTTCAAGAAGATAAAAAAGGAGGATTAGAAACTTTTATTTACAGCGAATAGAAGTCATAAAAAGTTAATGTGATGCTTCATAAAGAATGATAATGAGAGTAAGAGAAACATATGTCACAACTGGCTAATTATATGGTGACTTGGTCATAGATTTGCTTGTTGATATAAACGTCAGTTTTTGCATAAACTTTATGAGAAGTGGGCTTGGGTGATTGCGGTCGGCATGAATGATCGTCCCCTGCTCCCAAGCAGTAAACTCTGTGGTCCGATGCACACAAACAAGGCTGAGAGCGAGTCAGGCTACTGTGCATGAAGACGAGAATCAGCACGAGCATGCTTGACAATGCACACAATAACACGAACACACAGGGACGTATACTAAATGTGTTTAGTGTTGCCAGTAAGTCGATGCATCTGTAAAAACAGCAGCTGCTCATCTATCGACCTAGCACCAATCATCGCACTGACACAAAGCTGCAACTGTGCAGGAGAGTTAAAGCATCTGGCGCAGGTATTTTTAAGAAGCAGCAATGGAAAGGTGCAAAAACACAGAAGGTAACAGTCAAATGTAACACTAGGCTGCTCAAACATGGGCAAAGTTGATGGACTGTGATTCCATACACTAAAAATTATTACTGTATATGTATATAACTGACTGTAATGTTTTCATTCTTTGAAGTTTCATTTAATTCTATTCTACATTTAAATATTTGTGTATACAGTATGTTCTATGTGTGTGTATCATGAATGGGCTACATCCTGTGTTGTGCGGTGGCAAATAAATGAACTTCCATTCATCCATTTTCTATACCGCGTATCCCTTTCGGGGTTGCGGGGGGTGCTGGAGCCTATCCCAGCCGTCAATGGGCGAGGGGCGGGGTACACCCTGGACCGGTCGCCAGTCGATCGCAGGGCACAAGCACACAACCATTCACACTCACACTCACACCCAGGGGCAATTTTACAGTCACCAATCAACCTAATGAGCGTGTTTTTGGTCTGTGGGAGGAAGCCGGAGTGCCCGGAGAAAACCCACGCATGCACGGGAAGAACATGCAAACTTCTTCTTGCTTCTTCTAACTGTTCTCCCAACATTGCGGACTTGTTCGGAGATGTCTGCTCTGACATCAGAGATGTCCCACATCGCCATGAACGAGTCAAAGCAGGAGCCCTCCTCCGCCTCCTGGATGTAAGGCTTGTAGGTGAAGCTGAAGTGATGGGCAATGGCTGCCAGAAACATCTCCACACAGATGATGAAATCCTGCAGGCCAGTAGCGACGGCTTCCACACTCTGCCAGTGCCACGTACGTTTCTCTGAGATAATGCCCACTTTGACCAGCAATGCAATGAACACAGCTTGCCAGAAAGAGACAAAAACGACCATTTTGACACACAGGAATTTGCCCACTGGTTTGATTGGGCTCAGCTCCTCTCGCAGAGCCCTGTAGAACAGCACCAGGCAGTACATGGCGAACAGCTGTGACATGTTGTTGAAGATGACCAGGTACGTCCATGCGTTTGTTGAACTGAAGTTGCCTTCTTCATACACTCCACACAGCTGACAGATCAAGGCAATCACTGTTGTGACGGGTCTCAGCAGCACTCCCAGTTTGCATCTCAGCAGCAAAACCTCTCCCATTGGCCAGGGCGGGCAGCAGCACAGAGGGAGCAGGTGTTTCTGCTGCTCCTGCACCTCCAGCATCAGCACCAGGCTGAGATACTGATTTTCCAGGTAGTTGAGCAAGAAGTAAGAAGAAGAAGAAGCCCTGCCCAACCTGGGAATTGAACCAGCAACCTTGTTGCTGAGAGGCACACGCACTACCTGCTGCGCCACCGTGCAGCCCTCTAAATTAACTTGACTCCTTGAAAAATGTTTATCCTGAAGCTGCTCATGATGAGGGGTGGGCACAGCGACCACGCCCAACAGCCTTACATAAAGACAATATCACATCATAGGGCTTATTCAGGTAACGTTACACCCTGCTCATATAGTACGTCTATAATTTACCCCTTTGTCACTTTTGTTCAGTGACTTGCAGTGTATGCACAGTATGGCAGTATATTAGCACCTTCACTTTTTTAATTAGACAGTAATGAGATGCAGTTTAAATGTGAGGTTTCAGCTGCTCAGCTGGGGTTCACTCGACTCAGATTTGAGCACCAGTTAAATATTGAGTTCAGTAAATATGGCCCTCACAAACACCCATTTAAAATCTTTTACAGGTATCTTTATGCTCCCTGAATGGCATCACATGCTTCTCCCAGAATAGCTGGTGTTAGCGCGCGCCGGCGGGCAAATGACTGTTTTACAGGGTTGGGGTTGAGCCCTGTTTTGTGAGAGGGTGCCACTTTAGAGGATGAGACAGGGTGTCACATACAGTAGTCTATTTCTCTTTTCACTCTTTCTCTGTCTCTCTCATTTTCACACACAGGCACATTAGAGGAAGATAGTTTCATAGTCTTTTAAATTTGGCTATTCCACAAAACATTTGCAGTTTGCGGCCTGCTGCGATGCCTGCTGTTTCATGAACACTAAATGTTCCATTTAATCAGTGGTGCTCTCTTTTTTTCTTTAGGCACTTTGGGGTGTGATACTTTTCCAGCTTGTAATCAGTTAAAATAAAGTTGGATTGCTAAAGGTAAATATTTGCTGTAGAGGCAAAGGTTAGAGGTTGGCTGCTAATACAACAGTTGAAATGTGTGCCAAGAAAAAAAAACAAAAAAACATGGCTGTTATCGCTTCCCAGAAACAGTAAAGGGCTGTGGTGAGTTTGAACTCTGATTGCACGCCACATGATCAAGACTTCTGGCTTCAGAGCCGCTTTTTTGAACCGAGTCAAGGGTGTATGGTTATATAAGGGATGAAATATTTAGTATTCTGAAGATGTGCCATCGCACTGGTGGTGTCACAGTTCACACAGACACACACGGAGAGCACCAGTGAAAGGAGAAATGAAAATGCACAGAACATCCTACACATCATGCAGTATGTATTTTTGCATCTGCGTGGAAGATGTGACTCATAATAGGAAGCACATATATGTCTTTGTTGATGCTGCATTTATGAATTGTCAAAAATGTGACGGTGACAAAGATGTGCTTCCTTCCTTCGCTCGTCACAGAGCCCACTGTGGCAGTTCAGTCTGACAGATGTGGCCAGAATGCTTATCAATAGTGCTGATCTCCTGTGATCTGATTGTGTGATTTGTTGGGCCATCCCATCACTAATGTGTCCTTTTGGGCTGAACTGCAGCAGCTCATTAGACTTCTCCTTGGGGGCGCCATGCTTACAGACTGACTGGTCTCTGCTCGCAGAGCGCTGCCACATTTCACTCCAATTAAAAGACATTTTAAAGATTTTTCTTGTGGTAAGTGAGCAAAGATTGGTACAGATCTTTCTCTGTACCATCTCTCCGGACTAAATAGGATGTGTCGTCCTTTCAGCAGGTTTTGGGTTCAGAATGGCTCAACAGGCATAGGCATCCTGATCAGATGTTTTTTGACATCAGTGAGATGGAGTACTGGCTTCAAAGCAGAGGTTTGTTTTCTACAGCTGACTTTAGTACAGTAAAGCAACGTGATTCTTTTTTTTTTTTTTTCTTTATCAGCTGTAGGTAAAGGTGACAAACCTGCATGCTCAGAGTACAGTCAGCTTGAGACCACAGTGTATTGCCCTCATAGAAAACACACACAGAAAAACGCACCCTATGTAAAGCTACTCCACTCTGCACCAAACACACATTTGTCAGGTCTCTAATTCAGTACAGTCTTGGGAGCATAAGATAAATTGGAGCCATTCTTCAACTTGCACAGGCTGGGTGTCTGAGAGAGTCAATAGTCTGCTAAATACGTGGTGTTAGAAGTCCAGGTCCAGCGCCGTGGGTTTGACTGCAGGTCATTATCGGAGCCCCCGTGTGCCACAGATCTATGGGCATGTGGTCCTGACGTGGGGATTAGCGCTGCGTGCCAGAGAGCCTGTGAACACTGGGGAGATGGAGGATACAAAGACTGCTCCACTTTGTGTTTGTGAGGAGGGAAAATGGAATTGTCTTGAGAGGCGGTCATGCTCTACCAAAGGTAGAGCACATCAAGGCGCCTTCACTTGTGCATCCACTCAGGCTGTTTGGAAAATCCTTTCACAAATAACTGTCAGAGGGTTATTGGCTCGTTGTTAATTTCAGAGGAAAACAAATGATTGTTTGAATGCACAATAACCCATTTGTCAGAAAATAGCCACTGAAATTAAAAGCAAATAAGTCGACAACAGACAACAAAAGTGGGGAAATATATCAAGTCTGTCCTCATTTCAAGCCTTATTTACAGAAGTGTTAAGTGCAAAGGAGAAACCACAAGTCAAAATAGCAGTGCTGAATGATGCGCACAAAAAAAAAAGGCATATCATTTTTGCAATGTGAGTCACGATTTTAGTGGGAATGGTAAAAATGATGATAACCAAATGACAAAACAAGCTCATTCCCTCATGCCTGGAGAATACAAGGCATGATTTGTGGACCGGGGCATCTCTGTTCATTTATAATGTGTTGTGACACATTTTACCTTCATGATAAAATTGCAGTTCCTGTGATTTGGATATTGTGCTTGGCCATGTTGTGATTTGGATAACCTTTCAATGAATCGCTCGGCCCTATAAAACAAGCATATGTTATTGCTGTTGTGTAGCTGCTTTTTGTAAAGATCCATTCAAAGCTCAGTGAGGTGATCGTTCTGATGTGTGTTATTCAATATTGATAATCTACGGTAGGCCATCTAAAACATGCAAATAGGAATGTATAATGCATGCATTTAATGGGCCACATACAGGAACCAAGAGTCAAATACAAGTCAGAAGAAGAGTTGAAAGAACAACTTCAATATGATACAAAAAAACAATAAAATAAAATATATAACTACAACAAACACTGCAAAATCAACATTCTGTTCAGCATGTCGTCTTCATCCCGACCTGTCAATATTCAGAGAGGTTTTTTTATTTTATTTTATTGGCACATTTGAGCACAGCAGCTTCTACAGTTCAGTAGTTATTAGGAAATTGTCTCACCCTGACAGCTGCCTCAGGGTCTTTGTCCAAACTATCCTCTGTTGCACCCGACAGTGTAACATCACCTACTGTAGGCTATAATATTCTCTCCTCTAATATCTCTGTGATTTTTATCCCCTTGACAGCTTCTCATATCAGTCATGGACTGCTTTGATTTAGAGAAGTTTTTTTATTACTCACCTTTATCTTAAATCTCTCCATCTTTACGACTGTCACAGAACAGCTCTGCTCTGATGACACATCGTTGGCAGCTGTACTATTAATATTTTAGAAGTTTTCAGGGTCCTCCAATACAATGACTGACTCTGCTTTATTATGACTTTGTGTGCTGGTGTCCAAAAGCAGGACTTGAGGTGCAAAGTTAAGTCAAGTTAAAAATGAAGAGGGGTTTGGAATAACAATACAAAACAATTCTTACATGATGTCTTTATGTCGTCATGTGTATTTTTGCTAAACTGAAGATGCTTGTTAAGCATATTGAATACTGTTACCAAATGAAGACCAGATGAGGATTTTCAATGTCACTGCAGTGTATTTCATCTTTATCTTACAGTGACCTGAACCTGCCCTCAGATTACATTTTTTTCTGCCACTGACTGGAAAGAAGTGTTGTTACCCTCCACGGGCCCCTTCTGGTAACGCTGGTGAGACTGGCGGTCATATTCTCTCAAGTCATCAATCAGCAGCTATATGATCAATCACATGTCAGCTCCACCTTAGTGGGTGTCACCTTATTGGATCATCTATCACATATAATTGCATGCTGTGTTTCTGAAATGTAGTCCATGAATTATCCACTAAAAGTCCTCCAAGATGTGACAGAGAAAGACAAAAATCTTCAGCGGTATACGAAAAAGATATGCAGTGGAGGAGATCAGGTGCTTTTGAATGTAACAAGGATGACATTTACAGATACAGATGTAGAGTCCTAAACCTACAGTAACTCCTTTTCCCGTGCTGACAGAGGAAACTGAAATGATCAGAGGCTGAAAGCTGGAATTCACCGACAAAAAAATCAAAAAGCAGCGGTAGGATGGGGTGGAGGAGGGAGAGGTGTGGGTGTACATAGCCCTAGAGAGGGGAGGGGGAGGAGGAGTGGGAGGACTAATTGTCGTTGTAGAGGCTCATAAAGTGTAGGGTCATTAGTGTTAATCATGCCGTGCTGTCACCTAGGCAGCTGTGATTATCTGACTTCTATTGTTAACACTGCTATCGTCCTCCTCACACTGTAAGTGCTCTCTGTCTCTTTGTTCCCTTGTGTGCCGGGACATCTCTCCTTTTCACCTGTGTCTGTCTGGCCGCCTTTGTTGTTTTTAGACTATCAAGAGTATGCTTTCTCACAACCTCACTTGCCATTGTCAATTTGTCAGTTCTTACTGTCTGTGTGTAATTACATTTCAACCTGAATGTCGACTGAAATGCAGGGTATTTGTTAAACAGTGCACTGGTTGATAGGCACACCACACTTTTAAGGTGGATGGCGGGGCGGGGGGGGGGGGGGGTTACTGATGTCCTTGCAGTGGAGGAAGCTTGAAAAAGTGGTGTCTTGGGTTTCCTTCCAGTGGAAAAAACGTGATAAAGCACCTGCTAGGAGGGCCTTCCGGTGGAGAAGTGCAACTGTTTCACCATAAATGCATCTCGACCTTCTGCCCAAACTCCCATCACAACCCTCTTCTTCACCTGTGTGACTAAACACAGACATAACGACTGCAAGGTCAATGAGTAAAGTCTACCTGTCTTACCTGGCTGAAGCACCCTATAGCACATTCACTTTTTTTTTTTTTCAGCTCACTTCAAGATGTTTAAATGGCAGACACCCACCCCAGCGTGCAGCCTCTCCTTCGACTGCTCAGCACCATCTTGAATCTGGCTGCTTTTCTCTCTCAACACTCCCAGCTCCACCTACTTACATCTGTTTTTTTGTGCTTCCTGTCAAGTTTAATGCATGTGCTGCAGAGAGCTTCAAAGAACTGTATAGATTAGAAAAAAAAAAATCCTTTGACAGCGGTCAACACTAAATAAACAGCGCACATTTAAAACACATGTAAGAACGCACATGTGCATGTCGGACTGAAAACCGTTAAAAGCAGAACTGACAAAAGCTGTTAAACAGCCAGAGTGCAGATGTTAGCAGATGTTTTCAATCGAAACAAAGCACAGAGTTCATTTTTATATCTGCTAGGGTTTAGTGTCACCTTAGCAACAGGTAGCAGAGAAGTGGAATCCTGTCAGGATATTGTGATGCCAAGTGTGAACTGCAATCCTTTTCCACAGGATCCAAACACAATCTTTGATCTTGATACATGAACACTGCAGGGTCTGAACTGCACCAGTGTGACACATCTCAGTACGTCTCAACCCTATATGCCAGGCTGTGACAACTGCAGCTACTAACCTATACTGCAGGGATCACTTTACCGACGCTCTTCCTCAGCAAAATACAGGATTCACCATATTTCCTCTTTTTAGTCGACTGTTAAATGATGAGAAGTGTGAAATGATAAACGTGGATATAAAAAACAGATAAGCAGATTACTTTGGCTTCTGTCGTCTCCTCTGGCATGTGTTTATTTTATATTCATGCTTTTTTAATTGTCATGAGTTTGAGAAAGCTGTACATGCTCCATGGCTTTTCACAAAATATTGCTTAAATCCACAAATACTTCAATATGTCATGCCTGTTTACATCATGTGTTGTGTTGCCTTTTTGGTAAAAACACTCAAACTGTTTTCCTTAGATCCCTCAAACGGTGATTTCACTATATGGCAGACTGAACAGCAGTGATGAAATAAATAATATTAATACTATTTTTGAGTTTGAGTGATTTCCAGCCCTTTTTATTCATAATATAAGGATACAAATGTATCACTGAAAGTATAAAAAGTGAATAAATTCTTGTCTGACATAGTCCCCAGACTGATGGAATCTGTCAAGGCCTAAAACTATAATATGAAACAATGAAGATCAAGAGTTTTAATTCAAAGTTGCAGAGCTTAAGGTAAAAGGGACGTGTTCCTTGCATGTCTGGAAGAGTTGTGAAACAGCATGACTTGATAACCTTAGACTCCCTCTGGCAAACACACCTGAACCACAAATGTCTGCTCTGCTCCAGCAGCCCGACAGTTCCTTTTGTTCCTCTCCTCCAGCCAGTGAGCCATAAGCTGGAGACAATAGGTTTAATGGGATTATAAAGGGCATCAGAGGAGTTTCCATGGATCACAAAGCTCACAACAGATCCACAGAGTGAGTCCCAAATGAGACAGTCAACATGGTGAGATAGGCCTCTGCTTCCTGTAACAACGTGCTGACAGTCCATCTTGGCTGGTTGGAGTAAGCAGCCGAGGGACCTGGGGACTAGTGTGGAGGGTCAGGGAGAGGGTCTGGGTCGATGTTCTGGGGCCCTGAACTGAAAACCCAATTATCCCAGCATTTCAGTCAGGCTTAATTAGGCTTGTCTGATGTGCAGCGGATTCATTATGTTTCTAATTAAGTCTCTATCAGCCCCATAGAAATAATGGCTTTATGGTACATCAAAACCAAGCTGCACTATACTGACATGATTGCAAAACTATCCTCTGGCAATCTTCCTGAGTGGGTGGTCGCATGGAGGTTGTTGTCTCCTTCAAGGGAGGCTTTTGAGCAGAGGCGTTCCTCATTTGGGCTACCGGGGACCGAATGAAGTGTGGATTGATGGGCATCTTTCTCTATAACCACGAGAAACTGAAGACAGAGGATGATATGTTTCAGCATACATTATACTGTATGGTATGCATGATACACAACATCTGTATGGATAAGCTGTTCTTCATATTGTTCTGCATCTGAACAGTAGGCAAGAGGAAACCTTCGCAGGGAGAGATCATTGAGAGTGGATTGACTTCGAGTTGAATCTTTGCTTTGTTTCACAGAAGCAGATCAGCTATTTTGGAAGAAAAAAAATGATTGGAGAATATCTTAAACTGTGATACTTGGTGTGCAACACAACACAAAAATTACTCCTGAGTTGATTCAAGGACAAAATGCAAACAAGAGGGCTCACAAAGTCGTTTTGACCTAGAGAAAAGGTTTCCAACCTTTTGTCGCTCTATTCAAAACACAGACTTATTTTTGTGCATTCATACGCAAATGCATTCATACCACAATAGGAGCTGTTCCTCGCCAGAGATATAAAGCAATATTGGTAAACACACCCTGCAAAACATGTCACAAGCACTCAAACAAAGCAGTGTAGCTAGTGGGGTTTTTGGCCTTTATCTTCTTCATGAATTCGTGTGCCACTCAGGAGACAACACACACACACACACACACGCACACACACGCACACACACACACACACACACACACACACACACACACACACACACACACACACACACACACACACACACACACACACACACACACACACACACACACAAAAAGAGTGCTTTGATTTTGTTTAAGGCTACAACCGCAAGCTAAACACAAGTTCTGGATGAGAAGCTGCTAACTGATGCTGATTTGAATATCTCAGAGGATGAGGCTTCTACTCCAGGGAGATGAGAGGGCTCAAGTGGAGAGAACATGTGGAAAACATTTGGATTGCAAACAGGGAGATGTGACATGTACAGTACCAGCTGATGAAAAGCACATCTGAAAAGCAGAAAACAGCCACCGCACTGTAGAGTCAACAAATTACATAAGCAAAACAGGCACTGTGGGTGGTTTCCTTTCTAATTTTTTTTAACTTCTATTTATTTTTAACAACAGTTGGATTCCACATACGCACATTTGAATGTGGTTTCCAGTCACATGAAAGCATGTTTTCTAACACACAGTGTTGACACACTGCTACTGTATAGCCACGAAACAATGGGCTCAATTTTTGTACAGACACGAAACCAACAGAGGGACAAAAGCAGATGCAAAGGCGTATTGGTCGAGCAGAGGTCTATGATCTGCTTTTGTTTATTCACTTGAGTCTCTTAAGTAATTTCATGGCCCTGTTACAATGAGAACTTGATTGCAGTGCAGTACAATGGTCATTATGGGCCCTGCATTTCTGTGGCAGTGGCCGACATTGAGTTCAAGAAAAACATTTTTTACTGAAGCGAAAACACCATTTTCAATGATCATCAGATTGACGTTAACCCTTTATATTAAGCTACACACATTCACCGTTAACTAGTTTCTTATTAGCGTGCATGTTAGCAGCATATCGGCTTTTTATTAGTCATTATAAATCACTTATTAATGCCTTATTCTGCATGACTATATTCTACAACTACTAGGCCATTATTGTTTTCCCTCAATACCTTCGTAATTACTGCTAATGAATAGTAAGTAAGAATCTTGTGCATAAACTACAATCTTATTAACTCAATGCTAACACTTAATAATGCTAACCGCCGGAATAAGGCAGCAGTAAGTGCTTTATAATGACTAATTAAGGGCTAATGTGCTACAAATATGCATGCTAATAATCAACTAGACAATGAGTATGTTTACCTTGATACAGAGTGTGACCAAACTGATGATTTCTCTGTTGTAAACCGAGTTATTGCAGGCAGCTTTCACTTTTTAACAATCATGCGAACAGCTTAAACAGACAATTGCTTGGGGATTAAGTTTAAGTAAGTAAGCCACTCAGTCCGAATTATCCACGGCTGTTTGATGAATGGAATCAGGTTTCTTCCGGAAGAGTAACGAAGGAGGACCAGCTCTTCCCAAAATTGTCAGGTTTGTCCTTCAAAGCGAACCTGGTTCTTTTAAAGTGGAGAGTCTCAGAGAAGTCTTTAAGTCATTGGAGTGTTGCACATTTATGCCAACATTTGCCTCAGAAGCTGGACTCTCCTGTCAGCCTATGGGTAAAAACTGTCCGCCACTTTAAAAGGGAACAAGAGCCTGGTGCCCATGATTGCTACCAGTGTTTGCTCACTCGCAGCCTCACTGAAGTGGAGCCCCTGGTCCTTCAGTTCTGTGTTCTGGTGTAGACCACTTTGGAGTCGGCCAGTGTGCCAGAGAAAAATCAATATCAATATGGCCCTCTTGATAGTAAGCAGTGTTCCAAACGGGTTTCTAATGATAGGACCTTTTCTTTTATCAATGGTAGATCAATGGTACATATTATGACAGGAAAGGCATTGTTTTTGACGTCCAATGGACATCGTGGTGGAATACATACTATTCAATCACAGCATTATCGACCCACTGTGAATTCATAAAATGGTTTTCTTTATGTCATCAGTTTCCTGTCCATGGTCATTTGAGCAGCATGAGTCATAAATTGCTTTCCAGAATGGCTACAAGAGGAACTGTATGTCCGTGTTTACATGTGAACATTCATGCATATTTATGGTTACCACCAAAAGAGGCCCAGGTGAAAATGTGATCCGCCTGCAGTGAAATATTGTGCGCGTGGTGCGTCATGATGATTGACAGGGTCCGTCGCATTTGATGGCAGTAAATGGCATGCAAGAGCCCTGCTTTGCATTCAGCAAGTTCGCATTCGCCGTACCTTTAATTGTAAATCCTTCTTGCAGGGCACTTAGCACTGTATGTCTGTGTCTGTGAGTGTGTGAGCGCAGCTGGTGGGATTTTATTTTATCGTCCAGTGGAGCAGAAATATGGGAGCCAGTTGGAGAGCAATGCTGCTGGGAGACATTTGGAGGATCTGTGCAGGTTCCCTCTTGGGGATAATAGGTAGTGGGAAGCAGGTGATTGCCTGGATAGCCCTGAATTGTACTTTGTTTGCCCCAGTCGATAAATGCTTTCTTCCCCAGTGACAGCACTTGGTAAATAGATGGACAAAAATTTGCTAAATCTAAGTGTATGGTATTTATTTAAGGGCAGACATCGCCATGCAAACAAGGTGCCAAAAACCAGTAACCATCATCTTTAAGCTGTTGTCAAATATGTGACATCTCTCTTGGTGGCGGTGACAGTAGTTTGAGCGTGAGGGGAAAAAAGTGAAACTGTTGGTCTCTTGTTCGTGGTCAAGACCACAGAGGACACGCTCTAGGTTTCTATATGAAGTGTGGCCTTGACTGCTTAATGGTCCCGAGACAGTGAGCGAGAGCAGATGTGCTATTTTTCATGCTTTTGACAGAGGGCTTGACACTTGTTTTTGTCTGTCAGTGTCAGTATACACCTAAAGTGGACAGGAGTAAGGAACGCTGTCAGAGTGATTGAGCGGGTGAGCCGAGAGTCACATTCTTGATAGGTATTTTTGATTGAATTACTCCAAAATGCAGTCAGTATTGATTACTGATGTGTTGACAAGCAAACTCCATTTACACAAATATGTCCACTTAGAAAAAATGTATGATTTCAATGTCAAGCGCGCACAATTAGATAGCTGATAAGTGCTTATGATATTGATAACCTGACAATTCTTTATTTTTCTCTGGCCACTAGTGAATGAAGAAAAACTAATTGGAATATTGATAAATGTTTTTTTTCTCTAGAGGATGGATTTGACTCTTTCTGGCGAGCTCGGGGGCAGGACACATGGCTCAATACACTTTAGTAACCAACAGTAATGTTAGTACCGGATAATTGCACAGCGGGGATGAACTTATATAAAACAAATAGGAATTATAGCATTTTTGTGATTCTAACACTTAAATTGAGGCTGAATCCTGTGAACACCGACTCAACATGAACACTCCCTGACCTCTGCTTTGCATTTAGATGACAATTGCTGATGACAATCTTTTTTTTTTTTCCCCCCCTTGGATCAACAATGCCTCTGTTTTGAACAAAAAGTTACTTGTGATGTTGAGCCACTCTTCAAGGTTGGACCACTATTGCAGTTTGTTTTAAGATGAATATCAAGCTCTCTGCTTGCGTGACTGACAATAAAAACAAACAAACAAACCAACAAAAAAAGCAGCTTGTCCGGAAATTTGAGTAAAGCTGAGCAACACATTGGATTAGTGGAAAAGAATATGATTTTCTACTTAAGAGTAATCCCAGATTAGCAGTTTTAATTCACTGCCAAAACTCATAATAATATTATTAAAGACACCTGGTAGGCTATTATGAAAAATAAATAAGAAACCATGGAAGTGTCTTTATGTTTTGATCAAGGATTTTGCCTCACACACTTCCTTTATCTCAGCACTCTACCAGAGAGTTCATGTCGAAGTGTGAAGTGATACGATGGTGATCAATCTCTACATACAGTCTAAAATCAAACACTATGGCAGAGGTGACAGTAGAGGAGCCAACATAATTAGATGGGGTATTTATTTATTCTTTATTGTTACCGTAAAACAATGTCTGCATCTGTAGGGAGGTTACTGTCTATTAGGGCAAATTGAAAAGTCACTCCATGAAAATAGCGCTCCACTTTTATACTTTTTGGGAACTGCTGACAATGTCTTAATGTGGTGAAAAACTATTTTTCCATTTGTTGTGACACATTGAGTACATGTCATTGTGGCATGTGCCAAAATTACCACTGGGTATTTTTATACATGTAATACTAAAATCTGTGTTTTTTCAAACAAACATATTTACGTATATAATAAAGTAAGTCATATATTTTTAGGGTTAGCATATTGAAGATGTCTAAAAAAACATGTAGATTTGTATGTGGTATACCTATATGTTTATGTATATATGTACATATACAAACTCAGTACGAACACGTATATGTGTGTGCATTTCTTATTTCTCTTTATATTGCTACACCAATATCTTTTTACCAGCAGCTGCAGTAATGATTTTGTTGCAATAACAGTACATTTAATCTTAATTAAATATTAACACCTTCTCTACAGCAGTTTATGCTTTACAAAATGTTTTTCTACTGTTCGTATTCCCCAATAGACTCTGCATTTTTATTGTGATCCTGACAAGCACTCTATGAAATAAAAAGAAAGTGTGGAGTGTGTAGCCACAATAATCAGGGCTTTACTGACCTCTTTGTATCTGTCTTCGTTTAATATTTAGTATAGCAGTCTTCAACAAAAACGTTTAATGAGCAGGTGTCTCTCCATGTACTTACATTTATTTTTAATGTTGGATTCAGATGGTCCCAAGGATTATCTGATCCTGATGATGAAATGAAGTTTTCAAAGCTCACAGCACAACAAACCTAAGAGATGGAAAGCTGCAGCATTAATCTGAGTAGCTACAGTTTGCATACATAGTGTTGTTTCTCCATCTGCTATGGGCCCACAGTTAAAACCAAGGTCATGCATCATGCATGGCGAGCTGTTAACACAGTTGGTTTTACGATTACAAAATATATTTTCAAAAAAACGCTCACGGCTGTTTTGCTCTCTCCTTCTGAGAAAAATAAAGCTGATTTCTGTTGCAGCGGCCGAGTTGAGACTTACAGTTTCCTGACCAGGGTTATGTTTAGGTGAAGAGCACAGTGGTTTCTTTTCAGCATGTCACCGGGCCACATTGCCAATTTGTTGCAACCTTTCACTCATGCCTTGGAAATCTCACCTCAGAAAAGCACAGACGGTTTTTCTCATTTTTGCTGGGCAGAAACCTGCCAGACAGCATCTGACATGTAGAGAAAAGAATCACATCTTCTAGGTGCTGACCACAGGCGCCCCCCATCTGACACGTATTAAACAAATAAGAAATACATTGGCCTCTGAAGGCGGACCTTGCCAAGTTATGGTTTTTCAATAACAGCAATCTTACACTTCAGCCTTGCCACACTTGTCCGTATTGATTTCTGTAAGGGTGAAGGACAAAAATAAGTTTCCATTTCTTTAGAAATCATGCACTGAAACTTATCAAATACTCACCTTCATGTTGTGGAAATATCTGTATCAAATATGCAGAGTTCAGAACCAAGTTACTGCAGAGATTGGAGACATTACAGTAATATAAAACTCTTTGCTGAAGGAAACCTAGATCCACAAATGCCTTTTTCTAACATTTAACCAATTTTTGAGTATTATACCTTAAAGCACTGAGATATTGAACTAACACCCGTACACCACATCCTTCAACCACGTCCTCAAACAAGTGGTGACTTACTTTCTGGCAGTGATGACAGTGAAAAGAAAGTGAGATTCATTAACACGGCTGCTTTTTACTCACAAAATATGGAAAACAAACCATGTGCCATTTCATTTTACACCTCATTTAGCAAACTAAGCAGATAACCCATTATTGCCTGGTGGCAGAGGACTGGCAGGGACCTGAATCCAACAACCACTCGCACGGTGACAGAATTAGCACAGCTAAATGATTCACACTCCAAAGGTCAGGGGCTTGCCGTGATTGAATATTAGCTTGTTTTGCACAAATGAAATCAATCACCTTCATGCTTCGTGAAAGGGGATGAGAATACAGAGAGCGATGAGGAAGACGAGTGAATCTGATGGAAAGGGACGCTCGCTGTGGGAGCTCAGAGGACCATCCGCTCCAATTCACAAGCACAATCATTCACCTGCGATGCCGCATTCATAACAATAGCGTGTTCTTACCTCACCTGTATTCGCTGACCTCATTACACACAAAAACACACACCTTTCCCTTAAAAAGATTGTAACAACGGCTTGAAAAGGTTGCACCATCGCAGGTTTGCCCTTTTATTGTTGTAACAAGGCCGTCACGTGTCCTCTCCACTCACCGCTGGCTCTCTGTGTGCAGACTATTGGCCATCAGCAGAGAGAGCATTCATACCTCTCAAATGAGAGCGACCATGTTTCACTCTCTGCTGCTGTTTTCTCTCAGTGCTCCATTGCCTTCTGCTTGAGATTACTTTCATCACCATATGTGTGAATCTAGTTTTTTTTTTTTTTTTCCAAATGAAGTCAGAAAATCATCCATTTGAGAGTTTTTCAATATTTCTGAAATTAAAAATGTTATATCACCATGGTGCACTCAAAACCGCTGCTCTCAAATACACTTCTTCTGACTGTGTTATTAACCACAGCAGCATAAATTTATTACATGCCAAGAATAAAAAAAACAATAGCATTATATGGAGATGTAGATTTTTATTACAGGTGACATTTTCATCCATCAGCAACAGTTGGGTTTGGCACACCTCAGTGGAGATCCAAATGACCATTTTTATGCTCACACAAAGAAACTAAGACATTAGAAAGAGCAAAACAAAATGTGATGTGACACAGCGCTCAGTTATAACGATGCCACGGTCTGTCAGTTACACCAGGTCCCAGTAAAGCTCCTCCACCAGACTACAGCCAGACTCTTTCATTACATACTGTACAGCAGGAGAACTGCTGGTCGTCACGAATATGTTGTTTTCTTACCCTGATTTGTTGAACATGAAGTATTTTCTTGATGAATTCATCATTTTGGCCAATGAAATGTCAGGGAAAAAATGAATGCTATAATTTCCCTCAGTCCCATAAAATGTATTCAGATGTCTTGTTTTGAACGAACCAGCAGTTCAAAACAGACAGATGTTCAGTTTACTCTCAAATAAAAACCAAGATAAGCATGAAACTCATGTTTGAGAAGCTGGAACGCTGCTGAAAAAGGACTGAAACAATTAATGAAAAATAATGAATCAAATAAACGATTAATTGACTGGTTGAACATAAGTAGATATTTCCAATAATCAAATGTGGCATGAGGGGGTTTTTAGAAAAGAAAAGAAACGTTGTTTGAGAGCCTAAAGCTGTTTCTTCCTCTTTGGTTGATGCTGATGCTTAATGAACTGTGTCGTTCCACAAAGTGCCATTTACATTACAGCACACTTATCAGAGATATCAACATTTTGCTTCACTTTGTGCTGCATCTGTCTCGGCCCGTCCTCCACAGATGTCGCACTCAGCGCAGTGTTGAACCAAGGCAAACATTAATCATGTGCTATGCCCAAACATCCTATCAGGAACTGATAGACAGGTGATGTAAAGGTGTTAGAAATGAGTTGAAAGCCAATTTAAGGGGATTATCTCCCAGTATCTCTCTGCACCACTGTGCCCACATGCATGTAACACTTTGAATTATGTCTTTGTGTATTTTAAAAGGCACATGAAATTAGATTTGGTGTCTTCGGTGCTCAATTACTTAGTCTTTTGTTGGTCTTAAAAACTTTGCTGGATACACTGCAAAGCCACCTGTGTGACAGTCTTTCTAGCAGTTCATTAAGATTCTGTTGTCTGCTCCTGCAGAGAAAACATCCTGCATTTGATTCACAGCCACGTGTGATAAGAGAAGATCATTGTATTTAATAGGAGCAAGAGCTTAATTAATTTTCCCAAGGAGGCCCTTTGTTTCTTACACTATGCTGTTACTCAATGAAATGCAAGAAAATGCATTTTTACTTCTGATGTTAATTAATGACAGTTTCTCTTTTCAGATCTGTGAACGTCTGTGTGTATCTGCTTGGTATATTTTCACTCATTCTCATTCATTTTAAGTGTGTTGAAAGTATTTTCAGGAAAGCTGTCATGAATCTCACCTCCACCAGTTGATTTAGCCTTGTTGATAAATGCGTGTTTGGACTTTTACTGTGGCTGTGTGTCTCTTCCAACATCCGTAGCTGCAGCCACGTGAGCTTCTGTCGAGCCAGACATGTTGTTTTAATGTCTGGAGGGCAACGCTCAAATATTGCCAGAGAGTGTTTAGGCTGTAAGAGGAAGCCTCCACGCTGAGCCGCAGCACCAAAGGAGGCACTGAGGTGGCCAAATATAGCTCCTCCACAGGAGCTCCATCCTTTCCAGCTTCTCATGATGCTCTTTCAAAGCCAAGGAAGTGCATCCCATTTTAATTGCTTACTGAGTGTAATATTAAAAAATAAACATGTTTTGAAAATGATTAACTGGAATAAGAGTAGACAAAGTCCATATCACACCAATCACCAGCCACGCTTGGCTATGGTCTGAAAGCAGCATCAGTGATAAAACTAATTTAGGTATATCATCACCGGCAAAGATCAATTCTGACCAAGTGTGCTGCTGTCAAGCTACCAGGCAGTTATCCAACTCCAAGATTCTGCAGTGAAGTTTCATGCAGCAGAACAATGAAAAAAATGACACATTAAAACTGATCCTAATAGACACTTACATGTGTACATGTGCAGCATTACAGTGTTGGTAAATATATGCAAAGTGCTGAAGGTCTCTTGCCTGAGTGAATTTTCGTAATTTTGTCCTGAACAGGATAAACACAATCTATCAGGAGGATTTTCATGTGTAAAACATTAATAATCACAGGTTAAGAGACTTTTCTGCTCTCTGCTTTAAATGAACATGCACCCATGTTTCCAGCTGACCGACTTCATAATGTAACTTGTCACTTCTCCTCTCTCTGCAACAAATTGCTGGTACATATAGAAAAATACACCAGTGTGTAGGTCAAAGAGGTTAACAGCTGTATAACAAAGTCCCAGTGTTCTCTGCTCGCCCTGAGGTGCAGCTCAGGCCTCCTCTGTTCCTCCCACATCTGGTAACTTAGCTCTCTCTTTACCTGCAGGGGGAGGAGAAGTGGCGAGTGTGGATAGTCTTACAGATCTGATTTGTCAAGCCATTACCCCGTGTATGTGCCATGGTGGCTTTGCCAAGCATCGCTACTCAATGTAATAAATACGCATTAGCCCCTGCCAGCGTCAGCCCACGACATTTCTCTCATCGTTCCTCGTGTTCTTGAAGCATGTGCAAATTGCTCTCCGTTCAAAAAGGCACAGGGGAAAGCTCAGCAGAAGAACCGCGGGAGGATGAAGTTGAGGGGTACGGTGGAGAAGAGGCATTGTCGAAGAGCGCAAAACACTTGAGCTGTGATAAAAGCATTAGTGTCTTCAATAGGGTGGAAAAAATGTGTGGAAGGTGTGAAGCCCATGGATGAGGGAGCAGGAAACACAGGGCTGAATCAGTCACAGAGAAGCTGAGCGTCAGACAGGCAATAAATGAACCACAACTCAATCTTACTATGTTGACTCATCCAAATTTCATGCTGTATATATACAAGACAGCAGCACACATTAGATTTGACCCATCAATCAGGTGCTCTCTCCACTCACGACAAGATTTTGGCCACAGAGACATGAGTTACTGTACCATGTGAACTCTGAGCTCAAAAAGAGAAATGGCAGAAATACAGACACTGTGGTGTCTGTTCTCTGTGAGTTTGATGACTGTGAAACCACAACTTTGGTTTTTCCACAGAGTAGTGACACATGTCAGGGGGGCTTAGTGCCGCTGTGTGAGCACGAGGGCCGAAGCTGGTGTGACAGAATCTGCATGATCGAGCTCACTGGCAGGCAGACGTGCAAAAAAAGAGAGGGATTTTATCATTTTATTGCATGTTTTCTTTAAAATAAGTGTTAAAGTATATTATCTTTGTGTTTAGCATGTTACGTTTTGAACTGACATATTTTGCTGCATGTGAATTGAATTTCTCGTGTCGGTCTGCGTGCCTGCTTGTGTGCGGACATACCTCTTGCACGAGCGAGTGAGTGTATGTTTAGACTTTTACAGGGCCTAATGAGAGCCTTGACTATCTGGGGGAGTGTGGGTGGCAGGATGCTGCTGTTTGTGTCGGCATGCAGTCACAAGTCTGCGTTGACTTGATGTGTGTTTGAGGGCGAGCTGTGGAATTCAGACGAGTGGGCGTGTGTGGTCAGCTGCGGTGAAACGTGGACTTCCCCTGTGTGGTTATGGCCAAACTGGGTTGCTCAGGAACCGCTGTGACTGTTGTTGGACACTGGCCACTGTAAAGGAAAAGAAGAAGAAAAAGCTCTTCTAGTGCATGAGCAAGTCACTGTTTCCTTTGTTCCTTGTGTAGGTTGCATGGAAGAAGAGATGCAATCATCAAAACTCCATTACGCTTAAACGCGGCTTTATTTCCACATTATATTTGAGGAACAATTTGTGTAAGCCATTACTTTAGCGCTGAGCAAAGGGAAGTTGTGTGTGGCTGTGTGTCAGCTTATGAAAGTGCAAGACAACGCTTTTAAGCTCGTGGGTCAGGTAGTCTCCTCCGCTCAGTGACAATAAAATGGTGAAATTGCGACGTACCACCGGTCTGATTGCTGGCATTTCCACCCCGCACTGAGCAACCCTCCCCGGCCGGCTGTCACAGCTGGCCCTGGGCCTGCAGAGAACGGAGGCCTAAATGTCACAGCGCCTTCTTCTCCACAGAGGTGAACCAGCAGGGCTCTCTAAGTGCTGCTGTACCCACTCACATATCCAACGTTTAATGCTTTCACAGGAGAGAATGGACAGTGAAATTATAGGAATTAAAGCATTTAGAGACTTTGCAAGTGACATACTTTATAAAAGCATTTTTCCTAAACATGATGACACCAGGTATAAATAGCTTTTGTTATGTTTCTTTTTTCCTCATATTTTCAATGCATTTGGAAAAAAAACTGCACAAAACTGAGTTTAGGTTTTTTCGTGCAGGCTTCTCCTCAGACTTTATGGGCTTGGTAGTCCCCTAATACATTGCTCTAGTTCCCACGGACACAAAGGCTCATGAATGCCTGGACAATATGCAGTCACAGTCCTACAACAAATTCTATCTTTGGAAAGCTTATAGTATTCATTTACACTTAAAACAATGCTGAAGAGGTGCTGACTCAACTCCATGGTTTTAGGTATTTTTAGCTATGTTAGCGGCACGACTTTGCATGACATGGAAATGTCGGTCTGTCCACCACACTGGTCAGACAATGAGTCCAACAAATTCTCACTCCCAGCTCGCCTGGTCAGGAGCACTTGGCATTACTTTTTAAGGCACTGGGTACGCATTTAGTAGCATTTTCAACATGCAGGCTCTGCAGTCGAGTTGTAATGAATATATAAAGCTTGCTGAGAACAATGATAAACACATTGGTAACACTACGAAACGGTCACACTTCAGTTTGGCTTAAGCAACAAAACTACTTGACGTACATGAAGTTATGTACAATTCTTCACTGACAAAAGAAATCAGCTTTGACTTTTGGTTTCACTTGGTTCATGTTTCCCTGTTGAAAACATGTCGAAAAACAGCTCTAAGGGGTACTCAGGGCCTTTAAAAGTCTGTATGTGACTGGTTTGGAGTGGGAACAGGTTGATGTATCCTAAAAACTCTCCTCTAGTGCCACTAACAGTTTAATATTTCACGTTATTGATTATTCTACGTCTACTCTTAACAGTTTGTCTCTCAGTCCCCCGTTCTCACACAGCAGATATGTCATGCAAATCACGGGCCTGTATCGCTGCAGCCCTGCAGGGCCACAGGTGTTGTTGTAATGGAAATTATTACTGTACATGGTATCAAATATTTGTGCACCCCGTGCAAATATGAAGGCATAACAGCATTGGTAAATTCCTTACATTCCTTCCTTACATGCACCCATGCTCCCACGTAGCATACAAGTGTACTGTAGCTCTCCTGCAGTCAGACGGCTGAAAAAAAGATATATTATACACATACACATACATCGGACTCATTTGTATTCACAAGCATCGTGATTACTTTCGTCAAAATTTAAAAAACTACTCAAAATGTATGGAAAAATTAATCCTTTACTCCCGCCACTTTAAAGCTTCTCATGCATATTTTAGAAGCGAGTTTGTTATCTTAGATGGAAGTTTTTCATGTACAGTATGAGCGACGCAATGTGAGGAGGTGAGATTGATTTTCCCATCATTCCCACTCCCACGATGACTGAGAAATTGATTTGGGAGAGGATCACAGATGTATTTATTTACTGGAGTTCGTATGTGCAAGAGATACTCAGATGTGCTGAATAAGAACTGGACTGTAAAGGGAATCACTGAGAGTACTGACAGCGAAGACCACAGATGAGAGAGATGAAATGACAGAGTTAAGGGCTCAATGTGGGGGGTGTGGAAAAAGAGAGTGAGAAAGTACATGAGCCAGATAGAGTAAATATAAAGCCGCCCAAAGAGAAGCGACAGACAGTGGTGGAAGAGAGCAGATGGTGGGGTAATACCGCTCTGCTCTCATTACTTCTTCTTCCTTGACATTATTGTTTGGGAAATGGATATTACAGTGGACATAATGGCCTTTATCGTCAATTTTCCCCTGTATAATTCCCACGGTTCTGCTCCTTCAAAGGCAGATGAAACGCTTAGCGGATGAGGGTAGAGTCAGTGCTGTGGAGGAGAGACCTACTCCGCTGGCACGGACAGCATGCAGTTTATTTCAGCCAGGCTTGGTGCAATGCATACAAAATCAATAGAGTAGTCTAAAAATCCATGAAGGGTAAAACGCTTCCAATAAGCTCCCATCTGGCTGTATTCTTTACCAGGCTGTTGGAACCATAAATATAAATCCTGCAGTGCTCCAAAAGCCATCAGTCACAGCAGTGTTTTCCATTCAAGAGCAAGAGAAGTCATATCGTCACTTTATGTTTGGATCACAGAGCTCTATCATGGATATCTGCATGTTTCCATATGCATGAGGATAATTGCTGGTGACAGCATAGTGGCCGCTTCACATGCCTCTCTTTGAACAATCTTTTAAAACCAACAAATCGAACAATGGATAATAATGGAAATTCTGCGCATGGCCGTGCAAAGACAAGCCAGACCTCTCCCCAAACAGTCCAATGAATATGTATAATATACAACTGCAATGAGTTTATTGAGGGAGGATGATAGGCTCGGTGAGTTCTTTCATCAGCAGATTGGTACGACCAGAACGCCGCTGCAGGCCTAATTGGAATAATTTAACTTCTTACTTTGAAGTGTAAAATATGTGGGCTAGAGATGAGGTTCCTGAAAGGTCAGTGCTACAGGCGCTACACGTTGCTGCTTTGAGCTGTAGACTGGCAAGAAGAGATGTTATCAGTATTTGGATTTCTCTTTGATTACCAATGCAGGAAAAATCTTGTGCATTTTGACCTCTGATATTCATATGCGACTGTTTGTGCTTGAATGAATTGTTTTGAGACTACTTAATCGGCTGATATCAGATGTTCTGCCGTCCTGTCTGCTGCCTTGATCATATAATGTTACCTTTTTATTGATGTGCAAATCGAATTGTGTCTGTACTGTATTATGGAAATAAAATCAAGACTTTTTCTCACTTTACAAATATGAACTGGTGGAAGCAAAATAAGATTTGTAAATACACACTCAGATGTGCAAATGTGATCTGAGGAATATAAATGTATACCCAAGGCACAAACCCATTTGGATCTTCTCTGTGCCCAGTGCAGTGCCATTGTGGCAAGTCCGCTCGATAGATCCTCCATCCTCCAATGCGAAACGTACATTGCTGTAATGGAACAGCATGGAGAGACCAAGCAGCTTGGTGTCCTTGCCTGGTGATGGGTTGGATTTAAGGTGCCATTATTGGCAGATCTGACCAGCGAAAATCTGATTACAAATCCCAACATACAATCTTTATAATCTTTACAAAAACAGGATTTTTCATGATTCAAATTACTATAGTTGCAGTGTATAAATAATGTGTTAAAGCTGTCCAGTAGAGGAGTTTGTACCCACTTTTTAGACTTTCATCAGCCAGTAAACTAGCTTCTGATTATCACATTGTTTCCCATCAACAGTGTAACCACTTCCTCTGTTAGCATCAGTGACCTGCAGCAAGTATATTCATGTATGGCATCATCTGCACACTTCGGGTCACTGTGTTTTTTTCTTTTTTCTGATACTGTGGGTGCTTTTCATTACGTTGAATTGTGCCTCCTCGTCTCCTCTCTCCTTCGTCAACCCAGAAGTTGTTTCCCCTCCGCCATGATGAAGGATCTTCCAATTGCTTAAATGCACCTGAAGGAGACGAGGAGCGAGGAGAGAGGAGGCTTCTGAAGGAGATCAGAGTGAGGATACACCGGTGTAGCCTACGCGGAAGTTTTTTGATATTTAAGGGGCGTGTCGTATGTGGCACACGTTTGAATCATGGCGGGAGCCGGTCTTCACAAATGTAATCTTGATTCTTGTTTCAACTGTGTCCTTTTAACAATTGTATCTGTCACCAAGAAATTAATGAAAATTCTTGGTATATTACGGTTTTTTCAAGCAAGGCTACAAGGCTGTTGGTTTAATCTACGCACAGCCGTCCTCTGTTATGCCTCTAACGGCATATAATTGAAACCTCATCAATAGCAATCAGGAGTAGAACAGTCTGACTGCAGATCTGACCATAATATCACGTTTTACAGCTTTTACAGCTGTGCAAACGTCATCAGTAATTGACGTCGCTTCGGACTGACGCTGTGGAGCGAGGATTTTTCATTTCGGAGTTTCGTTTCCTCCGTCCTCACGTCCCTTCCTCGCATCCCTCTTTCATGTCCTCGCTGGGCGGAGCTAAGACGGGAGGAGAGGAAGCGAGTGGAGGAGACAAGGAGACCAATTTATGGAATGAAAAGCACCCTATGTCTTTTCCTGCACTCTCACTCAGCAGGTTGGAGAGGGAGAGAGGCGGGGTCGAATTGCTCTGGGAGCAAGCATCATGAGACACACCTGCATCTCTTCTGTTAATCAGCTCGGCTTCTTCAGGCACCTCATGCTCGTCTCCTGTGCCGGACTATTCACTTTGTCTCTTTGTCGCATGCAGCTCGCTACCGAATTATACTCTCTAGTCCCGATCCTCCTGCCTCCAGTGTTTGTTTGAACATCTGTACTTATCACTATGAGTTTTCATAGTTGCCTTTTGTTCTACATTTTCTGGTGATTTTTTGTTTACTTTATTTTGCTACTTTGTTACTGCTCAAAGTTTTTCTGATCACCTTTGCTTTGGTGCTTTTCCCCGTTGTGGTGTTTCTGTTCTTCTCACTTGTATGTGTTTTCCCTGGTTCAGGTGATTTTTTTGTTTGTACTTTTGATCAATAAATCCTGGTTTTCTTCATCTCCACAACTGGGTCCTGGCCTTCCTTAGCACGAACCGTAACAACAAAGTTGTCCCTGTGGCAGGCTGGACCAGAAGTCTTTTCACCATTATGTTTGAGCGGCTTCTCATTGTGTTAGTTTTCTTGCGGGATGAACACAAACCTCAGGTGTGTGAGAATTATGAGGGGAAGATTCATGCATATTCAGGTATTGGATGAGTTATTATAGTGAGAATGACAATGAAGCAGGCTATTATCTGCACAAGTTGCTCTGTTGCTAAGGAATACATTTCCCTCTATAGCATACATCAAATTCAAGTGGGATTATACGTAGTATAGATTTTAAAAATCCAATAGAACCAAAGCAAGACATAAACAAATAAATAGTGTACATGCAAAATATGTATATATGTAACAAATTGCTCTGCAAAAACCAATGAACCATGGTCAAGCAGATGCATATAACCTGACACAGGCTGGTACAAATCCCCATGTGTGCTTTCAAAAAGCCAATTTCACACTGTCCTTCAGAAGCCATTGAAATGCTGGACACACTGCCTGAGATTCTCAAAGCGTTCTGTTGCTGCATATCTGCAACACTGTTATAAAAGAAGGCTGGATGCCATTTGTCACACACACATTCTCACCAGTAGCTATGCTTTTGTGACTCATTAGACCCAATTATGTGCTCACTTGCTTTTGGACATCAGTCAGCCATCATGTTGTAGTGTTTATTTTTTTATTTCTTTATTTTTAGGCCTTTGTTGTCTACCACACTGCCTGCTATTCACCAGCTGCGCAGTCTGTCAGAGGCTGCTGTGAACTTCTGTGCCGCGCTGACATCAGCCGTGATGTTTCAGCCGAGGTCGTGTTTGTTTTCATTTGTGTTTCCTGATTAGGTTGTACAGCTGGGGGCGTTGTACTGGAGGAAATACAGCAGGGGTTCTGACTCACAGATTGTGTTTGCACTGAAAATTCATTTAGTAGGTGATTATGTTCATGTATATTCATAAATATCATATCTTTAATTTCAAACTCCTGTGGTTGTGAAGCAGAGGGTTTGATGCATGTGTTGCTAACTGATAAAAATGCAGCTTGAAAGTTTCTTGTTACTTCCTGTGCAGACGAGAGCAGGGAGGATTTTGAGACAACTGGAGAATATAAATTAAGATTATGACAGCGAGTTGGAGGTATTTTACACTGCGATTGGTCCAAAAAATGGTCAGTAATTAATGTTTGGTGGTGTGGACAGATGTTTGTCATGAAAGGAATAATTGTGGTGTGATCAAACTTGTATAAAAGATTTTTTTTAAAGATGATGAAAAGATGAGATGTCTGTTTTAGAGAAGAGATCCATTTTGTGCCAAATCTCATTAGGAAACAAATCACATTAATCTCATGACTTAAAATAAAGGCTGCATGTGATTTTCTTCTCCTTATCACCTGTTTATTGTCCTTGATGGAAATAAATTAACATTATTTAGTAATAAATTAGGCAGCTGATGATGAATACTCATTATATACTCCCTCTGAGTTCTTGGCTTACTCAAGGCTGTCTTGCTATATTTGGTGCCCATTTGCAAAATCTCGGTTTTTACGGATCACAGAATAAAAATTCTCACATTTTAAAGCTGATTAAGTTTGACTTAACACTGCCAGCATCCATCTAATAATCTAACGCTGAGGCGAAGAAATATGTTTTCCCTTATAATAAGAATTTCTGCAACCATGCTGAAATAAAATCACTTGTTTGCAGTGCACACGACTTTTCATCTAGATTCCAAACTGTTGGCTTCAGTTGCCGTCGCTTCGGCTTGTTTGCAGGAGAAAAATAATGTGAAGAGAATCTGTAAACATCGTCTGTAAAGCAGCCTCGAGGACTTGTGAAAACTTTATGTAAGGGCGGCAGAGACGATACCTGGGATCAGACCTTCACCTGAACACTGAGAAGTAAACTTGATCGTAAATATGTAATGTGGAACACTTGTTATTCAATCTCATGAAATGCACTAGAAAAGCCCGGTGTTGATGTTAAATGAGAAAGTAAATCAAGTGAAAAGTTTGAGTCACTGAGGGAGTGAATCAAGTCGTCATTGTGTTTCACAGCAGCAGAGATCAAAAGAGAAATGAGCGTCTTCCACGTAGGATGTGGTAAAATCATTGGCTGTGTTGGCATCTGATTTAAAACTGGTAGCCCAATAAAAGATATAAGGTACGTCTGGGACTCAGAGTTAGGAAACACGCAGGCATGCTGTACAGAGCCAGACAGGACAACACACACACATACAGTCATAAAACCACATCCCAGCATTTAGCCTGATCACACTGTCTGTTAGAGGGTTCCCTGGAAGGCAGCTCTTTTATATGTCTGGTCTTTTTACGGTGACCTTTAGCTGGAAATGCTCTGTGATGCTTAATGGCTGACAAAATACCTGCAGATTTGCCTGAAATGAGCTCATCTCCTAATATTTATCAATCAGGGAATATTCCTGTATTCAACAGACAGCCAGCCGTCTGCTTTAAAACCCAGTTTGTCTTCCCACAGCAGCGAAAACAATGAGCTCAACTGTCAAATAGATATCATGAGTCAGATTGAAAGTTATGAAGGTGAGACTTCATCTCTGATGGAGTCCCCAGGATAACTTCTGGAGCTTTGAAGGAGGAGAAAATAGATCACCGAAGAGCAATTTCAGCAATTTTGTCCACTCTGCCAGAACCCTGTAGCCATATTTTGTGTCAGTATTTTTTAGTATCAACCTCTCACATAAAGTTATCTTTGGCATCAATCAACTTCACTATACCAATTTTTGTTCTTTCTTCTTTTTCTGTTTCCTTCCCCTTCAGTTTCATCAGCCAGCCTGTCAGTCATGTATCTGTTCAATAATTCAGAACTATACTTTTCTTTCTTCATCTGATAGAGAACTCGCGACCTGCTGGTTCCTGCGGAAACTGCACAGACCTGAGACTGGGCCGTGAAATTGGAGTGCCAGGCAGGCATTAACCTGGCTGGGTATGTACATATTAATATGCTCATTATCTGCAGCGTTGAGGGACAGCGTGGTCTGTGGCACACCGGTGACATTCAAGAGGACGCGCCGCAAAGGCACGTTTGCACTGGGAAGCGTGCACGGTGAGCATGTGCACAGAGCTTTCATCTTTAACAAAGCACACATGACCCAGCCTGTGCTCGTTTTCATCGCTTTTTCCATTAATTCCCTCAACAGAAGGCGTAGGACAGCATTATTAATCATGTGCAGCTTCTGACAAAAAACGAAAATGAAAAAAAAAAAAAAAAAGCCAGCCAAAACAACCCCAGGAATCAAACTGTAACTTGTTTACGCAGAAAATTAATTCTCTGTCATGCACATCTTGTTTAAGAATGAAAGAAAGTAGCCCGGGGTGGAGACATATCCAGGGTGCGTGTTCGACCTTGTTCTCTGGCTGGCTGGCTGTACTATTAGGTTGCTGTAACAGACCAACGACAAAATGAATGTGCAGTATCACCAAAGGATGGCGATTGTTTGGAAGGCACGGTGGAGGGTGTAATGGGGCAGAAGAAAACAAACAGCGATCGAACTCAGCAGCTTTTTTACAAATCATCTCACTTTTTTTAAGACGCTGCTTTTAAGCTTCTCGAGTTTCTGTAGTGCCTGAGCTGAGCCGTGAAGGTTATCAGTAGATTTGTTTTTCAGAGTAGCATATCGCACATATAATTGCAGCCTGTGGTGATGTTTTAATCAATGAATCTTTTTAGTTTCTGTAGTTCAGCTTCATCTGTTATCAGCTGACCCCCCCCCCCACCCCCCCACCCCCATCTCAGCAGTCATACAGTTAATGATTAACTTTTGACTTCAGGCTCGGCTCGACCCGCGCTCTGTGAGGGGCGCCTGTCGTTCTTGTGTCCCAAAGCAAAGAATCGTGGCAGTTTTCTGGTTAAAGAGCACTTAGTTCACCTGTGCTTTATTCCCCTATCATGAAACACCACTCATTGTGCGGCAGCGTTATATAAGAACACACTGAAGGCTCTTAGATTAGCATAATGACCAGCTGCAGACTTTAAAAACTGTAATCAAGTTCCTCAATGAATCTATAAATGCTAATTAGACTCATCGAAGGCTCCGTGTTCAAAAAAGAAAAACACGTTTTAATGTGCCTTCCAGCACAGTTTAAGTGGAGAGCGAGCTGAACAAATGAATCAGAGGAGGCCAGACACTTCCTTAGTAGTGCATTTGCTTCTGTATCAAGAAAAGCATTACTCTGGAAAACGTTATGGACTACTCTTTTGATTATGTCAGTCCATTTAAAGATGTCCATTGCTATTCACAGAGCGCACATAAACACGTTTTCTTACGGCCTGACTCATTGTCCAGTCCATCAAATTTACTCCCGGTGGACTGGAGAAGCATTAGTACAGCTCACTCAGCTCTCAGCCAGAGGCGACAGGAGAGGAGGGATGGGACGCAGAGCATAAGGACAGCCTAAGGTGCTGGTGAATAAAAGAATTTTAGGGCTACGCTCATGCCAGACAACCTCGGTGGGTGGCACTTGAGGGTGGAGGGCATTTCCCATTTTGTCAGCAAGTCACATAAAGCTAATTTGAGATGCTCCACATTATGCTGCATTAGTGAAAGTTGTGCATGAAATATGTATGATGCACAGTGATGTATGAAATATCAAATATGCACATTATGAATAGCCTATACATCATGTCAAAATAACATGGTGCAGGGGGTGATAACAGTCTGCTACACAGCTGACTCTTAGCCACTGCTGCTATCATGTTTTGACCTTTACAGTTCCATAAACAAAAGGCTGTAACACATTAAGTGCATTTATGGGAAAAGAGACCTGCACATGCAGTACGATCCATCAGCATTAATGTGTACTTGAGTGGCCACATGAGTGAGTCGCACACAACTGGCTCAAAGGTAATATTTTGTTTAATAAGTAATCAGACTGCACGTTTAAAAAAATTGCGATTAAAGAACGGGAGATCTCTCCTTCAGTGACTCTGAACGTTTGAAGAAAACTAAGCTAAGTAAAGGAGAAGGAAAATGAGCTAATTACATGCTTATCAGATGTGTGTGTCTTGGCGAATTAAAATGTAACAGCGGGTGATGAATGAAAATGACATGCACCAAGTCCTGTGATTGTTGAGTGATGTGTTCCAGTCAGTGTAAATTACATGCATTTTTTAGAATATGCCAAGATTTACTCTGCAGCACCACTGCTTACACTACGAAGCGGCAGATGAGACCTTCAGTTATATCAACAAATCTCCACACATTCCATTTTTGTATCTAAGCAGTCACATAACGTGTTGTGTAATTTCAGCTCAATGTCCTCAAGCAATAGGTTTATAAGCAATTTTGTGAGGATTGTTTCTGTTTTAAATATAACATCAAGCGCAAGAGGAAAGGAAATCAATGTGCAGCAGCTGATTTTTAGTTACATTGGAGTCAGAGAGACACCTGTAGCACACCTGCAGCACAGTTTGGATTAGGAGTACATCCATCGGCAGGCTGCTGTTTTCATTCCCTCACAGAAAGGACACTGATTCCCATATTTAGGAAGAGTCGTTGAGGGCAGATGGTTAGATTAGCTCAACAGAGAAGGGCATTAACGTAGACATGCGATATTAACCAAGCAAAGCTGGCACCGGATATTTTTAGCAATTTGAGAAAGGCAAACATCAGCCAGGCTTTGATATTTACTCTATAGACAACCAAATGTCAGGAGAGAGATGAATACAGAGCATCTTGTTTGATGGTGCTTTTTTTTTTTAAATTTGAAAATCAGTCCCACACCACTGACCTTCTTGCTTTAATTTTACTCATTATTTATTAACTATTTATTCATGTTATACGATGATTGTAAAAATTGCTTTTTCAGTGCAAATCTTCTGTGTTAGGGTCGCTGTTAAAAAACATATTTGAGATTTCAATGAAGTCAAAATACTTTGACTTTTGGAAGCGACATACAGTAGTAACACAAACCAGAGCTATATATGAAATTAACACATATATGATACAATAAAATCTAAAAAGTACAATCAGCCTTATCTCAGCATTTCAAAGAGCATTTTGTTCTGGAAGAATCTCTTAATACGACATCTTTATTCATTAAATAGTGTGGCCTTTTTCTCAAAATATCACTTACTATAACTTATTTTGTTCTAAAATTGCAGCTTTATTCTAGAAACATCCCAGTCTAGTATTGTCATAATTAAAAACTCCGACATAGTAATGTCATAATTAAAAAATGTTTTTTTTCTCCCACACAAAGCACGCTCTATCTTTCTGTAAAAATCTTTTCAATGGAAGCTTTAACAAGTCTACAGGACATTTCATACACACAGCATTTATGTAACTGTAACTATGCTGTCATTGCAGAATGAGCAGCAGAAGGCCCATCACATTTTCCAGCCAGTCGGTCCCGGCGACATGAGATGGGACGGAAATTTACCTCAGCTGTCACATAAACAGACATTACACAGCAGATGGATCACTAAATAAGAGTTGTCTCAGCAACAGCAGCAACTTGTAGAAGAAAAGGCGAGGCAAACTGAGAGCTTTGACTCACCACTTCCTGTCATATTTATGATTCGTAACATTATAAGTGTATCTCGGGGTGGAATTCTCCTTTAAAAGCACGTGCCGTGATTTTTAACAAACAGATTGACATAATCTGAAATGATTACATTTGTTTGAGGCCCATTATGCAAATAAGCTGTCATCTAGTAATTCCTTAAGTTGGCTGTGTCATACTTAAGCTGATTATATCAAAATCATTCTGTCTGGTTGCATTGCATGTTAATTTGGTGATACCAAGCTCATTTTGTCTGTCACCATTGTAATATACAAGCATGAATATGCATGAAGGACAGTTTAATACAGTAATTTCTTCTGACGGTACACTAATGCCTGTCAGTGGCAATCCTGAGAAATGATATTGATGAGATGTGTTTAAACAGCCATCGCACCCCCAGCACATACAGGCCTGAAGATTATGTCCAATAATGAATATTTCATCCTAACATGTAACACAAACATTCGTCCCCTGCTGAGACATGAAGCGGTCAACATTTTCTAAAAGCGCTCCAGGAGACAGCACGCTATGGGCCCATCCAGTCTTTTACTTGGCACACACATGCACACACGCACACATGTACGCATACCCGTACAAACACACGCCCTTGCATCGGCTGCACTGAGCCGCCCACTAACTAAAACCACTTGTTTACTCAGTGATCCCATGTTGGCTTCCAGACCACAGTGACCTCGGAGCAGGGTAACTTTGTGCGGCATCGCCTGCCACATAGCCACTGTCCCTGGCTGAAGATCAAGGCTGTCTGGGTTCACTCGAAACACAACCAGCCAGAGACGAGGACCCAAACACTGTAAGAGGAGAGAGAGTGAAACAGGCACACAAGACTTTGGTGACAAATCACATGTGAAAAACCACATCTGTAACTGTGGTCCTGTCTGAAAGCCCCACTCAGACAGGACCGCTATTATTTCTCACGAATTATTCACTAATGTTAATGTCTTTATGTTTTATCTCTTTTTTATTAAGCATGGGGTGAGAGTAGTGATTCAGGTGTTCAAAGTACAATTAGGCATGGGATGATGAATATTGTGAGCACCAGCAGAGTCAGCAGAACACATATATTGTGCGAGTTAGCATAAGGTTTCATTTGTGTTTCTTGGTAGGAAGGTGGAGGATCGATGGACCTGATGGTGCAAGGGCAACTGCAGGAGCAAGTCCTGACGTTGCAGCCTCAAATACCTATTGGCAGTTGCCCGAGGTAACCCAAAGGTCACCAGGAAATGTATCGATCATACTCAAACTCAAGCCTAATAGGTTGGTATTGGAAAACCTGGAGGGGAAGTTAACCTGATGCATGAAGAGGGATTGTGTGGGACAGCTGTAAAATAGGGATGCAAGGAGGAATTATTTACACATTGGACCGCAAGGAGCATGTGTGCGTTTTACACGTGGACAATCTGTGTATCTGCAAAAAGAAATGTCAGCAAACTGGAACAGTCTCAAATGTATTGCACCACGAAAACGTTAAACAACTTTGAGGGCATTGTGGTGGAAACACGACTGGCACGCTGCAGCCTCATCATCAGGCACACGGCTCACCTCAGCCATCAATAAGCAATTATTCTAATGCAATTAAACATGACTCTTCTCCCCCTCTTAGAATCGATAGCGATCATTTCCTGTAATCACAGGAAACGTGTCATCGAGGTCCAGCGGGGGCGTCACTCCTGCAATTAAGCCTCAGCGCTCCTCATCATGCTTTGTGAAAACCACCGAGCAAACAGGCGGCTAGCTCCCACTCCTTAACCTCATCCTTCCTTGTCAGCATCCAGTTGCTGTCTAATTATGGGCTTCCAGGATGAAAAGTCATGGCCAAACACAACATATCCTACAAGCAAGAGCCAGGGTCACACATACACACACACATACACACACATACACACTGGCACTGTAATGAGAAGAGAAATGTCTGCCTGTTGCTCACTTGAGAAGCTGAGCTCTGTGTGCGTGTGTGTTTCCTTATATTTGTGTGTCTGCCATGTCTTTTTTTGTCTGGATATTTGGAAGCACAGCCAACGCCCTGCAATGACCTATGTGTCAACAAGCGAGTGGGAGCAGGGCAGTAACAGGATGTGGCCCATGAGGGACACAGCAGCAGGACTAGACTCATGCCAAAGTCTTGTGTAACAAACAGCAAGAGCTGAGAGGAGGAAGTGAGGGCCAATGGCTACCCTGCTGTATGTTCAGTGAAATCAATAGAGAGGACTGCCACATCATCATCATCATCATCATCATCTCTTGGTTGGCCTTTCTGGTGGCACACAACATGTCATGCTAACCCGGTGCTGCAGGTTAAACCATCTCCTGGTTATATCATCCCGTCAGGAGACACAGCACAGAGTGCAAATGAACTTTAAAAATACAGCATGTAACACACACAGAGCCAAACACAGGCTTTTACAATCAGACAGCCAGTGGGTTGGTCCATCCATCTTTAACACTGAAGTCCAGGGCAAGTTTCTCAAAATTACTGGCCAATTGCAATATAATTTGTCATGGATATTCATGGCCAAATGAGAACTTCCACGTTAAATGATTATGGTTATGTTGAAGTAAGCATTTGGTTAAGGTTATAGAATGATCACGGTTAAAAGAAACCAATGCTGACTGTTGACAACCTCGTCCTTACCCAGAATTAATCGGTCTGTAATAATGTTACCTGAATTGCTCTTTTTTAAGAGTCATAATTGTAACCAGTTTGTCACGTGAGCATAAACAAGACTCCCGCAGACACCAGAAGAAAACTCAAAGCACCCTGGTATTTTTGTGCCTCGGCCTTGTGCCTTGAATAGACTTTATTGACCTTTGATTAGACCATGCCCAGAAATCTCTGCAACTGCACACCGCATCCTGCACTGATCCATCAATTACCTGTAACCCATATGGTCACTGATTTGGCATCGATTTGCTCATAGGGAGCAATTCATCACTTTATTCCATGTGCTGGATTTTATTTCCACAATGTCCAAAACTGAGGCAAAAATACTGTGAATCTTTGTATGGCAAGCTAAAGGCAGTATCCAGACCATGTATTATTGGAAGTGACACCTCACTAACAATATCATCATTATTCACTCATGCGCATTACTTTTGTTTGGTTGAGCAGTATTCCAGCCCAGCTGGAGGCGATACAGCCCATGATCTCCCTCTGAGGCATCACATTCTGACATCCAGAGAGCTAATATGACAGCATATTACCACAGCAGCCCAGCTTACCAATAACCTTGCTGAAATATAAGACTGTGTTCTGCTACAGTGAGTGGTCACAGGCCTGTCCTCTCTCACTGTCAGGGTATTGTTGTCCTAGCTTTGGACATGGTGTTAATTTCACCGTCCGAGTCACAGAATGTGATCGTCAGCAACTGTTATTTCCATGTTAACAATATGCATTGTGAATGAGGAGCTGGAGGTGCAGCAATTATAAATCACTTTCTCCTTTGTCCTCAAGTTCAAAGTCATTAAAACGGGGTCCTGTGATAAGCATAATGACCAGTAAGTCCAATGGAAATTGGAAACATGGAAACATATTCTTTTTCACCTCGTGTTCGTTGTTCATTTGCAAGGCGTTTAATTGAGGGCACAGGTTGTCTGCCCTGCCTAAACTCACCAACCCTTTTTTTGTGTGAGACCACCACCATGCACATACACACACATACTAAAAGCATAGAAATCTGAAGAACCAGAGAAGATCAACACAGCCTCCCTGTCCTGTCAAACCAGTCAGAAGATTCACAGCCCACTCAGCCGCTAATCTGCTCCTCCCCCAGGTGCATTAGCATCTGATGTCAATAGAGGATAGATGATGCTTTAGTTGGTAATTAGTCAGTTATTAGGCCAAACAATCAACAGATGGTTTTAAGCAGGCATCAGTAAGCTCATGTGAGAGTCAGAGTCTTTTCACAGTTTCTCTTATACAAATTCTCTTTGGTCAATATCTAGTCCACATCAGGAGGGAAAACACATATCCATCTGCTCATAGCCATGCAGACAATTTTAGATCTTCAAGGGGAAATCATTAACACTGACTTAGACCTCGTCAAGTCAACTGTCAAATGCATGAGTTTTTGGTGAGCGGGACCTTATCAAGAGGAGCTGCCGTGTTCCTGAATGGTCTCAGGTACCACATATACAATATCTTTGTCATCAGCTGTGTAGTGGGTTCAACTGTGCTTAAAGGTGAGTGGAGAAAAATCCTTCAGGCATCCTGACAGCATCAGCCTGAATGATAAACAGGCTACAACAGAAAGGAGAGTATGTGCCTGACATTTATCCTGTGTGCCCAAATGACACTATAGTGTTGAGAATGCTATACGTGTACCTTCGCGGGAAATGTTGAAAATAAAGAGCAAAACATAAAAAGGTCTCTCGGTGAGGAAGCACTCCATAGAGTGAAAGGGAGACTGTGGATGTCTCCCATTTGTTGTGCTTTTAGTATCTTTTGCTCTTGAGCAATCTCTCAGCAGTGTTGGTAAAAATGAGTGTGCTTCTGTGCTGCTCACTTATGTCAATTTACATCATTTCTACTTTTCCACTGTTTGGGGAGCCAATAGGGGATTAGGAGCATATCCCAGCATGCCCTTCGTTCCTTGGTGCAAGAAAGGTAACACAAAGTCACCAGTCTATTACATGGCTGGGTGGTTTCACACCTAACCTGTTTGGTACAGCTCAAACAAACCCTGGTGCGTTTGGCTGGTGAGCACAGTTCGTTCGGGTGTGAAAGCTGTCAGGTGAACCCTGGTGCAGACCAAACAACTCGACCAAAACCTTTGAGACGAGCTGGTCTCAGTCTGGTCCCAAATGAAGGGAGCCAGATGTGTGTTGCATAGTTGGATGCGAAGTATCAAATTTAACAGTTTCTAGCAGCTAGCTAGGGGGTGAGCAAACTCCAGCCAGAAAACCGGGACTGTCATGTGTCTTTACATGTAAAATGATCAAGTTATCAGCATCCATCATCCTGAAAACTGAGCTCATTTGATATTGAGTAAAAGGAAAAGGCAGACATCTATCATTTGGCCTTTGATAGTGTGCTGAACAGGGACCTTGGGTGACAACCAGGTGTCAACTACTTTGTCAGCAGATGATGGACAGATGAGAGTTCACTACCTGGTGATAGATGAGTCAGTAGCTGCTGTCATGTCTCTTTCAGCAATAATCCATTGACACACACACCGAATCACACAAAGCACATATAACCATCCCTTCTGTACCTTAACTTCCAAGGTCACACCCTACCATCCCCTAATTCAAAATCCCTGAGCTCAATTTTACTCTTTGAGTCTTTGAGATAAAGAGATCAACACAGCGGGACCACCGTACTGCTGTGCATGGCGCCAGTAGTCTCATTACTCTAATTCTATGTCATGCTGTGATTGGCACACGGTCCACATGAAAGACTAGTGCATACAGACCATGTGCCAGACTGATGCTTTATACTCAAATTCATATTACACAGAGAGAGCAGCATGAGCAATAACATTAATGTAATTAGCATATGGTATGTGACACTGTTGCACAGTAATTGAACCTCAAAGCATGTAATAATGTCACGTTTAAAGTAAGAAAACTGAGTCCTGCAGAGGTTTCCACATGAAGGAAAGCAGCCTACACCTACAGTCAGCCCTTTACACACTGTGTCTTTCACATGTGGCCAACCTGCAACGCTAAAAACTGAAGCCAAGGCGAAGAGCCAAAAGCTGCAGTTCCTCAAATGGCCCCTTGGGGCTGGCTCCAAAAGCGACTCAATCCCCATTGACCCCCATATTAAAAAGCCCACCTACACAGCAGAAATAAACATGTTTACAGTCTGGTACAGAAAAATATTTTGATCTCTGTGGGTAATTTCCTCGTACAGGGGGTGAATTTTCATACAACTCACTGATTGAAATTATCCATCCATCCATCCATTTTCTATGCTGCTTATCCCTTTCGGGGTCGCGGGGGGTAATTGAAATTATACTAAGGCTAAAAGTTACGCATAATTATAATCGTGGCTGTTTTGAGTGACACCATCCAAGCTCCTCCTCTTTGCCCATTTCTGGATTAGCTGGGAGTTTGGCGGAGTCAGACGCTGCCAAGATGGAGCCACTGTCACCAAGCTTCACAGTGGCTCTTCAGAAACCTACGGGTGACGTGACGGCGACTACGTCCATGTTTTATACTGCCTATGCATGTGCCCACAGAAGCCCATTTTCATAGCGTATGTAGAAATGTGTCATTACTCAACACCCTCCCTCACAGTATCAGCCACACCCTCCTTCCTTTTGCCGTACCAGCGGTGCCCACTGACAAGCCATTTGTCAAAACAACATTTTTATTGCTATTACTCGATCACATTATTCTCCAATTATAACTTCTATCCTTGTGACATTTGCACAGCCATTTATCCCTCAGCTTGAAATTAGCAGTTAACAAATCACACAGGCTCATAAAACTGCCTAACAGGGCTTGATGTGACTAAGCTTACGGCCTTTTATGAAACAAAGCCATAAAAATATATATTTTTTTATCGTTGCTCCTCTGAGAGATATTTTGAATACTTGATTCATTGGATTCAGAAGTAAATCATGCCTTTCAATCTGGTGCTACCATCTGCGTTGTTATATAACCTTGAATCCTGCAGACTAGCTTGGCATTGGTGAGGTGTGGGAGCTCAAGTTGAACTTTTGAAAGTCTCTCTCCAACCTGAGGAACAGACGTGCCCTCGGGTCAGACATTCAGACACACAGACAGACACAAAAATATTCTCAGTGGATTCCAGTGGGCCAAGTCAGACCTGGATCCACACTGTGCATTGATTTATTTTCTTTTTTTTACACTTACTTTTAGCTCATGTGTTTCACCCTCTTCTCCCTTCCCATCTTATTCTAAAAACAAGGTGAATCTTTCTCTAATACCCAAGGCTAATCAAAATGATATGAGTCCAGCTTCAGCTATGAAAAGCAGGAGGACTTTGGGTTCCCGTGAAACTGAACTACTCCATCTTCAGTCACTTTTCCTTTCTGGGGTCACAGGTTACCAAACTCTTGCAAAAGCAAAGGAGATAAATTTGATGCAGAGAAACAGCTCTGGGATCGATGCTCTGGAAGCACGAAATATGGCGTACAATTTGGAACCTGAAAGCACCACAACTGCCATTTACTTGAGTGGAGATTATTGTAGGCTTAAAATACTGTTATTATTAAAACTACAAAACAGATCATGTTAAAAACAATCTGTTACTAATTATCTTTTTAAACTCTCCTCTTATCCACATAGCTGTTGTTAGCGGCTTATTGCTGCAGTGAAGGTGCATTCTTGACCTTTTCTACCTTAGCTTCCTGTGAAGATGAATGGCCCACATAATAATGGTGAGACCTGTTTTTCATGAGGAATCATTATAAAATACATTAAAGACAAAACTAAGATATTGTTTTTGCAGCAGATTGACACTTGCTATTTTTACTGGCAGCAACAACATATCTGGCGCAATCTATAGTACATTTGTAAATTGTTGCTCCAGTACTGTTTAATCAATTAATTTGTTACCAGCATGTTGCTCAAGAATTGAACAGCACTCAGTATTAATGGGAGCCCATACAGAGTAGCCCCACTTAATCTTCCTGGAAATGACCAGACTGTGCTTTTCATTTCTTTCCTGGTGTTTTAGAAAATGTCAAAATAGTTATGGTTCATTCTGGAGCAGTTTTACCTTTAAATGAATTTGACTTCATGGCATGAATCCAAAGCAAAAGAGAACGGTCCTGTGAACAAATTGAATGCATATTTCTTTTTCTCTCTCTCTCTTTTTTCCCCCCTCTTGACATTATAATCCCACATTCATTCGGATGAAAACAGCATGCAATCTCAAACTCTCCATTTTCCTTTCCAAGAAGTGCTCTTAATTGCTTAGATGCCAAGAGCATGAATGATGCCATTTCTTCATAATCAACATATTTGGGTAATTTCTCTCTTTTTTAATAGTCACTGATTGCAAAAATAGGTGAAAACACAACCTCTTTTCAATAAAAGTACCTCCAAAGCATTAAGTTCTGAACAGTGGGGAAACTCAGTGGTTTGGAGGGCAGACAGCTGCAGCTGCTTCCAGCAAACAATCACAAATATGCTTCATCGGCTAATATAGGTTAGGGCTGTGCTCTCTGGCAATGCACATCGACGCTGTGTGCCAAAAGAAACTGTAGCATGCTCAGAGGTACAGACTGCTGCAGGAATAACATCTCTCTTACGTGGCTAACCGTTTATTTTTACTCTTTGAGCTGAAACAAATTACATAATTCATAGAATACCTTTTTAGTATCAGTGGATTCCAACATGTCGGCGCATGCCAATTTGTTTTGTTTGGAGCACATGATGAATTGGGACAGCAGGCTCGCCTTTGGGAGAACAATTTGTTTGCTTGTTAGCTTGAAGATCCTGTTTTATTTAGATGCACAAATCTGGCAGTGGCATGAACTCCAACTCAGTGCCTCTGGGAGGAGGGGCAGAAGCCAAGTGAAGCTCTTCCAATCGAGCCCACTTGGTGAGCCTTGTGCAGCACACACACAAGCCAAAAGAATATGTGTAATTTGTTCTTTTTATTACTTTGTGATTCCACTGAAGACATGTCTTGCTTCCCCTCAAACACTGTGTACCCCTTCTGTTTTTCGACAAAATGGTTAAATAGATTTCCTCAGTGTGTTTGTATGTTTTTGTCTGGCAGTCAAAAGGCCTTCATTTGGCAGCTTGAATGAGCTCCATGGCAATTAACATGTTATTCATTAAATCCTGTGATGTCTCAGAGAAACCTTGTCCAGCCCTGTGTCAACTGCAGTAATTGCTGCGTTTTATCCCCCTGCAGCTGTAAATGAAAGGTGTGTTTCACTTTATCAGCAAATAAAGAATTCGCCTCTGAGAGGGCAGATAGGTGTGTTCTGACTGTGAAATGTCCACAGAGGAGGATTTATGTTTATGCATGATAAGTAACCTGATAAGAAACCCTTTGATTACAATTAAATGAATCACGTTTTGATGTACAGTCAGCGACACGCTATAGCTCAGTCTTTAGCTGCTCTTTGTTTGAAACGTGTGGCTGGCAATCAAATTCAGAATAAGCATATATTTACAAAAAATCAATGAAGTTGATGAGCTTTAAACATTAAATATATCGTCTTTGTCTGTTTTCAATTGAGTATATGTCAAAAAGGATTAGAAAGTTACCACATTCTGTTTTATTTATGCTTGACTTTGGAATATTCTCGGTAATTGTATTTATGTCAGACAATTCTGAATATTTAATCTGTTTCTGTATTGTAGTCTTGTGTAACAAACATACACCTGGTGGAGAAATAATTGACTAATTCATCTAGAAATAAAATAAAGATAAAGAGATACTGAACCCCAAATTGCTCTTGATGCTGTGTCATCTGTGTTTGACTTGTGTTCTAAAGGCTCTTTGAGTGGTTGTTAAGACTAGAAAAACACTATATAAATGCACTCCATTTACCATTGATAATCCTTTGTTTCGTTAAAATGTCGAACATTTTCTGATTTCAGCTGCTTTTCTCTGTGTTCTATCATTTTAAATTGAACACAGTGGGTCTTGGGACATTTAATGGAAATTGTGAAAGGCATTTTTCACCATTTTCATGCACTATAGATGTTGAACAAATGCTCATTTAATGAAAAAAAAAAGAAAAGAAAGAAAGATTACAAAACTAATCAATAGTCAACTGCTTTAAAAACAAGCTTTCTGTGCAGTGTCCTATAACAGAGGATCTTTTGTGCCTGGTTCCAACATAATAGCTTGTTTCTGTCAACACTGAAGAGTAGCAGTCTTCTGTTAGCCTCTCATTAATGCAACAGTGAATTTCAGTGATTCCTCGTTTGGCTGGTGACTCCACGGACCCATCAGACCCTCCAGAGCCCACTTTCAGAACCACTGTCTCATTGCGCACTTTGAAGAATGATATGCATTGTTCCTCAGATCATATATCTTACAGCCCAGTGTTTCAGGTTGAGCCAACGCCCTCTGGCTGCGGAGAGAGGAGTTGCAGCCTCAAAGGGCTTCAGTCCACAGCTTTTCCTCCCTGAAGCTCGCCTTTCATGTCACTAGTGCTACTTGTATGAGCGGACGCAGCCAATCTCTTCCCTCATGACGCCACCGAGGCTGGGCTCAGAGGGCTTGGATCATAATATTTAACACACCCACCCTGGATGAACACTTGGAAGGAAGACAAGGCAGCGTTAAGGGGACAAATGACAACAGGATCCCTGCACCTGCCCGCCAGCCTCTGATTTGACTTCAGCGAGGGCTTGCAGCGGCGGAGGAGCGGGACCGCATCCAAGCATCTCAGCGGATCACCTGTTATTTAGCGGATTTTTCACTTTTTTTGGTTTTTGAAATTGCAATTCTCACTTCATCCTAAATACCAGGAAGGCTGTGTGCGTGGACTATATAAGTCTTTCCTGCTACTTTTTCTCCCCTCAGAAGACAGTTATGACTCATTTTGACATCTCACTCCGTGCTGGCAGCGACACAAGGAAGCAGGTTTGAGGAAGAACATCGGTGCTTTTTACAGGACACCCCCTGCCCTCCCCTCCCTCCTGTTACCTCTTCTTAACGATTTATTTAGTGGTCCGTCCTCCTGACACTGTATCCTGTTCAACCTGGCAATGAATGAAGAGCACTTCTTGAGCCGCTGCCAGTGAAGTATCTAGTGCTCACAATGAGTCGGTGCGTCCACCTGCCTGGGAAGGAAGAATTGGGACTATTGTTAAAAAACATAAAATAAAGGCTGAGTACAGTATGGAGTTGTTGACATAGGCTGACACGCATTATGTGTGCAGTGATCACAGTAAATCTTCAAACCAACATCGCTGCTTTGTCATCGCGTAACACTGTTGGACATCAATGTCGGTGCCGTGAGGTGCGCTGCGCTTGAAGCTTACCCTCTGTCAAGAAAAAAAAAAAAAAAGATGATCAAGATGATATTGTTTCGTAAATTCAGAGTGTTGATACTCATGGTGTTTTTGGTGGCGTGCACCATGCACATCATGATAGACTTGTTGCCGAAACTCGAGAAGCGAGCGGCGGGAACGGACAGCGGGGACGGCGGCTGTCAGTGCGCTCACCACCCGGGCGGGGAGTCGCAGGGCTGGGGGAAGCAGCGCGCCAGGTCGGCGGCTGAAGCGGGCTGGCCTAACAAGCACACGCTGAGAATCCTGCAGGATTTCAGCAACGAGCCGAGCTCCAACCTCACGTCGCACTCCCTGGAAAAAATCACAGCGGCCGCGGACAGAGCGGAGTCCTTCAGGCGGACGAAACCGTCGGCGGGGAAGGCGGAGGACCACAAGCCGCTCATCGGTGACGCGAGCGGGGGTCGGACCGTCCCAGCCCACGGTGTCTCGCGACTGTCCGCTCTGTTTGAGCATCCTTTATACAAGGTTGACCTTCCTCCCCTCACGGACGATGACACTTTGTTTAACGTCAACACTGACATCAGGTTTTATCCCAGAGCAACAGGGAACCAAGGATGGTAAGCTGGGGGGGAATTTATTCAACTTAAAGGGTTACAAGTGGGACAGTGAGGCAGCTTTAAACATCTGACTGTTGAAGGGATGCAAGCAAGGGACCAGTAATAAATAGAAAGAAATATAAGTAATTTGATATCTACAATGAAGCAAATGAATTCATTTAGCTCACATGCTTTCTGATGCTGTCCCAGTTTTCACCCAATTCATACTGATTAATGTCCCTGCAGACCTACAGCTCATAAGACATCCACCCCTCTGCGCATATCTATCTATCTATCTATCTATCTATCTATCTATCTATCTATCTATCTATCTATCTATCTATCTATCTATCTATCTATCTATCTATCAACCAGCAGATAAGTCCTTCCATCCATCCAGTTTTCTGCCTGCAGTATAGTGTCCATCTGCTGCATCCACCCGTCTCTCCTTTTGTCTTACCGTTTTAGGCATGCAAGTTATCAGTTATCGTCTTGTTTTAGTTTTTTTAAATGATCTTGAGTAATGCCAGTCAATAAATTAGCATTTTCACCTCATAACAGTAACAAATCCATCTGTTATAAGAATGAAGACGTCCGTGCCTGTTCCTGCAGCAACAATTTGTCTGATACAGCTCAATTAAAACACTGTAATCATCAATTGCATACACTCAAAATAATCTTAACAGGAATCTGCTTGCACCACAACTTCTTTTTAAGCCCCTTCTCCTTCCCCATTTTCCAGGCACAATGAAGAGGGGAACGAGGAGGAGGAGGAGTTCTCTCCAACGGGAGAGGTGACAGAAGAGTCTTACCCCAACTGGTTGCGTTTCCACATCGGCATCAACCGCTACGAGCTGTACTCCAGACACAGTCCTGTGCTGGACGCCCTGCTGAAGGACCTGGCCTCACAGAGGGTCACCAGCGTGGGTGAGTCCGTCAGGGACAGCTGCGTTACCATGTGTGAAGTGAAGGAGATGGCGTTCTGTGCTGTCAATGTGTAATTATTGGGCCAAGATTGATCATTTATCTTTGCCTCATGTTGCCCACCACCAACATGATGGAAACTTGAGAAGAAATTTTGTTTTTGTTTTGCTTTTATTCACAGAAGAGTTAATTGATGATCAAGCTAGCTTAAAGAGCCTGGGAAAGAGTAAAATTCATTAAAACGTAAAGAAGTATTGGGAGCAGTATCAGCCTTCAGAAACCCAAACTGGTTGAACCAAAGAGTGACTTATGTGCAGCTGACCTGTATGAGTATACAATGAATCATAATATGTGCGTTCCTGTTTATACAGTATGACTGTGTGTGCACGTGTGTGAGAAGGAGGCCAGAATCTCACACACACACACACACACACACACACACACACACACATACACACACACACACACACACACACACACACACACACACACACACACACACACACATCTGGCCCTCTATCTATATTTCTGCTTATGCGTGCGAGTTTAGAAATCTGTGCTCAGCTGCCTTTTCTCTTGAGAGCTTGATATAGATTCTAGCAATCTATCTTTATCAAATAATGTGGGTGTGTTGGTTTGAGAAAGTGCATGTGTTTGGGCCAGCGTGTTGGCTAGCATGTGTGTTTTGCAGCTGCTATGTGGCCTAATCATTAATAATCCAATGCAGGATATGCAGCACTTAATTTCACCTGACCAATCGCAGCCTTGATTGAGAGCCTGCACGGTGTTAGAAGACTGAAAGGAAGGAAGAATGGATGACAGCTGGGTAGTAAAGAGAAATTATGGCTAAAATATTTCACAGAGCTGCTAAACATCTTTAGGCAAACTTAATGGCGAGAAATGTTTAAAATTGCTTTCATTCAAAAACATCCATTACTGCCATTTGGAGACACTTTGCTTTTAAACTGGATGAAGTGCACATTCTGTGCAAAATAAAAGTGAACGACACAGGACGACACATCGCAGATGCTGTCGGGAGACTTTCTGTTCTGAAAAGTGAGAAAATTAAAAATATGTCAAAGTGCAAAAGTGCCATTTAAACCACCAAATTTCCGCAGGTTGCTTGAGTACTTGCTGCTCTTTGTCAAAGACGGGTCTGCTTCAATGTTTCACTGTAAATGATACACTATTAATGTGCTTTGTTGTAGTTTTTCCAACATCTCATTATACTGATGCCATCTTGGCCCAGTCTCCTTTGTGAAGGAGATGTTGTCTCCGTGTAAAAATACGTGAGACAAATAACTGTGAAAAATAATCATGACCACAATATGAAGCAAATCATTTGGATTGAATTCGAACTGGACAGTGAATACCAAAATATCCTCTGCTGCTGTTATTGCTGTGCCTTTGTGTGCTCAAAAAGAGTCATTGTACTTGTTATTGACGTTGTCTCCACTGTCTCATTGTTATTAGTCCCTCCATCTCTCACAGGCAGCTCACAATCATTCATGCTACACATCTCAGCCTACACTTTAGCAGTTGGTGTGTGTTTTTTGTCTCCTGTGTTTATAATATATAAACCATCAATCTGTGCCCAGACACACCTATAAAAACACTGTCTGCTGAATAGAAAACCCAGTGTGTGTGTGTGTGTGTGTGTGTGTGTGTGTGTGTGTGTGTGTGTGTGTGTGTGTGTGTGTGTGTGTGTGTGTGTCTGGAAGAATGCATTACAAGCTTTTGTGCCCCGTAATTGGTGCATACACTTACCACTTATCTGTCTCACTAAAATTGCAAAACAGAGACGGCATTAGAAAGTTTCCCTGTTCAGCGTTTTCTGCGCGATCGAGCTCCCCTCGCTTTCCCTCCTCTGTGTCTGTGTCTCTGTGGCCTTTTGTTCAGTCTTCAGCCGGACTCATAAATCATACGCACAGTAGCGTGCGGTGGCACAGGTGAGAGCAGGCTGGATTTATCATCACGGCACTGAGATGGGAAGGGGGATCAGGCGGCGGTGGTGGGTGAGGCCCGGAGCCTTCTGAGAGACCAGAGAACTGAAAGGTTTAGAGAGGACGACAGGGGCATTGATTCGTTTGTGGATGCTTGGAGAAATGAGAGCAGGAGATAGATGGTTAGATCCAACGAGACACATACATTCACACAGATAGTGAGGCAGATGGCCTTTAGGAGAATCAAAAGAATGTCTCGTTGAAGTTCAAGTAATGTCTGATTGCATGTCAGCGCAGACACAATCCAAAGAAACAATCAGCTGAGCTTTTGCCCGGGGGGTGGGTTCATAAGGGATTACCTTTTGTAGCTTTCAATTAGAAACAATTTTTTATACACGTCCAGCACCGGGCAGAGAATTGAGGTCAGTCCCTGAAGGATTGTGGCTTATGGGTTCAAGGTCACAGCAGTAAAACATAGTTCGGTCATTTGCAATCTCTCAAAGGTTTTAGGCTCGTTGTATAGCGGTACCAAGTTTAAAGATTACCCCGGGGGCACCGTCCACTTGACCTGGCTGCAGCAAATCTGGCACATGTTGAGGCCTAATGCCACGAAATCAGGGTATTCATTGGCTTCACTCAACATCCGTCCTCTGTCGTAAATGAGAAGACGCTGACCGGAGGTTATGTGGGTTGTGCTTTGTGCAACAGTGGATGTAAAATACAAAAGCTTTTGAAAATGAGTCACGGTAAATGGGGAGGCTTGCCAGCGGTGAGTAAGACAACAAGTGAGTGAGACAGACGGAGCATAACAGAGAGAGAATAAAAGGATGACTTGTACAAACAAGAGAGAGGAAGAAACTGAGAGACACAGCAAGAGAGTCAATAAACACAAAAGATAGTTCTGGGCAGGAGGTAGAGTGCAGCCGGCTACTCAGCCAGCAAGCCAGTCAGTAAGTGGGTCCACTACAGGGGGCTTAGGTTGATATTGGGGTTAGGCAGAAGCGCTGTGTTGTGTAATATGCTCAAGTTAATGCGCTGTAATAAATGTGCAAATCCCCCGAAAGCCTGTCCATTATGACAGAAACACAAGGCATTTAGACAGGCCTGGCGGTCCCTTTGTTTGAGTCGGAGGCGGGCAGGAAGCTCACAGCGAGTCTCCATCAGCCTGTGGGAGACACCATGGACATGACTGATAGTCAGAGACATGTGCCCTGGCTCCCCTCCCAGGGTGCAGGAGGTCAGCTTGGAGGGAGTGAGAGGAGACATGGCTGTGGAGAGTCTATCGTGCACGAGCTGTGACTGACGATGTTTGTGATCCGTGGGGGCTTACAGAGAAACATCTGGTCAGAATCAGGTCTGTTGTGCAGCGTGTGCACATATATGCACATGGATGGAAACACACAGGGTTAGTTTATCCATTCATCAACAGAGTAATTGCACTATAATAATACGCTGCTGTATTTATGTTAAGAAGTGCATTTTTTGTGTGTCTCTCGAAAGACACAAGCAGCTGCAAGAACACATAGTCACTCTGACAAATTGTCCATTTCCCTGTTCAGCCCTCCATCAAACCCACAACTACAGTAGCAGATGCTTTTCATGCCACTTCTTGCTCTCAGTCACATCCTGCTCCTAACTGCCACAATTGCACTTTGATTGTATGGTGTCTGGCAAATTGGTCAGCAGATGTGATGGCTCTGTAATGCATTCATGCAAAATTGCCTTCTCCAAATTGGCAAATAAAACAGCTGTGCATGTGTGCGAGTTTATTTTGGTGTGTTTATGTTTATCTGTGTGTGTATGCTTCGGATCTAACATCTTGATTGTTTTCCTCCTAGCCATGAAATCAGGAGGCACCCAGCTGAAGTTGATCATGACTTTCCAGAACTATGGACAAGCGCTGTTCAAGCCCATGAAGTAAGTAGCACCACAACTGACGTACATGACAGCACAGATAGAAGCCTACGCCGCACCGTGTGCAGATACTGCCACTATTACTGCAACCCTTGTTAAACTTCTAATAGCAGTTTCTCTGCTTTAACCCATTTCTCAGATTTCAGCAAATCTGCATGTTCCCCCTAAAATAGCGAACATCAAAAATGTGTTTGATACACTCGGTTTGATATGCCCACTTGTAATGCATATGTTTTAAGAGGACTACAGGAAATCTCATCTGAATAAGTGCCAGGCACTGTCGCTGCATCTTTCGGTGCATTCAGATACACAGCGCTCCCCTCTGTGTGATCTTTTCCTGTCCGCTTTTTAATTAACATCAACAGGCTTATGTGTTAATTAAAATGAGCATTGAGCCATCGTGAAGACGTCTTCGGGGAGGCATATATGCTGGCAGTGGCGCATTGCACATGAAAAAGAAATGCCCTCCCTCTCAGCTGTCTGAGTTTTGCCCGATGAATTCCCATGCCAACACGGATAAACAGAGTCCAGGCCAACTGGTCTGCGATCAGAAGTAATTGCTCAGGAGCCTGGTTTGATTGCTATGAAATGCAGAATGGTTTTCTACATGAGAGCCCCAGCGGAGAGTATTAGATTCTGGGAGAGCAAGCGTGAGACAGAGGGAAAGAGGTAGAGACAGACAGAGAGAGTGTTTGTGTGTTTGCTTACAGATCTGGTGAGTGATGCTCATGAAAGCTCAAAGCGCCGTATCTTTGACAACCTGCGCGGATATAGTTTGTGATGATTCTGCAGCCAAAGTCACATTAGTGGGAGGATAAGGAGTTCAGGCCCGCAAAGTCAACATCAGCTTGAATATGAATGATGAAATGTTGCTTCTGAATATCTTTTCACTGTCAGGGCTTGATTTATGGAGAGGCTGCAAAGTTTATACAAAGTTTATTCACCTCGTGCTCAGTGTTCATATACCTTAGTCAGCTCCTCTTTACCTGCCTGCAGTGCAACTCCATCCCTAAATATAAACAGCAGCAGCGTTTCTGAGTTGCACGTGTTTGACTGAGTCTTTTTCTGCATCCTAACTTGGCTTTTCATTTTCAAGGTCAATCAGTGGTTAAATTCTAGAGGCATTGTTTACAACATTCGCCTCAGAGGATAGGGTCTGAACAAAGGCAATCTGAGCCTCTATTGTCGCTTTCATACACGCAAACCTTTCAAGTCAACAACAGCACCCAGCAGGCATCAGTGGCATGGTCATATTTGACAAGAACTGAGATTACCCCGTGTTTGTTGTGGGTATTTTTGAGTAGCTATTAGACTGGACTGGGCATTCAGGGGCTGCTCCTGGGCAGCACGGACAATCGGACAATATGAGGGCACGTGTGATTGGTGTGTCTTTGTGCGAATGCGATGGCAGGATGTGGCAACAAAAAGAACGAGAGCATTGTGAGGCGTGGCCTGGCCGTGGGCCGCTGCCCTGAGCATCATGTGGCATTAACAGTGTCAGGAAAAAGTCTGCAAATGTCTTGTTATACGTGCATATGTAGCTTTCATTCAGCTTTGTGAAGCACAGAAAATGAGTTCCATTTGAAACATCTGCAAGACAAAATATATCATCATATCACAGCTTATTAGAAATACTGAATGTAAAGAATATGCTTATCAAAACTGTCTTTGGACTAAAATTGTCACTTTTATATCTAAGTAATAGGATAGTACATCTGCGGCCACATTTTTCTATAAACCGTCAGCTGATTGAAAGCTCGAGTCTCAGGTTCAGACTTATTACAATCTGGAAGGCAAATGATTAAATTATACTTGCCATGAGTTTCAATTTAAAACTTAAATCATGTTGGAAACTTTGCAGCGATTGGATATGCAACACTTTGTCCAATAAACTTGTTGTGTGTGACAAGAAAAGCTCTGATTCTTTACGGTAGATATGAGTAAAGCAGTCTTTCCCAGTGGCTGTCAGAAACTGTTTTGGTAGTAATTGCATGTCAATTTTAGAATTATATGCTACAGATTCCTGCAGCTCTTTATTTAGCCTGTCATATTATATTCAAAGTCCTTGCTTTGACTGTCATAGTCACCTGTCTCCAGTGTTTACAGATATTATACAAAAGTCCTCCGAGCGGAAATACAAAAATATCAGAGTTTTCTGAGAGAAACGGCGTAAAAAAGTAACCTTTGTTCTACTTTTGTTAAAGCACATCATCAGGGTTTGTTGTTTCTACAATGGCATTGATGTGTCCCACTTTTATTTTCGGAACTGTGGTGCATTCTGGGTACAGTAGTTCAGAGCAATGCTGTGTTGCATTGTTTTACTTCACCTGTCCCATTGTGCAGCATCAAGTGGTGCTTCAAAGAGGCTTTGATGTTTCAGGCCTCCTTTGAGCCGAATGCAAATCTGCACACCGGCATGGGCCAGGAGACTGCACAAGCTGACAGCTTGCCAGACACCTCCAAACGATGTTTCCTCTGTGCAGCTCCGGGAAAAAAGTTTGGAGCTTCGTTTTATCTGTCAGATGAACTCTGTGATTGTGCTTGGTGATTTAAAGTCGGTGCCCACAACCGGGTAGAAGATGCTCGTTTAGTTTCCAAACTACAATTTGGTTAAGTGTTTTAGGTCACAACAGCTTGTTTTCTCCCCACAAAAAATGATCTCCTGATGTTTGCGCTAGCCAAACGTTTATGATGCCTTCCCTCTGAAGAATTGTAATCTAACAATCAAACGTGTTTAAATATAGCTCTTCAATTGTGGATGTGGTAAATTATGTTCAAGAGGTCAGTTCATGCAAACTGAGGGTATCTACACTAGTCATAATGCCTTGATTATGAGAGTAAAAAGTGGATCAATTTCACAGTGCCACCATGAGAAAATCTGTCATTTAGCCAACAAAAATTAACACAAAATAGATTCAATTTGAGCTGAAGGTGGCAATATCAGATGGCTGCGAGTGAAAGGGTCAAAGCCTGTAGAGGAAGGAAGGAAAATGAAGTGGCATGTGAAAAGAGAGGGCTGGTACTGGAAGACAGATGAGAAGCAGAGACAGACCAGAGGGTAGGGGAGCGGTTATCACTGCCAACCTGTCAAGGAACTGGGTCTTCCAGCTGGAGCTAGGTTACAGGCCGAGTGGAGACCCTCCATGCCAGGCCTCCATGTCTGTCTGGCCCAATTCCCTGGTGCCCGTCCTAGCCATCCCCTGCCAAGATCCTGGATGTGGTGTGTATACAGAATGCTCATGTCATGCTAATTGGATTTGTCAGATGGAGGGTTGAAGGATTGATGAAGGAGGTGTAAGGCTCAGATGTGCAAAGAAAGAATTAATTTCTCCATCAAGCGCTGCTTGACAAGCCTGTTTCCACCCCCCCCCTCGCTTTGATTTTGTTGATAGTCTCAGAGTTCAAAATGGTTTATGCATTGCAAGAATAGCAGAAATGACTTTCATCGTTCCTGTTTGCTGCATACATGCCCCAGTTGTGCCGGGAGCTGTTATATCAACACGCTGTGTTCATTACATGTAAAGACGTGTGCTAGAACATATATATAGGCCACACATGCCCATCCTTAAGCACCGTGGGGAATCAGGATACATCCTCATCTGCATGAATCGGATCAGTTCTGACATGCTTGGGCTCCTAACGTTAGTAAAGCCCATGGAGTTTGGCCGCAGAGCCTCTTAGTTGCAACACCCAAGAGGCTGTTTTATCATCTACAGGCTGTTTCATAACCACAAGTCCATCAGAGGGCCTTATCATGTCTGCTTTGCTCGAGTTGGGTTATGACTGACATGTCTCCAAGGATCCTCTCTGCAGATGGGGAATCTTATTTGGACTGAAGCATCTAATGTCCTCGGGAGATGGCCTCTCCCTGCTCTGGTTATTGATCTGATCATGAAAGATTGATGATTTTATCATGGATTTTCATGCATTCATGTAAAGTGCAGCCGGAGCAGCTGCTCATAAATTGTCTTTGATGGCTTGTGGTAAGTTTCTGGAGAGTTCACCTGCTGACTACAAATATTTCCTCTCTGCAAGAGCTGCCATTTAATCTTCTTCAGCCATAGAGATTTTAGATCACAGACGTCACAATCCTTGAAACTCGTGACTAGATAACAAGCATCTGTGGACCAAATGACAATAACAACTGCTTCACAGATTGAGTTATCCCTGTCGTTCAGCTGCAATCATGAACAGAAACCCAACAAAAGGATAATGGTCTCACATTATGGAAGAAAGCCAAATCACACTGGAGCTTCAGAAGATCCATCCGATCCAAACAAGCCCCTTTGTTAAGAACCTGAACATCTCATTTCATGGATAAATACGGCATGATTACATACACATGCATGCATATAAAAGCATATGCCTGAAAATGTAGGCATACACTGCACAAACACACACAAAATCCCCTCCTGGCTGAACTGACATCTTTTTCATTATCTTAAAATACTGTTGACACCATATTCGTTTTTGTTTTTTTCTTCTTCTTTTGTAAATTGACAGCATTTCACTAAAAAGCTACCACAAGGGCCATAAGTTGGACGCACTTTTCAGAGGTGCCGTCTGAGCTCATCTTTCAGCGTGCGCACAGATGAAACATGTTACTGTAGACAGCTGTTCGCACAGCTGCTGCTCATACACACACATGCTCATATGTACACACACAAGCTGCAAAGAGAAGGACGCTGTGGGGGTTACGGAGTTCGTGCACCCTCCATCACCCAGGGCTGGTACTGGAAAATCTGCGAGCAGCGAGCCAAGCCGCAGCTGTAGCCGCTCAGTCAGAGCTGTGGGTATATTACACAGGAGGCGGTGACTGCAAGCCCACTCTCTGCCTGCACACACAAAAGAAAACTAGCTCATTCACTCCAGACCACTCACTGTTTAACACCCCCCTAATGATTTTCGCTGTGACAAGTCAAACAGCCTCGAAGCACATAAAGAGACTTTAAATGTGATGAAACGTCAAATCTTTTCCCATTCACGTAAACTTCCTCGTCCACTATGAAGTTTTCTGACCTCAATCTCACATATTCTAAAAAGCTTCAGCTGAGTTGTCACATCTATTTTTTCACATGCTGATAGGTTATGTAAACTTTGGCTGCACGACTTCGTGGCTTCATCGGGCTTTCTAGTTGAGCGGCGTTTGGCAGTCACAGACTCCTCAGGTTTTCAGCAGCCCCTACTGTGCGGTCCTGGCATCAGAGCGACCTCACAGTCATCCCATTCAGTCCACTCATATCACACAAGCACACTAGACCAATCAGCTGGCAGGGGACAGAGCAGCTCGGGATGCCAGGCAATTTGTCTGACCTGGCTGTTGAAATCAATGACAATCTGTAGAGAGCAGGTGTGGTTTGTTCACAAGTGGGCAGAGATCGAGGAGGCTATAAATTTGTTTCAAATGTCAAATGTTTCAAATCCATCCAGCGCATTTTGATTCTCCTTCTGCTCCTCACTTCAGAGTTCATATCATACATTTGTGTGCATTTATATTTGCAGAGAGAAGGAGGCCAAAGAAGTAAAAAAAAGAATAGAAAAAACGAGGTAATGTTAGCAGTATGAGGAAGTTAGAAAGAAAATCTGTCTGCCCTGTGTTTGATAGACAGAGGAACAGTTAAACGTTGCCTAACTGTGTTGTTTCCCAATGAAACCACCAGAGTGTGTTAACATCCGTGTTGGGATTAGTCATTACTTTTTCTTGGTAATAAACTAGCTATTTATTTCAGAAGGCTGCATTTTCAATGAAATGAATGCCTATTCCGTGCAACTTAAAAAGGGACTAAAATAAAAGTATTGAACCTCATTATTGTGGTTTACAGTGTAGGCTTTGGGGTAAGATGAGCTTTTGAATTTGATTAAAAAAAAACGCTTAATAGCTTCAGTGCTTAATGAAGAAAAGGATGAGAAGTTCTGCATCTGGGAATCTAAATCAGTTCCCAAGCTGCTGTTTATTTTATATCAGACATGACTTAATTAAGGCTAAATCATTAGTCTTTTTAGTTTATGGTATAGCCGGCAAGGCGTCTGCTAAGGAGGGCCTGGAGTCACACGCTCTCAACACGAAGTCGACTGTGGAGGATGAAAAGCTTGCAGGCAAGATCAGTGATGATGACAAGCAGAAGATTTTGGAGTTACTGTGTCTATACCGGAAAATTTCTCACCTTATGTCCAATGCAGGAAGTATTGCAATCTTTATGTGGTGGGGCAGAGAGTGCGTGGGTGGGTCAGTGGGTTGCAATTACAGTATTGCAATATTTGTACTGTTGTTCAGTATTAATGTTGTTTTTCAGTTACAAATTACATCTGTTACTGCATGAACATGAATGAAATTTGCATCCATCACAGACCTGCAAATTAAGATTTGCTTCTTTATTAACCATATCCAAATGTTTTGCCTAACCCTAACCATCCTTTAATTGTATATTATTGGCCACAGCCACAATCAGTCCCTGAATCAGCGAAATCAGACACAGACAATCATCTGAGGCAGAGATGATGTCTGCTGTCAAACATTATCTGCTGCATTTTCCTCCATCTTTCTCTTCTAGGTTTTCTTATCTCTAACTCTCTCTCTCTCTCTGACACACACACACACACACACACACACACACACACACACACACACACACACAGTGAAAGCGTTGCAGTGTCAGGCGTTCACAACATCTGTTTCTCATGCAGCTTTGTACTTGCAGCCAGGAGAGGGCCGGGCCCAGCGGCTCTTCTTCAGGCTCTGGGCACTACTGCCTCCCTCTGCAGGTCTTTAAGATTAATTTGGTTTTCAAGCTGCTCTAATGTGGCTGAGGATTGCTCATCTTACACAGCCCCCCCCCCCCCCCCCCCCCTTCCATGCTCCTCTTTCATCCTCTCCTGACCTCTCTCCTCCTTCTCCTTTATTCAGTCTATCAAAGAGCTTTGTGTCCCCCAGCCTCAGGCTGATACTGTTGTAAAGTCAATAGTCTCAGCATGTACGCTTACATATCTGCCACGTATACAAGTTCTCCTTTTTTTTGTTTTGCCCTCATTTACGTTCTTCTTTATATTTTCCTATTTCAGGCATCCGTGTTAACAAACCCACTAAATGAAATTCTCCATCTCGCTGCTTCACACCGTTGCTTACCAAATAATGTGCGTTGTTTGCATTGTTGAGCTCAAAGTGTTTATAGCTGGGTTACCATGCATGTGCGTATATTCTGTGCGTGTGTGTGTGTGTGTGTGTGGGCGCTGTGATGTGTTGACCTCTTGTAGGCTGTGAGATGAGCCAGTTAATTAGTGTAATGCTTTAACCATCGCATAACCAGCTGGAGTCAGAGGTTCGTCACGTCTGCCGAGTCATCAGCATACACACACGCACACACACTTTGAGTTAGCACAGCAATGTCTTAATAAAGGCAGAATTTCAGTTTGTGATGGTATAATTGAAGTGTCACTCATCTATATGCGTTCAGCTTGTTATCTGCTTATGTCTCGCCATTAAAGTGTGTTTGGGTGCTGCCACACTTCTAGGTCCTCTGAAATCACTCATCTTCTATCATTCACTGCTGTTATAATTACCAGTGAGTCATTTCTACTCCATTTGCTGGATGTTTTCAAGAGACGTTACATCTTTTCATCCTCTTCCTGTTTGTGTTTCACTCCTGTGGTTTGTCGGTGTCTCAGTTCAGTGTCTATTCTTGATTTGAGAGGTTGGTCGTGTAGCATCTGGCACGAAACGTGCTTGTGTATCATCTCAAATTTCAAATAACTTTTTTTTTTTTTTTTTGACACACACACACACTCCAAACACAGACATTGAAACACAGAGGGACTGTCTTTTTTTAGACTCCCAAGCCTTTAACTCCCCTCACACCCTCCCCACCCTCACACACTTCACATAAAGACATCTCTCATGAATGTTTTACTAGGTCAGCTCCTGAGGAAGTGGCATTTTTCATCACCATCCCTCCCTTCCTCCTGCTCTCTGCCCATCCCTCTCTCTGTCTCCACCTCCCGTTCAAGCTCCTCTTTGGACTTGTTTGTTTGATTCGCTGAGGCGGTACTAATCCTCGGCTTGTCCCTCTCCTCCGTTCAGAGTCTCTCGGCTCTGTATTTTTAGATTCTCTCTGTTTTCTCTCTGTCTAACAAGTGTTTATGCACTCACTGTAATGTGGCGGTGCCATGAGTACCCTAATCGTAATGTGATTACAGGCCAGCAGTTGCTGGGGATGATACTATGAGTGGTGTGTGTGTGTGTGTGTGTGTGTGTGTGTGTGTGTGTGTGTGTGTGTGTGTGTGTGTGTGTGTGTGTGTGTGTGTGTGTGTGTGTGTGTGTGTGTGTGTGTGCACGTGTAGTTACTTTGTTATGGGTAATGACCCAAATCACGGCACCCCAACCAGACCATCTTCTTACAGAATAATGAGATCACATCAGTGTTGAATCATAAAAAAACACCTAATAATGACAAACATGCATACATCTTTAGTCAGCAATAGTGTAGTTCCTTCCTGGCGTCACGATTACCAGGCAACATCCTGAGACACCAGGAAGTCTATTTAATGTCCATGTTATGACCATGAGAACCAGATTGTTAAAAAAAAAAAATTGATTTAATGTCCATTTTATGGTTTTTGTGCATTTATGTCAGTGTGGCTGTGGATCAGAGCATGTGTTGCTCCTCTGTGTCACACCACATCCAAGTGAATTCTGTTTATGCTATTGTGCATGCATGTTGTGGTTCCTGACCCTGTTTTTGTCACTGCTGTGCATGGTTATGTTGCTCAGCCATCCTAACATATCATTATAGTCTGAAATACCATATGGGGAGATTCCTAAGCTCCTCAGTAGGAATGTCACTGCTGCATTTGTCTGGAATGCTGAAAATTCATTTCCCTCCAGGAGGTGAATTTCGACAATTGAGCATTTCTTTTTATGAGGTGAGGAAAGGAGGCGAGACCTTGACTCATGATGGGGATATTCACTGTACCTTCAGCAGAATTATCTGCTGCAATTACACAAAATGACCCAGGAGTACTCAGGAATGCTTCATTTAATTGAGGGGAATTCTGAAAGGCTAATTGTCATCTAATTGCTTTGGTGAATACACTATCTGTGATTAAGATCTTGCATTTTTGCAGTTTATCCTGACAAGTCAGACAACAGCTTGTTGTGCAACATACTATCTTGCTAATGGCCCTAATCTTTTTAATTTCTAGGCTTTCTCAGAAGCTATAATGAGGATAATTGCTTGGGCTTAGACTTAGGCTTCAAAAAAAAAAGTTCCTCTTTTTTTATTAGGGCAGTCTGAAAATGACAGAGCACACATGGCTCATTGTTTCTTTGTCACTCAGTCAACTGTTGCCCCTTAACAATGGGACCACACGCATTGCACCACCCCTTACAACTGAGCTCAGTCATTAGATAACGACCTTTCCCAGGTAGATCTATCACAGTCCACCTGAATGTCTCTCCAAGCTGAATGAATGAAACAACAGTTCCTCGACAGAGAGAAAGAGAGAGAACATTGTGGCTCTGTAACTTGGGCCTTTGTGATAGCATGCACAGAGGTTAATACATCCATTGTGGGCCAGGCCCGTGCTTAAGCCTGTCCCATGCAAGGTGGCAATTAGGCCGTGTGTGACTCCCCTATCCCTCTGATGGAGCCAGTGGAGGGGGAGGAGAATGCAATCATTGTCTACCAATTAAACCAGAAGAGGTTTCTCGTTGGCTTTGGCCATTGTCAGGGCAGGGTGTGGGAGGGGCTGCGGTGGCCAGGTCTAGTATCACCGGGCCAGGGAGGTAGGAACCTGATCCGGGGGCTTCCCTGGGTCACCCCTCCCACCCTCCCTTTTGCAGCTCTGTGTAGCAGTGATGCAGACAGAAGAGCCTCTGTGCTGGCAGTGCAGGGAGACTCTCAGTCAGTGTTGCTGCTGCCGGGAGGATTGTTCACTAAAGGAGTGCAAATGGAGTCTGTACGATATGAAAAAGCTCATAATAATGTGTGCTGTCTGCATGTGTTACTTCCTCTTGGCCCTATTTTGATTATGTTAAATGTAACAACAGTTTAGTAGAGTAGACATTCTCCATCCCATGAGGGTCATGACATGGCAGCATCAGTAGATATGGACTATATGAATCCACAGACAGACCATTTCACATAACAGCTGTCTTCCCCATGAGCCAGTCAGTGTGTGGGCAGGCGGTGAGTCTTGGGAAAAAATGCTCAATTCTCATGGATTCTGCATTGCGGACAGCCAATTTCAGGAGGAAATATCTTCCTCCCAAAGCCAAATTTACTTTGGCATTTTCTGCTTTACATTCAGTGAATTTATTCATCAGTCAACCTAACGAATGTACAAAAATACAGCCATGCTAGCAGCTCTGCAAGGCTCAGGCACTGTGACTTTGGCACAGTGGTGCTTTGAGCTAAATGCTAATGTACACATGCTACCATGCTGATGTTTGGTAGGCTTACCGTGCTCATCATCTGAGTTTATGGTGGCACTAAGAGATCACCAGATGTATGAGAATTCATCCTTAGGGGGACATCAATGTCCAATTCTTTATGGCAGTGCATCCAAAACACATCCATGTAAAACCACAGCCTGGTGCTTGAAGAAAAATCACAGGATCATCAAAGTCATTAGGATTTATCCTTTGGGCAAATTCCTGTGGATATCTGCACCAAATTTCAAGGTGTATCCAGTGGTTCTCAAGACATGAAGAAGGCTGACTGAAGACTGAAAAAAAAAAAAATATGTAAACCTGCTGGTGGCGCTAGAGGAAAAATCAGGGGATAGCCAAAGTCAGTGGGTTTTATGCTTTGGGACACATGAATGTCTGTTTCAAAGCAAACCATTGAATAGTTGTTGAGACATTTCTGTCTGAACAAAAGTAGTCAACAGAGCAACCCGCAGCCTGACATCGCCATCCCTGGAGCCATGCAGCTGGTATGGCTAAAAAAAAAAAAAAAGCCATCTGAATGCTATCTAGTGCAAGGGCCACACAAAAAATGTTTCTCAAGCTTAGGAGCGTCACACAGAGGTCTTGATTCAACTGTATGGTTATTTCTTAGCATGTTTTTTGTGGTGTAGTGCATAGGATTACATAAGCTGTTTATGTTATTGTGCCCGCTTTGTGCAGTATACAGAAGGAGGACCAGCGCACCAACAATACATCATCATTACAAGATGATGCATTGGGACACGGTCTGCAGCGACATTAAAGGTCACATTACAAAATGCAGCTGTCACAAGATGATGCATGAACAGAGCTTCGTGATACGCTGTGTGACCAGTGATGGTGGGGAGAAAATATCTCTCTCTGATTCTTGCCTTTTTACATTTGAGCCGGTGTTTCAGTTGCTTCCTTCTCATTGAGAGCATCACTTAGTGCACTACAAGACTGTGCTGTAATGTACCTTCGCGATGATGTCTTTGATAGATATGAATATATAGATATTTGTCAGGAACATATTTTTGGTTTGAGTGTGAAGACATCCTTAGTCTCCTCCTCATTCTTTCACATACAAATTAACTCTATTCATCCTGAAGTGCACTGGACTCCTTCCATCCCACTTAGCTCTTATACAAGGATAAATGCAACCCTTGGAACTGTTTTTCCAGTGGTTTCACCACTTCCTCCTTCACCGCCGTCACCCACTCATGACCACAATGACATCTCTCAGCCACCACTTAGCCTCTGATAGATGGTTTCTATTTAGGAAACGGCATCTGACCACAAACCACGGAGCACAACAAGGCTGTTGACAGGTCTAAATAGAAAAGTTCAGCTGTGGGAGAGACGAAGCACAAACACCCATGCCTCGATTTGGGGGCCTCGCCTGCAAAATAGCTTTCTGGAAAGGCTCTTTTGATTGTTTTCTTTGGTCGAGCTATCGAAGTTTTGAGTTTTATGTAGCTAGGTTTCACTCGGTGGTATGCAATCCATTTTGGGACGGTGAGGAAAAGCGGCGTTGAAAATAACCGACAGCATGCTAAAATTGAGCTGTTCGCTCTCTGAGCTGAATGTGGCGATGAATGCACTGCAGGAGCTTGTAACTTTTAGCACTGAGCAGAACAGGTTGTTGGGACTACCCCAAAGCTTCTCAGGTAATTAATAAACACATTCATTAGGGAGCTAAAAGAAGACAGCGCTACTTAATCAAAAGCTATTCTGTCATTAGCCATGCGCTGCTGGAATATGGCATTTTAACAAGCCTCACATTGGACTAATTAGGGTAAATTGTTACAGAGTCTTTCAAGCCGTTCTGGCCTGTTATAGATTAAAGTCTTCAGAGATAGTCAAAAATAAGCGGGTGCCAAGTTGCTCTGCGGTGCTGCCGCTGTGTGCATCCGAGTGTGTTGCCGTGCGTGTTTGCATCTGACAGGCATTATCTGCTGTTGTGCTGTGTCCACATTCAATTTAAGTAAACACAGATGGGGAAGGGAGTGACTGGCCGGCAGTCACGGTGTCCTTCCGGAAAAGGAAATCAGAAGGAGGAGGAAGGAGGGAGGTAAAAGAAAGTGATGGAGATGTGCTTGTGGATGCATGGCTGATTGGTTTTTAGCCAGAGCACCTTAAGGTGGCAGGGACATCCACACCGTCTGAGGAAGGGCGGAGAGAGAGAGAGAGAGAGAGCTGGGAGAGAGAGAGAGAGAGAGAGAGAGAGAGAGAGAGAGAGAGAGAGAGAGAGAGAGAGAGAGAGAGAGAGCTGGGAGATGGGAGAGATTTCTAACCGCTGCAGCAGGTGATAATAAGCATGGCTTTGTACAGTGTGTACATGGAGAGAGAGAGAGAGAGAGAGAGAGAGAGAGAGAGAGAGAGAGAGAGAGAGAGAGAGAGAGAGAGAGAGAGAGAGAGAGAGTGTGTGTGTGTGTGTGTGTGTGTGTGTGTGTGTGTGTGTGTGTGTGTGTGTGTGTGTGTGTGTGTGTGTGTGTGTGCATTTTTCTTATCTTTGGGTCAACATAATAGGATTGTTTTGGATGAAACACTTCAAGATACCCCCCCCACAGATGGCCAAAGATAATGGACATCCAAAATGCTTATTCACAATCCAATTAACTTGTCTTGGCTCAGACCATACAGACACACTCCATATCCCTAGCTGAGAGTGTTGTGTGCGTGCGTGCGTGCGTGCGTGCGTGCGTGCGTGCGTGCGTGCGTGCGTGTGTGTGCTTGTGTTGGGGCAGTCAGTCTGGAAAATTAATGCTTCCCAGGATTTAGCATAATTTGCTCTAATTGGATGTTTGCTGTTCAGCAACTACTTCACGATAATCAAATAAATTGTTAATGGTTTGTACCGCGGGCTAGTTTGGAGGATGGACCTTTATGCAGAGCCTCTCAGTGCAGATTCTCACTTCAGAAACGGGTGATTTATACAGATCTGGCAGGTGTTTCAGTCTTCTCTTCCTCAGCGCTCATTCTGGCACCGTCATCTGCCAATTTCCACTCGGTGAACTTGCTTTGAATTTTGTCCCAAGAGGAGAACATGATTGTATTTTCAGCCCGGTCAAAGTTTTCTCATAGACTTTTATAACCTCAAATTTATTTTATGACTAAGAGAATGCATGCAACTGTCCCAGAAGCATTGCATTGCTCCAGCTTTGAAGACCTTTCCAATTAAATTATATGTGTTCAAACTTGAGACATGGCAGCATCCACCCTTCAAAGTCAAAGGCAGAGAACAAATAGAAGGAATTCAGACTGAAAGGAGATACCCGAAACTGAAGCCGCTTTCTGTATCTTTTCCCCAAATCCTCCTTAGTCTGAGTAGAGAGACCACTTTTCGCTAGTCCTGCAGTTTCTGCAGTTTACTGACACGCTCAGACTGGGATTTTTTCCCCCTCCTCTCATCAGCTTCAGCTTACATGTCATGCTGAATACCAGCGCTTGTTATTCAGTCCCTGTGAGATGAAGACTCATGGTAATGCCCATTGATTTTGTGTGCAGGCAGAAACAAAAGCTCACACACACATACAGGGAAAGCTCTTGAAATCCCCATTGATCCCAGCAGACTGAGAGCTATCCAGTTTGTTTTCATTATGGAAGTAATGTCGTCCTTCGCGGACTGTGTTGATCTTCCGTTGCCCCTGTAAGACCAGAGGTGTCGAGGTGGATGCTCTCTTTTACTTTTTCTCACATTATTTCTCCCCCCCACCCCATCAGCTCCTCCTCTGGAGCTGTGAGGGATAGAGACAACTGGTAGAGGCTTTCTGGAGGAATTTCCTGCTGGAAAAGATCGTGGAGGGACTGAGCTCTCCTGTTCCTGTGCCTTCTTCTACTTCATGAATGCTCTTTGTGACTCTTCATGGTGGCTGGGTGTAATATTTGTGGTAGTGTGGAGGGAAATAACAATCCACAGCATAGCTGCATTCCCAGGAAATCTTCACATGCCTCATTTTATGAGCTGGTTGGGATGTTCAGTTTGATATAGCTGTCAAAGGTTTGGAGACTTTTTTGGAACAGGTGGTCGGCTTTAGAAAAACTACTGTTCAAGATAAAACGCCGGTATTTATATAGAAAAACACACTGAGGAAAGCTGCACATTCTGTCAGCATGCAGTGTCAACACACTCTGCCACATTTTGAAGCTTATTGTTCTAAATATCCCCAAGCTTGTGCATTGTGACAGCTAATCACAGTTGACCCAAGAATACCCTTGACGTTTGAGTATGTTTTGCATAATTCACAGTTCATATTCTGTGCAAAGCCTGTCATGAATTGTGCACCCTGTGAAGGATTGCCTCAGACTTGCGCTATTGAAAAACGGTTAATCCTCTGTGGATGGATATGTAAATATGACAAAGTGTGGCTCTGCGTTGCTGGAACACTCCTGATTGTTGAGGATAAACCGATGTGCGCTCTGTCTTCCGTGGGTGACGGTGTGGGAGACGGGGAGAGACAAAGAGAAGGGTAACCAGAAGCATAAAGACCTGTCTCATCCCTCAAGTATATAAGAATATATAATCCCCCTTACTGAACACACACAACACACATTACATACATGAAAACAGTCGTATTATTCCACTTTATGAACCTATAGGAAATGCACATTACTGCTGCATCATTAAAACCAAGAATGTCTCTGATCATTCTTTTCTACTCTTTTCTATATCCTGTGTCAAATCACATTTACTCAACCTTATCCTGTTTTGTTTTGTTTTTTTGTCTAGTTTTAGTTGATTAAAAGTCTGGACATTTTAGTCTCATCAAAGAAAACCTCACTTCAGTCAATCTCGTCTAGCCAGAATCAATCATTTTCTGTCATTTTAGTTAAATTTCTGTCACAGAAGGTTTTATCGTGGCCTGATGAAAAACACAGCTTGAACGATTAAGAAAGCAGCTTCGCAGAAAGTGTCTGCTCTCGTGGTCCGATGGCGTCAATTTAAGGAACACATTCATTTTGATGCCAAATCAAATCAAATTCATTTTGATGGTAATGTGGAGGACCAAGGAACACAGCAACTTTATGTCACCAAATACATGTCAAGTACATCAGTGAGCGCAGTTTCATGTCAGCATCCCCCTGCAACATAACCGACACACGTACGCTCACACACACGTAGAAAAAAAGGTCATTGACGAACAGATTTCAACCTTTTTTTTTTTTTTTTTGCTTTCCATTGAAAATATTTAGATGCATGTGCCTTCCTGAGCTCCATACACCCCAAAGGAGTTTGTTTGCTGCACAAAACAATAACTGCTTTCAACAAAAGTACAACAGCCTGAGGGCATTACTCTGACAGGAAGTATGAATCCAGTATGACAAAGATTGGAGGGAAAATGACGTGTTTTCATACATTCAATTCACAAGACACCAACAAAGGTAGGATGCGGCTGTTTTTCTGCTGTAAAGCTGCTACACTTAACTTTTCCACCATAGAAAATGATACCACACATCTTTTAAAAGGAAAATGTCAATTTTCATAATTACACCGAGTGAAATAATCTGTTTTTTCTCCATCTGTTGCTTTGTAAAAAAAAAAAAATCCTTCTGATGTGAAGCTGTTGTAATGTCACAAAAAACACACTGAGGTCTATTTTCTGATCATTGTGAGTGAATGAAGTGTAATTGAAAAGCTGTTGAGTCATCAAACATTTAGTCTGTTGATATCAGAAAGCTGCCATTGGGTAGCACTTCTTACTGGAAGCCACCAGTGAATACGCTTATTGAGTAACAAGCACAGCACTTATTTTGACATGGAAAAGCGCTAATGCATTCACCAAAAATGTGGCTTTGTGAGAAATACGCAGTGATACTAATAAGATTTCCAGTTTTTTTTTATACATATTCCAAGTGCGCTCACGACTCGGGGGAGCCCGTTAAGATGATTGCAGGGAAGGGATCCCAAAAGCACAGATATAATTCTGCAGCTTTGCATCAGGTCTTCACAGTGATTTCAGGCCTTTAAACACTGCGCTGTATGCAGCGATGTGCCCAGGGGAACACGGCTGAATATGACACACCAGTCAATTAAGGCCAGCAAAAAAAATAAATAAAGGATTCACAGCCGTCTCAGAAATAGCTCTAAGAGTAATATAGAGCAGTGAGACGGAGGAAGTGAGATTCAGCCCACATACAGTAGCTGCAACATGGGGAATTGTGTGATACATACACAATCGGAAACAAGTTGATGTTATTTGAAGTGTTTTTAATGAGGCATCTTTTTTTGTGGGGAAACCACACAAATTATTATTCAATACAGTAATTTTATAAGTCTAATACACCTCTTCTTCTTGTAAACTGAATCAAGTGTTTAGCTTATTTACCCAGATTCTGATTTTGGTGGATAACAAAAAAGAAATTTGACATTTCCAGAGCAGGTTACAGTGTAACCTTCACACGGTGAGGAAGTGTTCATTTGATATCTCACTATGAAAACCAGAACTGTCAGTCATCTGCTGGAAATGACCTCTCTGCCAAGCTAAAGGCTTGTTGAACCTTTCCAGAGTAAAACGAGAGGAGGGAAACTGTGGGCATTGTTGTGCTAAAACTCTTTTTCTGTTTATGAAGTACTGTGCTGCTGATGTGCTTAATGTGTCATTTAGTGTATGTGCACTAATCCCCCACTGGGCTTTAAAGGGTTTTCAATCACTGGCAATCACATTTTGTTCAGAGCTTTTATTGTTCACATTTTTATTTTGAAGTTGAGCTTTTATCCCCTGATCCCCAACCTGTCTGTGGTCGTATAGTAATTTGTGTGTTTTATTTCCAGAGTGTAGTGCGCCTGGTTAAACTGCAGACACAGAGGGTAGTTAGAGAGCAGCAGGGCTTTGCAGACCCATAAGCCATAGCCTCATCCCTGACATACACAGGCAAGAACCCACAGCCATCTGGCCTGATGAGACAGTTGGATAGGCATGGTCTCTCTCACACACATGCATACTCATACACACAATTTACAGTAGTTCTTAGGGTTTCTGTCTATCGCAAAGGTAGCCAAGAGAGCTGTGGTGGTCACAGATAGTGACCTAGCCCACGGCCACGCAGCTTCCCTCAAAGCCGCACAGCTTCTGCCTGCAGGTCTTATAATGGGCAGAAGGTCAGACAGCCAAGAAAGAGTGAGGGAAGTGGGGATAATCGGGGGAACGAGGACACTGTGAGATAAACTGAATGAGATGATTGGAAGATAGAGAACAGAACACACCGTGATACTTTCTTTGGAATTTATAAAGTGGCTTTGTATCATAGTGTAAGGATTTACCTTTGAATGTATCTTTATAGTGAGCTTCACCTAGTGTCTCCTTTTATCTCATAGCTAACCTTTCTATTAGCGAGTGTTTGACTGGATTAAATGTCTCCATTCATTTGTGTTGTTTGTTTCTCTGTTACTCCCCATTTTTATTGCCAACTGCAAAGGATGACAATGCATATTACAGTAGGTGGGAATAAAAGACCACGAGCAGTGCGCTACTCTCATAAAAGAATACAGCAAAATGATGTGGTGTTCAGTGCAGGTGTATCGAGAACACAACAAGAACAAGTTCTGTCCAGTTCACATAAGGGATAATACCCAACAAGCTGTAGGCGAGGATCCATGTTTGTAATGGATGATATAGGGGTTAAATCCATCAAACACCAACTAATAATGTACACACATCATATGGTTAATTTTGATCTCACTCATCTGTTTCAAGCATCATAAAATGTCAAACTGTTTGCTTTGCAAGACAACATGTAGCTAAACAGGAAGGAATTCACAAGGCTGGCGCAGGAGTTTTGTAATTCTGGTAACATCTGAAGCAGGGAGAGAAAGAGAAACTTACTAATTGTTCTCAAGAAGAGCGAATATCATTTAAACTGTTTCACTGGCAGAAAGAAGTTTTGGTCCATTTCCTGTGCGGTCCTCCATCAGCTCAGCCATTCTCAGCCAGTTGGCCCCAGAGTGCCATCTTGTGGGCTGCAGTGACTTTTTTTTGGTAATTTACAAAGTTAGTTATTTTTATTGCTCGAGGATTAACGTAAACATCAGATTAAAACGTGCCAACCATGACACATCATCATCAAACGTGTTTTTCCACTGTTAGCTTGCTAACGTTCCCATTTATGCAGCGGACCAATCAGGATCAGGTTTTTGAAAAGTGTGGTGAGGAAATAAGACCCTCAGTACATTAAACTTGGATTCATAATGGCAGGCAGCGATGCTGAGCTCGGGGCACAGTGACCTGAATGCGGTGAAATCCTGCCACTGCCCAGAAAACTCCTTGTTTTCACATGCTATTGTCATGCTTTTTTTCTCATATATTTGGGGAGGTGGTCCTCAGATTTTTTTTAATAATCTGTCTTCCCCTACAGTTTAATACATGCAAACATGTATGCCATAGGTGTCTCAGTGTGATGTATGGTGCACTTCCTTCATAACGGCTCTGAATATATAACATCATGCAGTTATTTAAGCAACTCATATCTTTAATGCAGATCATACAGAAACTCCTCAGGGGTCCCTCTACTCTGATCAGTCAATGCATATTTGCAACTCTACACATACTGAACACTCCAGCAGCAGAAAGCTGATCGCTGATAATCATCCTCAGTCCTCGCATTAATTCCACTCTCTCTCCCACCTCATGAGTATCTAATAAATTTGAATTTGAAGTTCTGACTTCGGCCGTCATCCATCTTCCAGTCAAGTCTTTCTTGAGATACTATCGCCCATGCTGCTTCCCACACAGGCAGATAACTTGCCTTTTCCTCCTGGCGGTGCCTCACCCTGTGTGTTGAAAATAGCTGAGACTAGAACACAACTTGTGTAACATTGATTTGAAATTCAATCTCGACAGCTACCTTGGGGCCCTGGGCCGATTCTTAGATCCCTCTCTGATACCGATGCTGGAGGAAGCGAAGGAGCATCATGTGTTGAGGAAAATAAAGAGAGGAATACACACAATACGACAACGTTTGCTGATATAAGCACAAACACGGCCTTGACAGCCTTTGCCTGTGTTGTCTCTGATACTTCTACATGTAGTGCTGCTGACAGACAAGCACCCTCTGACACAAATCACCAGGCTGAAGAGGTTTTATCTCACCATCTTTTATCTGGCCCTCCATCCTTCCACCTGTCTGTCACCTTGAGAGGTGCTGTGAGTACTCTACAAGGTGCCATTTACCCACGAGTGTCCTGAATATATCACAATGATCACTTGCTTTTCTCCAAAACCCTCATACGCAAAACAAACTCTCAGCGGACTATTTCACAGTAGATAAGACGTTCGCTAGTGCAACTAGTGCATGATGTCAAGGGGGGGGGGTTAATATATACTTTGGTGAAATGTTTTGTAAACATCAACCCGTTGTCTTTGTTTTTCCATAATGAAAAAGTGCTCAGGAGGAAAAAGCAAGAAGGTGATTGGTGGAGGAGAAGATACAGAGAGGGAATGACGGAGACGGGGAGGATAGATGGACGAGCACATAAAAGGAATAAGTGGAAGGAAAAAGGAGAGAGGGAGCAGAGGAGAGAAGCTGCTGGATGCTTGGTAATTGGTGTTAAGCAGGGTCAGGCTGGCGAGAGGGAATTTCATTTGGCTGCACAGTAACCAGACTGATTGGTAAATCAAAGCAGGTTAGAAAACACTAAGCAGGGACTAATATAGATGGAGTATATATTGATAATGTAGATTTCTTGGAACAGTCAGCTGCATGCAGGTGTTTTCTGCTTATTCTCTTCTCTCTTGTAGTCATGTGACCTTTTCACTGGTATATTTGACCACCACAATCTCACATCTTGTTCAGACGATGTAATAAATATTACTTGTTATGGCCCAGAACAAGCAAATCCCCAAGGATGCATTAGAAGAGACAGCTCGCCTTGTCCTCTCAGTTACATCCACTTACTTGGTTGATTGGGTTGATTGAAGGTCCGTGGCTGATTGTGGTCGGCCAGGTGAGAGCATGTGGGAAACGTTCATGTGTTTGTGGGGAAGGAAAAAGACAGAGGTGACGCACATTTGTAATAAGTATGCAATGTCACATTTCAGGTTTATGCACAAAAAGCTGCTTGGTAAGGTTTAAGAAAAGCTTAAAATAGCTCCTTCCTTAAAACAATCAACACTGGTTTCATACAGGGGTTGAATCTGAATCCTGTGTGAGCTGCCTGCTGCAGCCAAAAACCACTCTATCAGCTCAGTGAGGGTGAACCAAAATGCCTGGACAGCTAAATAATGAGCAGAAACTCACTATAAAGCTCCTTACAGCCAAGGTGAGCTGCAGATTGAGGTGATGAGTCCCTTTAGATTCATCAGCACAAGCGAGTCCTGTAACATGTTTTCACATTGTCATTTCATGCGTGCTAAAAAAAATATCCATTATGGCTGCTGTCACAAAATTCTGGCTGATTGAGCCTTAAAATTGTTTGTGTGCGCATGTACAAGCCACCGCATACATCCACATCTCATAGCACAGCACGCCCTGTGTCTTCATAGCCACCCACACACACACACAGGGCCAGACGGAGACAAAGATACCTGTCAGTGGGGGGCTGAAATCTGCTGTGGATTACCAATAGATGACAGATGTCCCATGCACCCTCTCCCTCTCCATCCTATTCTCTTTGTTGGATCAGCAGCAAGATGCCATTACAGTGCTAGGTCAGTGGGAGTGCACGCTGTATTCATGCTGTTAGATCTTCAGTTAACATAAATGTGTGAAGCGAGTCGCTTATTTCCTCTCAGTTTCTTCTCAAAAGGTGACATAGAAGTTGTTGGCGTGTTGATTTTCTCGCGCTGGGTTTGTCTCTGCTGCCCTCTCTCTGTCACCAACATGTATCATCAGTGCAGCTGTGTGATAGTTTGTGTGTGTGTGTGTGTGTGTGTGTGTGTGTGTGAGAGAGAGAGAGAGAGAGAGAGAGAGAGAGAGAGAGCGAGAGAGAAAGTGTGTATGCAGAGTCTCGCCAAAGCTGTTGTTGTGGGCTCCCTCCCCCCGCCTCTCTAATATAACCCTCCAGTGTGCAGGTATAAGAGCATTAAAACTGCAGAGTCAGCAAACTGAGTCCCTATAGGGAAGCAGTTCAGCTTCATCACTACACACACACACACACACACACATACACACACACACACACGCACGTATTCTGCTGAACTACATACAGTACGTTTGCTATCACCTAATCACACTGTACTTCAGATAAGGGGCCTTTTATTATGAAGGACACAGTCATAAAAAGTGTTTGTGCGTGTGTGTGTCTGTGCGTGCGTGCGTGTGCGCACATGCTCATGTGTTCTATTTTTTCACATCACAAACCTGCTATTGCCTACATTCAAAATTCTAAGCAGCTTCCTCCCCGACAGGAAATTGCATTTTACATCCTGGTGACCATGGCAACCAAAGCCCGTAATGCCTGAGTGTCAGTCAGGTTTATGGTTATGCATTTTGCACAGTGGAAAGTGAAGTGCAACTGACTCAAGACAAACACAGCTTTCTCTTTCTGGAGGTTCTCGAGAGAGAAACAACCATCAGCTTTCAACTCTCTTTCGCCTTCTTACTGACAGTCCATGCAGAGAAACTTATTAAAGTCAAAGCTGTTATCATGTGAAGTTCAGGACAAAATCCTGCAGAAAAAAGCCTCCACTCCACATCGCAGTATTTGAACTTAGCAGCTACACATGATAAGGTCCTTTGACAATGCCATATTTGAATGACAACAAGGTGTGGCACAGGTGCACTGAGTAAGGTCACCTTGCTACGTTTTATTCTGTCCCCTTCTTTTATCCCCTGTCTTACACCCTAAAAATAAAAACACCATTAGTCTCCTGCTCAGTCTGCTTTTGAAAGAAGGGATCACAATAGCAGCAATTGATTTATGGGTAAATGGCTGCTTCCCTGACATGTCCACGAATAGGAGGACAGGTTATTTTCTGTTGTTGGAGGTTTCGCTTTTCAAGAAAATTGGGAGAGAAGTTGGGGGGGGGGGGCGACACCGCTCTGCCCTGAAGTCCAATCCACACTAATGGAGTGGAGGAGGGGGAGGAGAGATAAAGGAAGGCAGAGCGGGAGGCGGGGGGATGCAGTAAGTGGCAGCATGTATGAGTATGTGAGGTTTAGCTGAGTGTGTGCAAGCAGAGCAGCTACAGCAGGTTAATGTCAGGTGTGTGTGTGTGTGTGTCTGTGTGTTTGTCTGTGTGTGTGAGAGAGAGAAAGAGAATGCAAGCATGCACATGTGAAGAGATAATATCCTGCTGCCAGACGAGCAAGCAGACAGACACAGGGAAGGACAGACAGACAGACACAAAGAGGCTTCTAGCAGTTCCTGACTCAGATCCATGGCTCGGTTGGCAGGGAGTCACATTTCTTGGATGTGTGTGTGTGTGTGTGTGTGTGTGTGTGTGTGTGTGTGTGTGTGTGTGTGTGTGTGTGTGTGTGTGTGCTGGGAAGAACTGCAGGATGTGAGCAAGAATCTCATCCAGCTTCCCTTTAGCAGCCTTGTCCACACAGGCTTTGGTCTCATGCGTCAGCTTCTGTCCTAGAAAGGGATGCAGACGGCGAAATGAGTTTCAGCCCGCAGGAAACGAAAATGTGATGAAAGCTGAGGAGATTTGCTCAGACAGGACCAGAAATGTCTCAAATCGAACGATGGCACACTTAAAAATTGAAACTCTGAAGGTCATTACAGAGATATTGTTTCGGATTACCCTCCTGATTTACTATTTACAATATAGTTTATAACGTTAACCCCTTCCTGATGGGTCAGTGCAAGCAGAGGGCTGAGGACACATTCTCATTCTCCCACCATTCAGCCAAGACGTTTAACTGATCTTCACTTAAAGATTACGTAACAAAAACTGGATTCCACTGACAAAAAAATGATCCCGCTGACATTATGTGTAATGTTTTCTTCACCGTTGTCCTCCAGGCAGACCCGGGAGCAGGAAACCCCTCCGGACTTCTTCTACTTCTCCGACTTTGAGAGGCACAACGCTGAGATTGCCGCTTTTCACTTGGACAGGTGAGTTTTATCATCCCTCCCCTGTTGTGCTGAGATTTCTTTGTGTGACTCATCCGTTTGCCGTCAGTGCTTTTTCAAATCACCCTTCAGAGGCACTTCCAGGAAGAATGACAGGTCACATGTGCTCCTTCACCCAGACAGTGGAGGCTTTAACCCCTTTCTAAACCGGAGGTGCTCCATAATGGACTTAAGCTGTGAAAATGTGAATGGGATTTAGTACATGAGGGATTAGATAACACTCGGATCATCTCCTTTACTTGCTGCTGAGTCTATTGATTTCCTCATGATCCTTTTATTCCACAGGCTACAGGTAAAAAAATAAATAAATAAAGTCAAATATGATCATTTTGAATTCTCGTGGAGGCCAATTGATGGCGTGCAGGTCGTCTCCACGTCTTCAGGCGCTGTCGTTACTTCACACATGCTCAGAGACACACACTCGCTCTCTGTTTGATGAGGTCAGTGGCATGTGTGTGTGTGTGTGTGTGTGTGTGTGTGTGTGTGGGCAGGAAGATGGAGCCAAACAGGAAATCATAGGCACGACATTACCACCGGGACACGGTTTAAAGCAGGGGGGAGCGAGGAGTGGGTGTCTCTGTTACCCCTAAAGAGCTGTTTGCCTCTGAATTATAGTCCAGTTGCTCGACCACAGCAGCCTCTGGATACCAGTCTGAGCTACTGCGAGTTTATGACTTTATACCGAGTCAGGAATGCGGAGTAGGAGGATGTTTTGCCCTGCTAAACTTTCTTTAATTTGATTTCTAATTCTAGACAGTTGTGATGAAATGGACTAAAATATCCCGAAGATTTAAGGGAAGAGGTGGCGTGACTGCTCTCCAGTAATTACTTCTACGTCTCAGGGGGTGTTTTCTTTATCCTCCGCTCCATGCCGTTGTACTATAACTACCATCTGTTGTGAACTCCTTGTGTGTGTGTAATAGGCCGAGTGCGCACAGATAGATGCTTCAGGGTGCTCGCACAGGCAAATACACACACACACACACACACACACACACACACACACACACACACCACACACACACACACACACACACACACACACACACACACACACACACATGCGCATGCGCGCACATGCACATGCACATGCACAGGTGCTCCTTTGTCACCAGGGCCTAACATGACGGTGCGGTTTGCAGCTCCTGAATGCTGTCCTCTGTAGGCTAAAGTTTCGCCAATTCTGTTCCACTAGGCCAGTCTGTGTGTGTGTGCGTGTGTGTGTGTGCGTACATGCGTGTGTGTGCGTGTGTGTGTGTGTGTGTGTGTGTGCTCCCAGGAGGCTTAGTTTTAGCCTCAAACCGGTCAGGGTCATTTGGGCAGCAAACATACAGTGAGGCAGGCTAAACATGGCTGAATCGGTGCAGTGTTCTGACACAAGAGCATAAGAAAAGAATGAGAGACAGATGGAGACAGAAAGCGAGAGACGGGAGTCGAGACCAGGAGGAGGAGAATTAAAATAAGCTTTATGGCCTAAATATAGACAGGGGGTTGGAATTTAAGAATTTCAGTGTGTGTTGGCGGCGCAGGTGGGAGGTCAGCAAACACACACACAGACACACACACATTGTTTTTTTTTTTTGTTCGGAGGCGGATGGTGGATGTCACTGAATGTTGCTTTTGATGCCAATCACAAAAACAGACAGAGAGCCCTGAAAGATGATGAACTATTGAACTTCTCGTGTGATGAAATGACACAGATCAAGTCTTGTGCTGACAGTTTGGATAAGAAACCATTAAACTTTATTTATTCTTCTGTTGAGAAAAAGCATCCTGGTGTCCCACTTCTTCTCCAGGCTGTCTTTATTTAGAGAGTGAGGGACATAACGGCGAGCAAAAGTTTCGTTGTATATCCTGTTGAGGTGTCGACGTGCAGGTATTGTGCATTAATAGGCAGACAGCACAGGCAGGGAAGGTGCAGACATAAAGAGCAGCTCACAAAGACCAGGCCGGTGCTCAGTGTTCAGAGCTCTCCCGGTTGACTGGAGACGCTCTGGAAAACTGCACCACCTGAGGGCACCGTGGGGGAAGGAGCCGGAGGCTGAAGGTTCTGCAGAGCTGCATTTGTTCGGGCCAAACTTAAGTTGAAACGCATTATGTAATACAGTAAAACTCAGACCTGGCTTTCCAATCTGCAGCACCTCACATGAACAGTGCACGTCAGTTCACTGTGTCAATAAAAGAAATGAGTGTAAAAACAACCTTTTTGGTCACACTTCATATAAAGGTTCAAATATCCACCATTAGCTAGTTCCTTATTATCATGCATGTTAGTCATTGTGAAGCACTTATTAACATATTATTCTGGAGCTTAGAGTTATTAAGGATTAGGATTAGATTATACATCATCATAATAATAATTATTATTATTATTTCTATCAATAAGCAGTAATTAGGATGTTACTGGGGGGAAAATAGTTGTCCTAGAAGTTGTAGTATATGGTCATGCAGGCATTAATAAATGGTTTATAATGACTAATAAAGAGTCGATATGCTAATAATATGCATGCTCAAAAGCAGCAAGTTAATGGTGAGTGTGTGTGCCTGAATACAAAGTGGTTCTTTAATGTGTCTACATCTCTCGTTCTTTAGGATCCTTGACTTCCGGAGAGTGCCCCCGGTGGCAGGAAGACTTGTCAATATGACAAGGGAGATCAGAGACGTGACTCGTGATAAGAAGCTGTGGAGGACCTTTTTCATCTCTCCAGGTAGACACTCTGTCAGCCTCTGCAGCTTGGCACAGTGACGTACAGTAGCTGCATGGCTCACGCTGTGATGCTGTGTGGACAGAGCAGCTTTATCTCACTGGCTGCAGCTTGAAGTAAACTGGGTTATGCACACAGTGAGTTATTGACCTGTAGTTAAGGTAGTCTGAGTTTGTATGTCCTGCTCTGTTCTTTAAGACAAGACAAATGGCAAGAATGTACTGTTGCATGTATGGTGAGAAATGGAGCTATAGCCAAAAGTCACCACAGGGTGGCAGCGCAAGTCAGCTTATTCTCAAATCCTAAAATGGTTTTACAAGGATTTTTATGTCCACTAAAATTAATATAACTGAAAGAAAAAAAAATGGAAAAGAATCCAAGTAAATCAAATGAAAAAATGTAATTAACCAGCCATTTCCTTGTATTTTATGTTGTTAGATTATGGTAATAATTTGGCACCTCAGTTAATAGATATAATATGTTACAGTGATGCAAAGCAGGTCATTTGTCACACATGAGTAGTTGTCAGGGTGCAGGAGCAGGTTTAACGATGAGAAGAAACATACATGAATGAAGAAATCTGGTTGCAGAAATATAAAATGCATTTTGTGCAGCCAGTTTGATCTGTGCTCATTTCCTCTCAGTAGGAAGACATATTAAATGATGCTCAGTACTTTGATTAAAATGTACCATCCTCCCTGCCTCTGTGTCCTGTGTTTAACCCTGCAGCTGAGATGAGAAACCCTCCACCACCCTGATTTTTCCCTGTCTGGCTCTGCTGTCATTTTCTCCTCAGTGTCTTCACATTTGCTTCCTCTTTGAAACCGCTTCTTCTCTCTCCTCAGCCAATAACGTCTGCTTCTACGGCGAGTGCTCGTACTACTGCTCCACAGAGCACGCTCTGTGTGGTAAACCGGACCAGATCGAAGGCTCACTCGCAGCCTTCCTGCCGGACCTGAACCTGGCCAAACGCAAGACCTGGAGAAACCCCTGGAGACGCTCCTACCACAAACGCAAGAAGGCAGAGTAAGGCACAAATTCATGAATCTGTCAGCCCACCTCATGACGTCTGAGTTAGGGTCAATTAGCTACAGTATCTGTGTCTAAATATAAACATGATATTGATATATATGTATATTTCTGTGTGTGTGTGTGTGTGTGTGTGTGTGTGTGTGTGTGTGTGTGTGTGTGTTGTCAGGTGGGAGGTGGACCCAGATTACTGTGACGAGGTGAAGCAGACTCCTCCGTATGACCGCGGCACTCGACTGCTGGACATCATGGATATGACCATCTTTGACTTCTTAATGGGTAAGAGGAAATGAAGCCGGGAACTACATCTTAAATGAATATATTACACATTGACGCCCTCTGAATCACATGTTCTCACCACTGTGCTGTGTCCTCTCACAGGTAACATGGATCGCCATCATTATGAAACGTTCGAGAAGTTTGGAAACGACACCTTCATTATTCACTTAGACAACGGAAGAGGGTGAAGGCTGCTTTTAAAGTGCAAAGTCCAACTTTGAGTGTGTTTGTGATAACTCCTGCTTCATGTTTTTATCCTTGTCCTGACCCTCATAGGTTTGGAAAACACACCCACGATGAGCTGTCCATCCTGGTGCCTCTCAGCCAGTGCTGCAGGTCAGACTTCTGCTTGTCTGTGAAGTGACAGGCATCAACCGGTCCTTCAGTCAGCCCTCCCAACACTTTAGACCAGAGCATTGAAATTGTAATGCACCGTGGAAATCCATGGCGTTCTGCCTCCATCATCACCATCAGGCCTCATGTACATAAGAAATATGACATGAAATGTGCTCACGACCCAAAAGACTTCTGTCAACTATTGGGTCATTTGGTGAGCCTTCCTATAAAGTGAGGCAGCTCAGATAAACATCGACTCAATGGTTCTCTCCCACTTATTGTCTGAAAAGTTGGTCTAACACACACTCTGCCGCGTTAAAACCACTGGAATCATTATACAAACAAGCACTTAAAACTTTAGACAAGAAGCCAGTGTTCTGAGGAAGTCTAATCTGCATAGCTGGGAAAACCTCATCACATACAAAAATGTCTGCCTAGTTCATAAGATTATGCATGGTTTAGATCCTCCTCCTCCGTCTGGTTTCATCAGCTCCAAATCTACTTGGGTTGAGTTGGGTTGCACAATCCCACTCACAAAACTCTGTCATTATTCATTGAAGTAATGTGAAGAAATGACTTATTGAAAGCCAACAGTGTCAACACTGACGCTGCTTCGTAACATGACCGCACTCATACTGTGCCGCATCATCCACGCAGGTTGTTTAACTGTTATCTGTGCTTTAAACCACAATGTAGTATGTTTTTAGCTATTGTTCATATTGCAATATTTTTATTATTCTACGATGTCTAACGCCATCAGGCAAACAAAAAATAACCTATTCATCAATCAATCTTTGTTTCCAGGGTGAAGAAATCCACCTACCTGCGTCTGCAGCTGCTGGCCAAAGAGGACTACCAGCTGAGCTCCCTGATGGAGGAGTCTCTGCTCCGTGACCGGCTGTCCCCCGTCCTCATCCAGCGCCACCTCCAGGCCTTGGACCGCAGGCTCCGGCTGGTGCTGCAGGTCCTAGCAGGCTGCATAGAGAAAGAAGGCTATGTCAACGTGGTGGAGGAGGATCTAGTTGGGGACACGACAACCCACAGGAGCCCAGGCCACAGGTAGTGAGGGCGAGACTCGCAGGTGACGGAGAAACCGCCATTGAAAATGGACCACGTCTGTGGCTGTTCGACCAATGGGACTCCACCAAAGTCCCACCTCTGATATCAAGCTGAATTCAGTGAATTCCAAGACTTGCCATCATTGCCTCTATGGAACCTGCTTTTAAGTGTGTTTATAAAGAAGAAAGTGACCACAGACACCATGAAAGACTCACACAGAGGCTTTGTATTCGCCACATAAAGATGTATTTTGGTTCTATCCGATGTTGTATAAGACATAAAGGAGCCACTGCTGTGTTCTGATCTTGTCCTGTTTATTTTGAATATGGAGGGTTTGTTTTATGTGTTTTATTATATGAGTACATAACCAAATGAGAAGTTACACTGACTGGGCTGCATTTGGTCAGACAATAAGCTTTATCGGTTATCACAGTGTATGAAAGGTGGAGAAAGTGTGCGGACGTTTCAAGACATTTGTTCATTTCTTCAGTTTTCACCCTCTGCAATCAGCCACATCAGCAGAGAAAATGAAGTCAGGCCACAAACAACCCACAGCCAGGAGAATAAGAGTGCAAACAGCGTGTTCTCTTCATCTATCTTTATAAGCTTTTTGTCTCGGCACAGACTTGGAACAGACCGACTGAAATGTTATTACATACTTCTGAACAGCATCGATCTGAGCACAACTATATTTGAAGCTGTACTTCAAACAGTTCCTTCACTTTGCCTTATTCTGTCTCTTTTCCCCCTTTCCCGTCTCCCCTGCAAGTCTAGCTTGCGGTGCAACAGCGCAACACTAAAATAGTATTCTCCAAACCAAAAATACTCTAAATGCAAAGACCAGTCTGCTGGTTAGTGTTCATTAAATGTTAAGTCGGTTCGTTCATGCACTACTATTCTTACATGCAGACCTGGAACATTTAGAGCATCTGCTATAATATAATTTTGCAATTTATGCAATGCAACGTGTTACAGTTTGTATGTTGATTCATTCTTATGAGATTTCATGTCCAAATGACTATTTATTGGTGCGTCACAAAGGATGAGAGTTGGTTTAGTAAATTCTAGGTTTTGCTTCGTGTTGCTTTATATGTTGGGAAATATTTACCTTAGGTACCTTAGCATTTGGATACTATTTAAATTGACATTCCTTTGAGTACTATTTTATGTTCAGATGATATAAAAACAACAAAGCTATTTGATTTTGGACATTATGTTGTTGAAGTGGTGCCATTGGGATTTTCAGTTTCCTCCTCGGAGTCCTGTGCACTGGCTGACCCGGCACCTGTGCAATGACAGAAATACAGTACTTGAATGTTTTGGGGTTGGCAGCACGGACAGGATTCATAGAGCTACAAGCAGTGTCACGCCTGAGCGGCTGGACTCAAGTCTGAGAAGTGCTTTGTGGCGATAAAGGGGCTAAAAATGCCTCATCCCACTGTGGGGATAACCTCGGGCTCTGCTCTTTGATTTTCATATTCTCGTGTAAATACCTATAAATACTTTGAGACCTAACAAGCTTCACCGCACAGTGATTTGCTTCTGTTTTCTGCTATTGCATTGTTACTGTGAAGATCTGTTTACTAAATGATTAAAGTGTGCAATAAAAACAAAAGTGAGGACAAATCTTTCATTGTGTAGGCGGCTGTGGACGTGTGAGGTTTTCTCTTATCTGATTTGATGCATGGGAGGAGGTGAATGTGTCTTTTTTTCAGGGGTGAAAAGCAGCAAGAGAGGATCAACAGAACTCCAGGCAAGGTGCAGCGTTAAAGTATCACATGAGCAAACGCAGCCTTCATCATGGAAAGTCAAACCACGGACTTCTATCAGATACTTCACTTGTAAATAACTTTTCGCATTGCAGATTTTACAGGCCTGCAGGTGAAGATTGTGACTCTGTGGCAATAGTCAGGTTTCACGTCTCTCATGTTCCACAAAGTGCTCCAGTGAGGCTCAAAGATGAAACTCTTCCAGCGGCTAAGCTGCTTAAAGGTGAGTCAAATCTGCATGTGCTCTTACACACATTTCATTTTGCATGTTATTGAGCCTGTTTTTCATCATTTATTAATCACTGCACAAATATTTTTTCATCACCAAATATGTATTTATTCCTCACAAGATATTCATGTTTGGCATCCTTTAACCCCCAGGGCCGTGACTAATGACTGTTCTAGTCAGATATTCATTTGACTGCTTGAGAGGGATTTCTGACTCCAACCAGCTCATCTCAGCTGTGTGTAAACTGAGGCACCTCACAAACTCTGGCTTATTTCTCAGAGAGTGTAATTCCAGCTGCCTTGGATTTTACATCGCGAAAGAGAGTGGACTCCTGCTGAAGGAGTTGATGTAAAATATGTGTTCATGGTGACGAAAATGTGGAAAATAAACTGAGAAAGTCCCCTTTCCTGCTTCCCTCCTGACGATTCTGGTCTCAGTTAAAGCTGGAGTGCACATAAATGAACGTCTGTTACATTCAAGGCCCAACCAAATGAGTTCAGACAAAGCTGATTAAACCTGTCACCGTCAGGTTAATCTCAGTGAGTTTTGCAGTATACCAGAGTTTTTAAATCTGCATCTGTGGTGACGCTCTAGTAACCATGCGTTTTACATCAACCAGCAATGATTGGTTTGCCAGAGCTGAATGGAGGACTAACAACAACAACAACAACAACCAAAAAAAAAAAGCCAAAACGCATTAAAAAAAAGAGAAAGCGGCAACCTCCAGCTGTGAAAAATAAAGCCAACGTAGCGCTAAAACCTGCAGTTCCTCGGATGTCCACATGAGGCTGACTCCATCGCCTGAGAGGCCCAAATTAAAATCTGCAACTTTACAGCAGAAATAAACATGTTTATAACCTGGTATAAGAAACGTTTTGAGCTCTACAGCTAACTGTTCATGGCAGCTGTGGGGGTGAATTTTTATATAACTCACTTATAAGTCAAGTCTTAAGGTTAAACATAATTACAATCTGAGTAAAAACTACCCTTTAGTGCAATACACATAAATTATTTGAACTGTAAAACTTATGAAAGAATCCATAATGACATTAGATCTGTCTCTATTTGTAGTCCTGTAAACGTTTTGCTGACCGTTTGTTTTCACACTAGTTAAGAAACCGGCCAGACAGTAAAACGGAAAGACGCGGCGCTGTCCGCGGTCCTGAAGGAAGACAGCGGAGCGGCGGCAGCAGTGTCAGGGACAGCACCACGGACAGCGCCCTGCTGTTCATCAGCAGCCGGCAGAGGGGCAGCGCTACACCCAGTAATGGAGGAGGTGAAGACTGTTAGAGCAACCTGGCGACTGAGACTGCTTTTATAATGCTGAATTTGAATTTATTTCCCAATCTATTTGGTGCGCTCAGTCGCCGATGATTTCCCAGGAGAGGGCGCGAGTGCAGCGCAGCTCTGTGTGGAACAAGAAGCAGTTACCGGCAACATTCACTAGGTGGCACTCGAGGCTCGCGGTGATGTTTGGGGGCTTTTCATCTCTGTCACCGAGATGACGCTATTTGCTGCCCTGGATTAAAGTGATAACCAGTGAATCGTACTCTCTCGGTGTGATGAGCTGATTTTTCAAGCGATGTCTTGAGTGTTTTGATCGTAATCTTCGCTCAGACTGGGGGACACAGAGGCTGCGGACACCAGACTTTAATATTATGCTGTGTAATATCACACACAGTCAACACGACGGCGCTCATTAACATGTGAAAGGGGTAAAGAAAAGCAGACACCGAGGGAACAGAAATGTAATTTGGGAGGAAAAAAATGGGACGTTTAATGTCACCGTGTACCGTGTTGTTGCACTTCGACGCAATGGCCACTAGGTAGCGCACTAGAATTGTGCAACACTAGGTAGTTGTTATGATAGATTTGGGAAAAGTGACTATGACCAAACTTAATTGTGTAATTGTGTTCCAATATATCTGGCTGTGTATTGATATTTTTTCCAGACTTCTGAACATTCTTCAAACAGTCTTTTCTAACCCAGTAAGAATTATTCTGGTCCACCTGACCTGAGAAAATAATCCAAGCAGGAATACATCCTCAGCCCTGATGTTGTTTACCCTCCACAGCGGACCAGCCCACATCCACTCCCCTCATTCAGAGGCAGCCTCTCCTGCCTAGTAACAGTATCCAACACCACTGTCCTCCCGTCTCTATGGCAACAGAAGCAACCCCCTTCCTGCCCTGCCTCCCATTGATCCAAGGTGTGTGTGACTGAGTCCTGGACGACCCTGACCCTTACACCTTCCCGACTCCCCCATTGGCGAACTTGGATTCTGCCTGATCTGGCATCCACAGCTGTACGAAAGCAAACAGCTCCAGTTAAACTAACCTTTTCTAAAACGTTTGAGAAAACGGACCACTTCAGTCGTGGGAACACAAATAATGCACTGACAACACATGGCGACAAAATGAAAGAAATGAACAATCAAATGAAGTGAACAGCTTTTATTGCTTGAGAGGGCGTCAGCATACCAGTTTGTCTTCTTTGGCACAGAAAACAACTCTCCTGCTGATAAATCTGAGCGGAAAACACTACATGCACACCGCTGCGAACTGCACACACAAGCAGGCCTACGGTGCGTGTGTGTGTGTGTGTGTGTGTGTGTGTGTGTGTGTGTGTGTGTGTGTGTGTGTGTGTGTGTGTGTGTGTGTGTGCGTGCGTGCGTGCGTCGCAGCGTATGGCGAGCCGAGATGAGAGGAGCTTTCAAACGCTTCTTCAGAGCCAGTCGTTTTTAACCCCTGTCCGTCTCGATTGATGTCAGCGCTGTAGGCAAAATCACGCTTCACTCAGATCCGCATTGATCAAAACAAATGCATCCCGGGGAGGATAGCTCACCGAAACGATTCAGGCACATGGGCGCGATCACGTATTCATGGCTTGGCTCCATGCATCTGGTGGTACTGATCTCCAAACTGCCAAACACTCATCAACACATCGTGTTCAGGCCGGCTGCTTCAAACCTAACAGCGAACAAGGACTCAGTCAGACGCATCTTCATCCGCATCCTCTCCTCAACACTTCGAATGAGGCTGATCATTTCCAAATCACCGTTACTGAGAACTTCACCAGCTTCGTCTACGCACTGTCCCTCGCTGAGACGCCAGGCCTGTCCGCTTTGTTTTTCAGCCGGCTGAGCAACACTCAGGAAATAAGCAGGAGCAGGCTCTGTGTCTGAACTCATGAATTATTAAAAGGCGACTATTTCGCGGCTGCAGCTAAAATTAGGAATAGCCTTATGCTGGCTATAATTAGAAAGCAGATGGAAAGCGTTCATTTATAATAGTACGTGGACAGTTTTGACGTTTCCAGGTGAAGATGCTGTAGGCCTATGTGTGTGCGTGTGTGTGTATGCGCGTGTCCCGAGTGGCTTCAGAGTGGCGACAGAGACAAACTCCCCCTGTCTGTCGTCAAGGTCAGACGGAGGCGCATCCTTTTGCGTCAAGAGCACCGGGAGAGAAATTAAACTCCAAATCAATTGCCCTTGAACCACTGCGCGTGTGTGTGTGTGTGTGCGCGCGCGCGTGTAGCTGACTGACTGCCAGCCAGTGCATGAATTTGTTTATGAAAGTGAGAAAAAGCGGCCGAGGTTGTGTGGAGCGTTCATCGACGCATCTGTCCATCCTGGCGTGCGCGCGTGTGTGTGTTTGTGTGTGCGTCTGCATGTCAGCCCAGGAGCGATCACGGGCCATTGCATATATGGCGGGGAGGAAGGGAAGGGGGCCGCTTGTAAACCCGATGAAATGCCCTTGGCTGCACAGGAGGAAATTCAGAATGACCGAGGTAGGCTTCGCTCGTGCGGCTCGGTGCGTTGCGACAAGCGCTCCTTTTGCGCGCGACAGAGAAAAAGAAAACAAGGCGAGGAGAGGAGAGGAGAGGAGAGGAGAGGAGAGGAGAGGAGAGGAGAGGAGAGGATGCTAATTATTGACGCGCGCCTGAGCAAGCTGCTAGCAGCTTCTCATCTGTCACTCAAGAGGAGGAGAGGACAGAGAGGAGGAGATGGCTGAATGAGAGGAGAGTCACAGTCCCACTCCCTCCTCCTCCTCCCTTCCTCCTTATTTTCATTCATGGCACAATCAGAGACACACGCATACACATATCTCCCCCACGCAGTGGCTGGCTCAGTCCCTCTCCATCAAAGGACCACTCTCTCTCCCTCTCTCTCTCTCTCTCTCTCTCTCTCTCTCTCTCACACACACACACACACACACACACACACACACACACACACACTTCTTCACATAGGGACAAACACACTCTGTCTTTCTTTTGTTATCTAATTTTCTCATAAACACAGAAACACACCGCGGCCCCCCCACATCTCGTCCTATCGCTGTCTTTCACACTGGGATTTTGGTCATCTTTTTTCATACATGAGTAAACACACACACAGTATGACCCCCCCACACACACACACCCACACGCACACACACAGTTGTGTTGTGTTTCCAGACACACATACAGCTTCCTCGCCACCCACTCAGAGAGAGACAGGGGGAGAGAGAAAGTGAGGGTGGGAGGGGAGGAGGAGGAGGGGGAGGAGGAGGGAGAGCAAACCTGAGACAGAGTAGGGCTTTGAAGCTGCCGCTCGCCCTTTCTCTCTCCTGCCGGGTGCTTCTGAGTGCACGAGGGTGGGGGGGTGGGGGGTGGGGGGGTGGAGAGAGAGAGAGAGAGAGAGAGAGAGAGAGAGAGAGAGAGAGAGAGAGAGAGAGAGCAGGTGGTCCCACAGCTCAACCACTCCTCTCCTCCCTCCCATCAGTACATCAACAATCTCTCTCTCTCTCTCTCTCTCTCTCTCTCACCCTGACACACACACAGAGACACACGTGCATGCACACACGCACGCTCAGTGCAATGGCAATCACTCCACACCACCACCCCCATCTGCTCTCACTCTCCCCTGCACACACACACACACGCACACACACACACACACACACACACACACACACACACACACACACACACACGTGTGTGGCGGCTGTCGGACAGGCTGCTAGACTCCCCAGCAGAGGCTGCAGGACGAAGCACCCCTCCAACACCACCCTCCTCACCTACCCCCACCCCCACCCCAAGCTAATTCCATTATACATTCCCGACTGGAAGGAAGAGGGGCTGTCTTCTAATTGCTTTCTTATCCCCCTGAGTCCCCCTCACTCTTTCCTCCTCCTCCTCCTCCTCTGTCCTCCACCAACACCATCACCCCCCATCACCCCCCCCCTTCAGCCCGCCCCTCGCCCTGCGTGCACTCAACATGGCAGCAGACAAGCAGAGGAGGGAGGTGAGCTAGAGAGCAGGAGAGAGAGAGAGAGAGAGAGAGAGAGAGAGAGAGAGAGAGGGAGGGAGAGGGAGGGAGAGGCACGCAGGCAGACAGGCAGGCTGCCGCTATCAGGGAATACTGGTGCCATTTTCAGCATCGCAGGGTAAAAGGATTGAGCCTCGCCGCTGTACGCTCGGCTCGCCTCGGCTCAGCTCAGCTCGCCTCGGCTCAGAATAGCTGATCAAGAGGGGGACTGGAGGGACAACAGAAGGAGGAGAGAACGGCTGACCCCTGACACAGGTACCATGCTTCTCCCTGTCATTTGTCTCTCCTCTGTAGAAGGATAGGAGATGGACAGCTGTGCAGATGGAAGTGAGAGTGAGGGGGAATGGCAGAGGGTGTGTGTGTGTGTGTGTGTGTGTGTGTGTGTGTGTGTGTGTGTGTGTGTGTGTGTGTGTGCATGCCGAATAGAGGACAGCAGTGTCCCTCATGGGACTGCGTTCTATTTTCATTCGCTAGGTGCTTTTCGTAGGGGGAGAGCATTCGCCTCCTCCACACACAAACACAAACACACACATTCCCAACACCAGACACCTGCCTCAACCCTGTTTTCCGACCAGCATCTGTCCAAACAACAGGCGCACAAAATGAGCACAAATACTGTATCTGCCTGCAAAAACACATTGGAGGAGCATGCGGGGAAACATGAGCTGCAGCCTCTCTGTTCATCTGTGGCTTGTTTGTTTTTTTCCTCCCTTGCTGCGTTCAGAATCCTGAGCCTTAGGATGTGTTACGTAGTGCTATAACGGGACGCTATGTCAGAGCAATGATGTGTCATAGCACGCTGTTTACTCTGCCTATTGCATAAGGAGGAATCTGAAATACATACGCACGCACACACAACCCCTAATCTTATGAAAGTAGTGATGAGGATAGATTCTGGTTGTTCTGATAGGTGTTCACTTATGGTATATGGATGCATTATTCTTTATGTATTACTGTATTTTGTATGCTTTATGAGGAGTAGAAGGTGGTGCACTGTCAAAAATGTGTGATTAGTATCAGGTCACTGAACGTCCTCTATATTGCTATATTTTGTTTTAGTATGGCTTTGCCTGTTACGTACTGACCAGGGGTACTTGCTGTGTGTGTGTGTGTGTGTGTGTGTGTGTGTGTGTGTGTGTGTGTGTGTGTGTGTGTGTGTGTGGATGAGAGAGAGAGAGAGAGAGAGAGAGAGAGAGAGAGAGAGAGAGAGAGAGAGAGAGAGTGTTTGTGCGTCACTTCAGAGGCAGCTTTACTACCGCGTGCCATTAAAAGATGCACTGAGACTGCAGTGTCACTGCTGACTGAAACTGATGCTCCCAACAGCCTCGCTCACCCCGAGGACAGCGAGGGAGAGAGAATGAGAGAGAGAGAGAGAGAGAGAGAGAGAGAGAGAGAGAGAGAGAGAGAGAGAAAGTGGGAGGTGGGCTGAGTGAGAGAGAGGTGTGACAGAGAGAGGGAGTAAAAAAAGCAAGAGGGAGGTGGAGACAGACCTGGCAATATGTGTGTGTGTGTGTGTGTGTGTGTGTGTGTGTGTGTGTGTGTGTGTGTGTGTGTGTGTGTGCGTGCGTGCGTGCGTGCGTGCATGCGTGTGTGTGTGACAGAGAGAGAGAGAGAGACAGAGAGAGAGCAACAAGGAGGAGGGAGTAACGACGGAGATAACGCAAAGAGGGTGTAGAGAGGTGTCAGAGAGAGAAAACAGAGGTGAGATAGAGGATGGTGGTGTGTGTACATGTGTGTGTGTGTGTGTGTGTGTGTGTGTGTGTGTGTGTGTGTGTGTGTGTGTGTGTGTGTGCTTGGAGAGATAGTGACATGCGCGCAAAAGGGTAAGAATGAGAGAATGATAGAGCGGGAGAGGGAGAGTGATAAGTGGTGAAGGACAGGAAGAATATATGAATGGAAGATGAGAGGCTGATCCCCCATAGCAATGCAGCGACATGGCCGCCATCAACACGTAAACATCTGCACTGCAAGCAGTGCGTGTGTGCATGCGTGCGTGCGTGTGACCTGTGGACACCTATATACACCTATACATCTGGTGTTTTCAGCTGATGTCTACGGTTCTTGTTGTGCGTGTGTTTGTGTATCTCTGCATATGTGTGCGCAAAAGCGGTATTTCTGTCGTCAAAAGAAAGAGATAAGACAAGAGCCAGCCCACTGGCTTGGCACAGCATGGCATGGCAAGGCAACGTACCTCGAATACGCAATTGCTGCTACAGAGACAAGCGCTTGGTGCACGCGCGTGCGCACACACACACACACGCGGACACACTTAAAGTCTGCTCTCCTTTTCCTCTGACATTTTCTCCTTGACACACACACACATTCAGACTAACAGTGGGTTTCCTGCATGATGCAACACAATGAAAGGAAGCTGATTATCATGGAGATTGGGAGGCGTGTGGAGAACAGGTTTCGGTCTGTGTGTGTGTGCGTGCATGCGTGTGTGTAGATGATGGTCAGCAAAGGGCATACTGAAATTGGCAACTCATTGCCGTGGTGAAATGAAAGGTGAAAGCTCCCCTCTGTGCCTCTCTCGCTTTCTCTTCCTCTGCCTTCCTCTTTCTGTCTCTCGGTCTCAGACCAAAACAAATATATGAGGTCAAGGAGAGGAGGAGAAAAAGCTGACAAAACAGGCGAAATAAGAGACTGAGAAACAACAGAACAAATTAAAAGCAGATAAGGAGGACGAGGCTAGAACATTGTTTGAAACTCATAACATCAAGCGGTCGCCTTTCTCTCTGCGTTTCTCCCTCTTTTAAGGGATATCAATGTCCCTGCATTGATCTGTCCCTTTGTCTATATCCGATCCCTCAATCACTCTCGCTCCATTTCTAACTAGCTCGCCGTACTTTCTGTTTGTGTGCGCGTGTGTGTTTATGAGCAGCACACTATAAGCCCTGAAGTGCCCGCCTAATTGCCCCGGAGGCTCATGGTTATTTACTGTGGGGGGTTATTAGGCGGAGAGAAAGAGAGACAGAGAGACAGAGAGAGAGAGAAAGAATGTTTGTCCCTCATTAAGGAGAAGTGCCATGAACACAAGCAGGGTTGGTAGGGAGCAACCGGACCACAGCACCGTCATTAAAAGCACACACACACATAAACACAGTCAGCTGCTAATGAATGTGGACAATCCACCTCTGACTTACAGCATGCTGTTCGTGTTCGTGTTGAATGACAATCCCTGTTTTACTTTAAAAATAGTAGCAAGTCCGTCATGGTTTTTGTTAACTGTATTAACTGATTCCATCTTTATGCGCTTCGTGGAGGTCAGCCATTATCTGAGCGATTCAACAGCAGCTTAGCATGAACACATGCACATGTTGTTCACAGGGTGGGATTAACCTGCGAGGGGGCACAGGACCAAAAATGCAGGAGCCGTTTTAGGGCCCTTACCATTGCGCTTCACTGGGGCACTTTGCTGAAGCAATCTCAAGTAACTGCCACTGAAAAACCTGTGGCTTCTGTGGAACAGAGACCCTGCAGGTCAATAACACAGGTGAGAATCAAGGCTTGCCTGTGCTTCTGTTGGTGTGTGCTTTGACATTTAGTTAAATTAAAGTCTAAATGGGCAGAAAATGTGCATTATTATCAGATCACAGCATGACTCTTTATGTACAGGCCTTATCGCTGTTCTAAATGAAAGCTGGAAGTTTAAGGTACTTGCCCCGAATTATGGCCAGCACAACGACTCCATTCAGAGAACATATTGCCCCAACATATAAATGCAAGTAGTTGAGGTATAATTTGGATAATCTCCCACTGTGACCCACGTTTTTATGAGCAATTTCACACTTCCTGATGGCATATCACTCTTTTTTATTTTGTCTGGAGGTTGTAAGCTCCTGCCTTGCTTTCATTTCTGATACCTGCACACACACACACACACACACACACACAGGAACACACACATGCTCGCAAAAGGAGTAAACACATGGCCCGCGACTTGATGTCACTCCCAAACCCTAATACAAACACAGACAACAGACTACAAACACACACCTACACACACAAGTGTAAATACTGAAGGCTCTGTCTTCATGTGCGTTATACAACCTGACACACACACACACACACACGCTCACAGTGTGAGCGGGTGGGTACACGCTGTTCCAGTGAACAGTATACCTCAGCTGCTAACCTAGATCTGATTACACACCGTAGCTTCACTGCACATCCATGTGCACGTGCGCGTGCTGATGCATGTCTGCATGAGTGTGTGTCTGCCATCGGGTCTAATGCAGTTTGCAGGTAATATGTTTTTATTGGACTATCCAGGACAGTGTCAGTGCAGTGTGTTTGTCTAGTGAGGGCTGATGTATTTCCTTCCATGAGCGTGAGGGACATCAGAGCAGGGGGATGGTGGCGAGGAAGAGCAAGAGGTTACTGCAGGGAGAAGACAGAGATTGTGATGAGAGGATGAGAGGGGGAGAGAGAAAGCAAGGCGGGGTGTGGAGAGGAAGAGGGGAAGGCTCATCTGTATGCTGGTTACTGTGTGCTGCTTGTTTGATCTGGAGGGAGTACTTAGTGCTGGATGGTGGGATGCTGCAGAGAGGGAAAGGCAAAAATAAGGTTCCTGCAAGAGTGTGTGTGTGTGTGTGTGTGTGTGTGTGTGTGTGTGTGTGAGAGAGAGAGAGAGAGAGAGAGAGAGAGAGAGAGAGAGAGAGTGTGTGTGTGTGTGTGAGAGAGAGAGAGAGAGAGAGAGAGAGAGAGAGAGAGAGAGAGAGAGAGAGTGTGTGTGTGTGTGTGTGTGTGTGTGTGTGTGTGTGTGTGTGTGTGTGTGTGTGTGTGTGTGTGTGTGTGTGTGTGCGTGTGTAATTAGGAGTGAGGTGTTGGGTGCAGCACTTTGCTCATTAAAAGGATCTGGCTGCTGTCCAGCTCTGTGCAGTTCATCAACTGTCCTTCATGTCTCTCATCCTCTTCCTCCCCTCATCATCTGTCCTCTCCTTCCTTCCTCGCTCTTCTTTTCTCCCCTCTTCCTTCTCTCCATGCTCCCGTCCCAGCATTTCCGCAACAAAACACTGCTTTGCAACGGTCGTCCTGATGGACAGAAAAGAGGGGAACAAGGGCGGTAGGGGGCATCTTTCATCACTCATGAGCGCTTGATCGAATGCGCCTCATTAGAGCCGAGGATATCGTGCTAGCAAAAGATCAGTAATGAACGCATTTGCACGTATCCATACTAATAAGCGTGTGTGTCTGTATGAAGTCTCGCAGACACTTCGAATGTGACTGCGGCCAAAGGCAGAAATAGCAGACAACACCTGTTGGGCAACCACTAAATATTCAGACCAAAAACATACAGTTATGTGTTTGTGAACCGCACACACAGACTTTCAATGCAGTGCATACGTGCACCAGTGACGCTGAAGAAATGCATAATCAGGGCTTTCACTCAGCATCAGCAAGGAGGGCAGTGATTTTGTTCTTGAATAAAGTGACTTCACTCGCACTTTCTCTTTTGAAAGCATATGGAGAATTATATATGCTTATTATTATTCAAGTTTTTTGGGTGAGTGTGCAATTGTGGGGCAAAGTTTTATACGCCTGCACAGCTGTTCAGCACTATAACCGGCAAGCAAGGCCGTAATTTTAGTTAGGGTGCACTTTAGCAGACTTGAGTGTGTATACAGTATGTGTATGTGTGTGTGTGTGTGTGCGTGTGTGTGTGTGTGTGTGTGTGTGTGTGTGTGAGTGCATTCAGCTAAATGAGCGCCTTGCTAAGTAAAGCCTGTCCCGCTGCTGTTTAGCTGTCTGCCAGACAGACAGAGAATGAAAGAGAGAGAGAAGAAACAAATTATGCAAAGGGGGAAGTGATATGAAAATCATGCTGGAAGGAGAGAGGAAGAAGGGCAGAGAGGCAGATGGAGGAAACAAGAAGAAGATGAGGTGAGAGGAACAAATAAAGATCGATGCCAAAGCAGGGATCAGGGAGCTGTAGCGGGAGAGGAAAACAGATCGGGGGAACAGAATAAAATCAAGTGAAAAACAGAACGCAACATGGAAAATTTGAACAAAATGGAGGAACAGCGCAAGTCAAAGACGCACGTTGTGTGTGTGTGTTTGTGAGGGAGAGAAGAAACGAGGTGAGGTGAATAATAACAACCATTACAGCACGCAGGAAGCGTGTGATGGGACCAGGCGATAGTGAGGAATCGTACTGGAACCAGAAACTGTCACCAGCGTCTCTCCTGTGTTCTGATCACGCAGCAACAACAGCACTTTGAAAAGTTTTCTACCCCCCTCATGTGCCTTCAAACAGCTGCCGGAGTTACATAATCCGGAGAGAAACGTTGAGAAAAAAGCGAGATCAGAGACAGAGAGAGACAGATAGAGCAAGCAAGAGGGAGAAATGTTACAGAACATGTCCTCTGCCATGATATAATACGCAACACACACCCTTCACATGCTTACCTAATCCTAGTCATAGCCTGAATAAGCATCGACGTGTAGACAAACACATTCCATTTTTACAATCATGCTGCTTATATTATTGCTGTAATGATGGCACACTACTAATGATATATGCCATGACCCCACCTGAGCTGCACTGCATTAAAAACAGGCCAGTGTGAGTACCTGGGAATCAGAGTGAAGGGTGTGAACGTATGCATGTTAAGCTGGTGAGTGTACGAGCACACATGTGACTTTGTGTGGGTGGGCGGGTGCCATCTATGCTGTGTTTTGTCGGCAGATGTGGGTTAGAATAGAAGAGACTCTCTGGGGAAAGCACTAAAGGCATAGCTGGCTGCCTCGCTACCTGACAGAATTTCATTACTGATCATATAACAGCAGCCATGAGCGAAGACTCCCATGCGTACACACAACCTTACATTTATCTGCATAAGCGGATAATGCCTGGTCCACATGCGCAAGGGTGGTTTTTAAAACTGGGTTTTTCCTCCTTCGTTCTTAAAAAATCTCTGTCCATATGCAAATACATAATCGAAGCGCTGTCAGGAGCATGCCAAACCAACAGGTGGCGATATAACCCTAACCCTAAAGCCATGTTGGCCAATCAGTAGGCTGAAATAAAGCAATTACCAGTAGGCCACCTGCAACTAGAGGGCCAATGGTGAAGGAGATAACATCGCACCCCAAAAGCAGTTTCCAATGTCTACACGTCAACACTGCAAACAATTTCTGAATATCTTCACTGGGAAGGAGTTTTCCCAAAGCTCTGTTTCAGTGGCCTAAAACTGCGTTTGTGTGTGGACAAAAGGTCAAAACACATAAAAAAAGTGCACACGTGGACTTGGCATAAGTGCATGGATCCAGCTGACAGGCAGGTATAAGGTCAGTGAACTTTAGAGACAACGCTCCTAAAGTAAATACATATTTATCTCTCTTTGAACTTTGACCTGTCGTCTCATTTAACCAATTGAAACATAGTATTGCCAAATCCTCGCCTGTAAATGTGAGTGATTCTTCAGGAGGGGCTAAAGGACGTGGAAAATCGCTGCATCCCCTCTCGACTCCCCACTAAGTACAATAACCATACCCCATACTCGGTGCTGTTGCTAGGTTGCATGTGTCGCTTTCATGTATGCGTGCGTGCCCGCGCGTGTGTGTACGTTTTGCTCGACTGCCTCCGTGCTACGGACAAAAAGTAAGTTCTCTGCCTGTGAATTAGCTTCCATAGCAACCGGTGCCACACAGCCGGCCGGGCAGGCAGTGAAGTGAATGAACGCCGCTCCGCTTGTGCAATCTGAAAGTGGGCACAGGCCCGATGCCAAATCTGGGTATGGTGGGCACGCTGACGGGCGCAGACAATGGGGCGTTGCTGTGGTGATAGGAGGGCTGGTGGCTGGAGGGGGGTTTAACAATGCGTTGGTATGTAGATGGCAGGCAAAGTCAAAAGCAGCGTTCAGTGCGATAATGGAGCGGCTCTGTCTGTTTGACGCTCCTTCAGATTGTTTTCTCTCTTCCTCCATCGCTATTTTTGTTTGCCGCTCAGTATCTCTCCACTTTTCATCCCCTGTTCTCTCTGTTTGCTTTCCTTCTCTTATCTCTCTCTCTCACTCTGTTTGCTTTTCTCCTCTCTTCTCTCTCTGTGTCTCTCTGAGAAAGAGGTTGCGGCATTGCGGAGGTGGGTGTAGTGCGGGGGCAGAGGAGATTTTTTTTTATCAGAGTGTTATTGTCAGAGCTGGCCCATCACCTTGGATACACACACACACATATGCACCCACACACACACAGACACACACACACACACCTCAGACGTCAAACGCACGTCAAACGCTAACAACTAACAGTCAGGGTTTGGCACAAAACTAAAAAAAGCCCTCAGAAACTGGGCCCGACAGTACACAACTCACATGGCGAGCTGTGCTAAATCAGCCGAACTCTTCCAGACGAAGAACAAAACACCAAGTGAAAAGAATACAAACAATCATTGCACAGACGTCAGAGTCGGACTTCATGTTGGCTTGTGATCTAGATAGCCGCATCCCAAGGTGTGTTGTTCAGTCACACAGACAGCAGGGCGAGCGGACGCATGGTCGGGATCCGGCTAATTGCTAATGTTCTCATGCAGAGAAAACATGAGGGAGATGCTAATGACCTCTCACTCAGATGTCTATCAACTGACCAAGCTGTAGCCATGGCAGCCAGGATAAGAGTACACACACACACGCTCACATATTCACACGCAAAACACAAAGTCACCTGAGGCTGAGAAGAGGGATAAGCGTGAGCCAAAATTTGAAATTAAATTATAATTTGATATCATCAATTATCTCACTTGTTAGGATGTATTTCCGCCACAGTGAGCAAAACATAATGAATGCGGATAATGGCGCTGCCAGGCTATTCTTTGCTTTAATATCCCTTTATTACACCTATCATCTCTTTTGTGGGGATAAAACCATGTGTGTTGAGGCTTTACGCGAAGAAGGGGAGGAAAGAGAGAATGAAAGGGGGAACGAGAGTGAAGGCTGCTGAATAGTAGAAGCACCTGGGAGAGAGTAAGAATAGTAATCAATCACACACATGCATGCATACATACACACCCACAAAGACACACACACACACACACACACACACAGGAAAATTGCAAAAAGCACAGCTGGGCTGCGGAGAAGCCATCTGTAAAGCTATAATATAGCGCTCAGTGTGTACAAGTGTGTGTTCTCTGCGTGTGTGTGAGTTTGCATTTACTCTCATGTTTGTGACTGCATGCCTGTGCATGCAAGCAAAATCAAGATCAAGTTCCAATTCATTCAACCATGTCTCCTCCGGTGGAGGAACATACTCACACAAGCCTGGATTTACATGCATACACACTCTTTTGCCAGCACATGCAAGCTCACTAACCCTTGCTGACAAACACACACACACACACACACACACACACACACACACACACACACACACACACACACACACACACACACACACACACACACATACAGGGACTCATGCATAAGCATCGACTCTCACCTGCAGCCATAGGCTACATAGCAATGCATACTAAAAAGGCCAGGATAGAAGAGGGGCAAGGAGCGAAAAGAGAGATGGATGAGACAAGCAAGGGATGGAGTGAAGGATGGATGGATGGGGGGATGGGGGGATGGGGGGGGGGGGGGGGGGGGCAGAGACAGGGGTTCGTACGGCCAGAGAGATCTGTAATGAGATCTTGGTGAGTCACACAGGATGCTACACACTTATCCAGGCTGGATAACAGACAGGCAACAGAGAATGCATTAGCCTAGCTGGCTAATATCAAAATCCGTGTCAATGTTATTAGCATGAAGCGCCTCTCGTGCACATCGATCTTACTGAAAAAAACAACTAGCCTAGTCATCTGGGTGGTGGAATTAGCTAAGGCTGGCAACAATTCACAGCTACCTAAGCAGTTTTACCCCCAGCATTAAATTAGAATAGGTTGACCCAGTGTTGCTTTTAGCGTGTTAGCTTGCATCAGAGAGTGAGTCACAAGCTTTGCTGGGAGAAGCCACAGCACAATTTTAAACATCAGAGCAGTCAACAAACCCTGGGCTATCTCCGTGGCCATATTTATTCATGTGGTTTGACACCCACCAACACACACACACACACACACACACACACACACACACACACACACACACACACACACACACACACACACAAAGAAAGCACACAGTGAGCTTGCTCACAAACTGGAGCACAGATGAATAAGTGCATCAGATGTATGTTTAAAGGACGAGGCCGCCAATATTCTATATTTTATTTAATGTCAACAAATCCTGTGAAAAAACAAAATAACAATGGATTTCTATTAACAAGCGTTGTCTGTGTGCGTAGCTTATTCTTCTGTACCACAGAGCCCCATTGTTGTCCAAAAACTATTAAAAACACCTGCTGCCCTGGGTTCCTTCACTACAATGAACAAGGGCACAGCTGAAAGTAGTCCCCAACAAATACACTTTTTTTCTTCCGTTTGCAGCTGTTTTACGAAATTAAACTATAATATTGTGAGCCCTTTATAAAGATCATCAGGGGCTGGGTGCAGAGTGCCAAAGACAGGGTGAGGAAGATCCAAATGGCACATTCATGTCCCGTCGTTTAGTCCACAAGTACGAGCAACCGAGCTGGAAAACACACTCGCCTCAGCGAGATATTGGGAATTTCCGATGGCGGCGATATTTCCCACTTGGGGATAAGAAAGACAACAACAAACTGTTGGCAGTTATATATAAATGAAATCCAATATTTAAACAAATAGAACAAGAACCAAATTAAAATAAGCCTTTAACCATTGCAAATACGTAACACCACAAAATCAGCTAATTTAGCCTATTTAAATTTAGCAACTACCAGGCTAGCATGTTGGAATAATGGGCAAAAACTCTTGCGAAACAGGAGGCTTTCCTGTCCTCACCAGTCTTCTGACATTGCATGAATGCAGCAAAAACATCTCAAAGTAACGCCATAAAACACTGTTGGTTTTGGTCTTTCTTATCTTTTAACAGGAGGAAGTTCTTCTGCAGCTGCAGATTATTTTCTTTCTTTTATTTATTTATTCTATCTATTCTCTCTTATATTGCTGCCACTTTCTGAAGGCAGTTCCCTCTCTGACGGGAGAGAAATCGGATACCTTCTCATCCGCCCACATGTCCCTCCACCTCTCCTGACATCTCCTCTCACACACTCTCCCTTCACTTTTCCCTCCATCCCTCTCCATATCTCCACTTCTTTCCCTTAACAGCTCCATCGTTCAAAATAGCATTCTCCTTTGCAGCCTCCTCCCTTCCTCCTTTGAGTTACCCCATCTCACTCTCTTTCTCTTCTCCCTCAGTGCCTCCATCTTTCACTGTTTCTCTTTGCTTCTTCCGCTACCCATCTTTCTCTCCCCAGCTCCCCTTTCTTTCACCTTTTATGCTCTTCCTCTCTTCCTCCTCTTGCTTGTGTACACAGACCTCTCCCTCGCAGTGTGTCTCAGCTCTCTGTTTCAGTCTTTCCATCATTCTCTCCACGCCACATCCTACACCACACCTCCTCCTCCCTCCTCTTTCTCCTCCCTTTTCCCCTTCCGCCTTTTTTCCATCTTCGGCTCACATCTGCTAGTCTAACACCAATCTTCTCCCTTTTCAGCATGCTACCCTCACCCCTATTACACTTCATTATTGGGCCTGTTCTTTTTTATCACTCTTCCCTTCTCCGCCCCCCTATCTCACTTTCGGGATGACGCATGATTGCATATTTCTGTCTCATTCAAGCAGCCACATGCTCGCGCGCACACACACACCTTTTCCCTGTTAATATATTCAGCGTGCATAATGTCATCGTCAAGGTTAACAGCTGAGCTGCTAATGCGGAGAGGATCCGGGGGTTATAGGTAGGAAATACTGAGATATGGGCACTTTTACTGATTAGTGTGTTTACTCGCTGAATACTCAGCAACATCTAAGTATTTCAAGGTGGAAATGATGTCATCTGATGACCTTTCATGTACATCTTCAAGGAAATCACTGATGGATAAATGATGATCCTCTAATCAAATGGTAATGATTGTCATGAATGTTTGCAACTGGAGGCAATCAACTGAGGAGAATTTCATGCTGTTTTAGCCTCAGTCCTCTATCTTTGTCCCCTCGTTTATGTTCATTAATGTGAAGAGCCGCCATTGTTCCATGGATAATTCATTGGCATGCATGGCAGCAGCGCCCGTGTGTTTGTTTGTGTGTGTGTGTGTGTGTGTGTGTGTGTGTGTGTGTGTGTGTGTGTGTGTGTGTGTGTGCAGTGTGTATATATGTTTGCCATGGTGGGCGAACAGATGCAAAAGGCATGACAAGAAAATAACCTACCCTCCCTCCTCTCCTCGTCTGTGATGATGACGAGACGCCGCTCTTGCTCTTTCTCTTCCCCTCTATTTTTATCATCTTTGCACCCCCACCGTCTCTCTCTCTCTCTCTCTCTCTCTCTCTCTCTGTCTCTCTCACTGTCTCTCACTCTTTCGGTCTCTCTGTCCTTGGGTGTCTGAGGCAGCTGTGTCTTCGGGCCATTAGTGCCCCCCACCCCCTCCCCTCCATCCATTTTCCCCATCACTGATTCCTCCAGCAGACTTTACCCCCTCCCCCATCTCGCTCTTACTCCTCCTCTCTCCTCCTCCCCTCGTACTCCTCTGTCCCTGTGACCACTGGGGCTCCATTGTCACAGCTACTGCTGATAATAGTCTCGTCCTCAGTCCGGCATACCGTTACGCCACTGCACCAAAATCAAACGGCTGTATGCAGACACATCTGTAAACATCCACACACAGAGGAATGTATATGAGCATGCAGTGTTAGCAGAAGAAAACACTCAGATCTATTTACAAAAAAAATAAAAACAGTAGACACACATCTAATTTTCACATAGCACAAACACATTGTGCTATAGCAACATGCACACACCCACACACACACCACCAAATCTACACAGTCAGCATCCTCCCCTTTCTGTTTATGTAAACATCTTGTTGTGCTGCTAGCCTCTTGCAGCTGCCTCCCGTTATGAGAAGTTATTGCGCTGCATAATATAGTGCCATTTACTTCTCGACACACCTACCCTGACTCACTCATCATAATAAAAGCAGGATTGATCAACTTTCCCCATCGCATGCAAAGACAGTTGTTGGCCTCGGAGGAGAAGGAGTAGGTTTTGCCTTTGAGAAATTGGGCCACGGGTATCGTGTCCCCACTGTATCTGTGCGGTCAGCAGGAGAGAGCTGAGCCGGAGCAGATGTGATGCAGATGGCGGTTACTGTTTTCATCCTCTTTTTCAAATGACTTGAGATCTGTGCAGAATCATGAGCGCTTTGATTCTTCTATCGCTAAAGTGGGATCACAGTCAGTGCTGACGCCAAGGCCTCGGTGCACTGGTAATATTTCTACGAATGATTGTGTTTACAAAGTTCAATGAGAGCTCTGTGAAAACTTGACTGGATTATACCATATGTGTTCACATGACACTATGCAAAAATGGACTGTGCCACTGGCCGATCTTCACAGGTTGTCATTGTCACAGGCGGCCAGTTCAGAATGACTTGTTCTTCTCAGATTTTTTTCACTTGGAACCCCTCAGATTTATCTTGCACCCCGATGGAAGATCCAGACTCCCAAACTGTGAACCACTACTGTACATTTGTGTTTTATTTAGATCACTTTCATGCAGTAAAATTTTAAGTTATTCACATGAAAAAAGCAAAAGTGAGAAGAGCATCTAAAAAAATCTCTTGAAAGGTGCACAGTGGGGTGTCTAACCTCTAGCAGCGCTATAGAGCAGTTTCTCTCGTGCATAGGGACACATATATTGCATTTTGCTGATTGATCAAAACTCAGCAATGCACCAACAAAGGCAGTGAAGAAGAAGACAGCCAGCCAGTAAACATGGATGTGAACAATGCAGGTCCTGGTGACCCCTCAGCTTTATCTTGTGACCCTTTCGATAACGTTGCCAACGACCAGAAATATTAACTACTGTTAATATCTCTGTATTAACAGCATAGCAAAATTCTAAGCTCTCATGTCTATATATCGTCATATCAACCAACAGATGAGAACAGATGAGACTGGAGTTCAAGTGGGTCCAACAGAATGGTCCAAAAAGCTTTCTTGGAAAAGAGAAAAGGTTAATGTGTTTCTGTCTCCTGCTCTGTCTATTTCCCTCCATGTTTCTCTCCATCTCTTTTGAATGCATTTTTTGTGTGTCTGTCATCTATTTATGCTTGATATGAATGTGTGTGTGTGTGCGTGTGTGTGTGTGTGTGTGTGTGTGTGTGTGTGTGTGTGTGTGTGTGTGTGTGTCTGTGTGTGTGTGGCGATGGAAGTGTTGGAGGGGCATCGATTCTGACAGCTTCAGCAGCAAAATGACGGCTGTCTTTGCCACTGCCCCACACACACACACACACACACACACACACACACATGCACGCACGCGCACACACACAAGTACGCACACACAATCCATTTTAGGCCCCTTTTAACCACTGGAGGACAACAAAAATGGGTCATCCAAAAAAAAAGGGGGGCACTCACACAGACATACACAAAATGATGGGCCATTGCATCATCTGCCCCCCCATCCTGTCAGCTAACACTCCCCTCCACTCTCACCCCATCTCCTCCTCCTTCCCCTCCTTCTGCCCTTCCTTCCATCCATCTCTCTGTCCATCACTCACCTCTCCCCACCCCCCCACCCTTCCAAAGCACTCTATTGATTGAGCCATTCAATTTCCGGCTGTAATTCAACTACACTGTTGCACTTGAATATGTAAATGAGTCCATGGGGGTTGCCGGTGCTGTTGTTGTCATGGAAACTTCTCATCAAACACAGAGACACGCACACAGGACGCTCGCACGCACACAAGACGGCCTCCTCTGGGGTTAGGAAGGAGAGGCAAGGTGAAATGTGTGTGTGTGTGTGTGTGTGTGTGTGTGTGTGTGTGTGTGTGTGTGTGTGTGTGTGTGTGTGTGTGTGTGTGTGTGTGTGTGTGTGTGTGTGTGTGTGTGAAACTGAAACTTTGACAGTGGCAGGAGATTTGGCCAGGGCTAAAATGACCTCACTGTACCCTTGGGTGTGTATGCGTGTAAGTGTGCATGTGTGCGTGCGTGTATGTGCGTTGTAAGAGAGACAGAATATGGGGGGGGGGGATACTGTATGTGTCCACTGCCTGGCCTCGTCCTCTTTGAAGACTCCCTCCTTCACCTACCTCACTTCCCTCAAAGCCCTCCCACCCTTTCCCTCCACCTCTGCTCTCTCTCTCTCTCTCTCTCTCTCTCTCTCTCTCTCTCTCTCTCTCTCTCTCCCTCTCCCTCCCCTCGCACCATGTTTGTGCAGCCCTCTAATCGCACTGACAGGAGAACAGCACTCTGCGTGGCTTCTGCCACCATGCATGCACAGAGACACACAGAACACAAACACATGCAGAATTAATACATTCTCCATGTTTTCTCTTTCTCACACATGCACACCAGTGAGCTCCTAGACACAAACAAAATCACACTCGCACACACACACACACACACACACACACACACACACACACACACACACACACACACACGTCCTGCTTCAGTCTTAGCAAACAGTCTTGTGTGTGGTTAATGTGCTCCTCTCCCTCTGTGCCACTGTCTGTCCCTGTATGTTGCTTTGGGGACGTTTTTAGGTCACGAGGATGTCACACCAATCTGTGTGTGTCTGTGTGTGTCTGTGTGTGTCTGCATACAGAGGTAGAGTCTGTCCTCACTGCAATATGTGAATGTGTTTATTACATTTGTGTTATATTCTGCTCAAATTACTTTGAAGCCCCTGAACACTTCAAATCTTAGCACGGATTTAGTTAATATTCAGAAATGCACATCTTTAATTATCATTTATTATGAATGTAACACTCATAAACTCAGCTTAACTGCTTCTTTAGGACTGTGTGCGTGGGGTTTTATCCAATTTGGCAACAATCTTGAAACTGTTGTCTCGTTTTGATTCACATTTTGCAGAACTGTAATTGGTGCACTGAAATGTCTGAGCCCTGCCCACTCCAGGAACACGAACACAAACACACCAATCTCTCTAACTGACATAACCAAAAACTGGTCAAACTTCATCGCTCAAAGCAAGAAGCTGAAGGAAAAAGGAAAGTACTTTAAGTATTAAGACCTTTAATAAAAATGGAATTAAGGCGGTTGTTTAAAATCAATGGAATGTTTTCTCTCTGCCTCCTCAACAGATAAATTATTAATGCAACTCATGCAAGCCGGGGCATTTATCTGAACAATAATAACTTATTTGATGATGCGGTTGGGGTTAAAGCGTTCAGCTGGCAGCCGGGCCCCATCCCTCTCATAAACAATGACACTTCAATTTGGGTATGAATCAAGAAGGAAACATTTTCTCTCCCCTGCAAAAAACAAATGTCTCCCATAGTGGTTTTGTTTGAACTCAATTTGGGAGAAAGTGGAAGGCCTTGTGCGTGCGTGCATGTGAGTGTGTGCATGCATGTACGTGTATGTATATATATATATGTGTGTCCGCGCGTGTGTGTCTGAGCGTGTGTGCACAATGCTAGGCAAATGAGCTTGTCAGTATGCGGCGCAGGCCTCTCTCTGGTGGCAGGCAGATGACAGTGCAGTGATTGGGCTGATTTCACTGAGGACGTGAGGGGAAATCTGAAGGCTGCCTCAGGGCTCAGGTGCTTATCACCTCCCCACACACACTCACACACGCACAGATTTGGATGCCTGTGCACACAAACACACACGGAGATGTACTCTACTACTAACTTTTGCAGCCCGTTTTACACAAACACATGCAGGGACACACATGAAACCAGACACAGGGGCAAGCACACACTTTGGTGACACACGCACACAAACATACATGCACTCTGTCTTCTCTACTTTATTACAAAGTTAATTATCAAAATCTCCTGTGAGTCTGCAAGCCATGCTGTCTGTCTGGCCGCTCAATGCTAGTCACACACACAGATCTGCAGATAAGTGTGTGTGTGTGTGTGTGTGTGTGTGTGCGTGCGTGCGTGCGTGTGTGTGTGTGTATGTGTGTGTGTGTGTGTGTGAGACCAGTTATTATAGCCCAGGGCATGTGGGAAAGGGGAAATTAGAGTTTATATGAAGGTCTGCATGCACTTCCTAAGACAATCATTGACAATTAATTACAGCTTAAGTGGCAGTTGGTATACCACACAAACACACACACACTTGCAAGCAAAAAGATTTTGGCTAAGGGCTTGTTGTTTATATTTCTGTGTCACGTGTAAACGGTCTTTCAAATGTGCACTAATACATCAATTTTGCATGTGCCGATGGTTCAATTATTGCTGTTTCATTCCTATATGATTTATTTTAGACGTTTTCTTCATGCTGCAGTCATTGTGGCGCCTTCTTATAGTAACATGGTGCTGCTCTCTTGCTCTCTCTCGTGCTGCTTATTTCAAGAGAGATCCCCTATGTTGAAACTTTAATCCTGAATTTTGAATTTAAATATATACGGCTCAGTATAGGATGATACCTGCATATTCATCACAAGGTGTTTTTTTATAGTCCATTTGAGATACATGTTTTTTAAGAAAGATGTACTATAAGGAGATTCACTTCAGGCCTTTTTGTAACACGAGCAGAGAAATCTTATTTCACCTAGTCCAAGAGTTCAGAATAACATGTTCGTTACGACCTCGCTATGACTTCGTATTCAGGTCTTTGTCGAGTCTCAAATGCTGGAGTGGTTCTTCTGTGGTGGGACCTACTTTCTGTATTTACTTTCTCACTTCCGCCGAAGAAACATCTAACCATTGAAGGTCCCTTCATTCCTTTTACTGATGCCTTTCGGTTCATCTGAATCTTTTTCTGCGTGAAAAGAAGGCGAACCAAGGAGAAAACACAAAAAGTGTACCAGCTCATCCACAGATTTGGATCAGAGCAAAGCAACTAGAACATATACAAGAACTCAGACTATTATATCTCAGTCTAATGGTCATGTTGCTCTAAATTTGGTTTCCACAACAATTCACAGCATAGCATTGCTACCAATTGCTATGATTATTACCCAGTGTGGCCTTTGAAGGTTTGTTACATCAGTCATCTACTAATCCATGTATGCTATGATCAAATTATAGAGATGAATCACTGTATTGTTGCTGATAAGTTAGCATGTCGTTGAATATGTTTTCGTGAGAACCAACAAAGCTAGTAGCGTTGAGCATCACACCGTTTCCCCCTCCAGCGTCTGCTGAGTGATTTCAGCAGTTTATATGCAACTATATCTGATGACTGCGGTCGATTTTCATCCAGCTCCAGAAGCCGTGCAGCACGTCTAACCGGACCAAACCAACGCAGCAATGCAGTTTCACTTCAGTTCACGGCAGTGCAGCAATTTAAAATAAATTACCTTTGGTGGTTTACAATATATTGAAATGGGAACCGTGAAAAGGGGCTTGAAAAAAAGCATTGACAAACGACAAAGGATAAATTGAGGGTAAAAGGACTGTAAGATGTTCAAGTCTTTGGTGTTGCTCCATTTAGTAAAAAGAGGCTCAATAGCTGCTGGCAAAGAGAAAGAGATGTTAGTCGGCCTGCCTATTTTCCGTCTATCTGCCTGTCTGTGTGGCTGTCTAGCTGCATGTCTGTCCATGTATCTGGCTGTCTCCTTGTCCATCTTGCTGTCTGTTTATCTCTGTCTAGTTGTCTGTCTTTCTCCAATCTCATACATCTGTCTGCAGCAGGAGAGGCCGTAAATTAAACATCTAAGATTCTCCCTCTCTCTCTCTGTACTTGGCTCTTATCCCTTTGCTCTGTTCCTCTCACCCTCCTCTCCTGTCTTATGCGCTCACTCAGCCCTCCCTGGCTCGCCCCCGACTGTATTTCTTCTTCCTCCTTTCATCTCTGTCCTTCCCCTCTCTTCTCTCTGGGCGAGAGAGAGAGAGAGAGAGAGGGTGAGGGATGGTGCGAGGAGGCGGAGGACTGGGGTGGGTGGAGATCATAGAGGAGATGAGGCCGTGTGGTGCGGATGGATAGACAGATGCATTGATAAGGGCTGCCGACTCCACAGCACGCTCGCTGCATATCCGATCTCTCTCCCCCGGTCTCTCTCTCCCTCTCTCTCTCTCATCTCTCTTTTTCATTTCAGGACTAATGCTCCCGTAGCCTTCAAATGTCAGTTCAGTATGGCAACCTATTAGGTGGTTAGCCAGAGTGGCTGACAGCTCCTTCGCTCCTTCTCTCTCTCGCCTTCTCGCACACATTCAGGACAGAATGACTGTCTGAGGCTTTTGCCGTCATTCAGAACAGGTGAGAAAGACATGAGGGAAAAGGCGACACTGAGGGAGCATTGCAGCAATGGACTCTCTCACATCTCCTTTTAGCAACTCCATCTCCCCAATGGTGTAAAGTAACTTACCGCATTTGATCAAGGCTACTGTTCTTAAAGCTGCTATAATCAATATTTTTGGATCAACAAAGGATCACATGACTGCTTGTATGTGTAAGGGGTTGCTTGAATAACCCACGGCAGCTCTACGGAGCTTTATGGCATTTTTCATCCAGATCATTGTTTTGGTTTTATGGTCCGCAACTTTACTGTTTTGGTTCAGTCTGATCGCTTTCAGCAGCAGCAGGCAGCCGATTTCTGCAAAGAAAGGTCTAAAAAAAAACCCTGCTCAACACCAAAGGGCAGACAGACAAAGTTAGCGGCTAGCTGGTGAACACAGTGGAGCATTTAAAGGGCCATTACCCTCAGGTAATAGTGGAGTTTTTGGTGGAGACCAAAAATAGAGCTAAAAGGGAGTGAATAAAGGACTTTAAGTTCGCCCGGTGGAAAGACCCTACTGGATGTTCAAATAAGCATCTGCTTGCAAACAAGTTTACCATATTTACTTCATAAGGACATCATTCATCTTTGTTGTGTCAGTGGTCAAAAAGCGTTTTGCTGGTTTACAACAATTTTGAGCTACTTTACTTTAGCATTTCCATACTTCTTCAATACACTTCAGAGGGAATTATTGTTTACTTCACTACATTCATCTCACAGCTATAGTTATATTGCAGATGCAGGTTTTACATACAAAACATGTCATCAGTTTGTCAATGATTATCGATTCAGCAACCAAATGAGCATTTCCTCGATGATCAAATCATTTTAAATTGCTCCTTCTCCTTTAATTAACAGTAATTCAACAATAGATTGTAATATAACACTGCCATTCAGCATACATAACAAGTGTTTTGAATACATATATACATACAATATATAATATTTTGAATGCAGAACTTCTACTTGAAGTGGAGTATTTATACACTGTGGTATTGCTACTTTTACTAAAGGAATGCTGAATATTTCTGAATACTTCTTCCATCATTGCACCATCACTGAAAAGGCGATAATTCCATTAAAGCAGAAATAGAGATCGAGAGACTCTCTCTTTCTCTCTCTCTCTCTCTCTCTGTTATACATACATATATATGTATGTATAACAGAGAGAGAGAGACCAAGAGAACGGCATGAAACAGAGGATTACGGGCTTAGTTAGCCTGCATGAAATCCCCTTTTCCTCTCGTGCCCTACAAAGGAAAGAAGGCAATTGTCCACATTATACAAAAAGAGGGAGAGAGGGAGGCATGTAGGGGGAAAAGGGGGAAAGACAGAGGGGGAAAAATCTCACTGAATCCATCGTCGTTTTTTATGTTTCCCCGCTCTGCTCTCTGCATGGCAGCTGCCCCACCTGTGACATCACATTTATCAATACAGGAAGCTGTTTTTTTTTTCCTTTTTTTCCCATGTGTTTGGCAAAGTGGGAGAGACGGGAGGGAGGGAGGAAAAAGTGACATTGGCCTTGAAACCTGCTATTGTCTTCCCTCCAGGACAGCCAGCCAACCAGGCAGCTCAGTCAGAGAGAGAGAGAGAGATAGGGTGAGAGAGACAGAAGGGGGGGTAGAGTGGGAGAGACGGTTGCCATGGTTACCTCCCGAGAGATGCGAGCACACTTGTTTATCTGTTGGCCGAGGGAGCGTGCACGGCAGGGCCCTCTCGCTGAGCAGATGTGTATGTGCGCGTGTTTGTGTTTATCAGCTTGTGTGTGTGTGTGTGTGTGTGTGTGTGTGTGTGTGTGTGTGTGTGTGTGTGTGTGTGTGTGTGTGTGTGTGTGTGCATGTTTGTGCGAACGACTGAACACGACCACGCAGACACACCAGGACACATAAACCAAGTCTTCTACGGCTTTCTTTGTAAACAAACCTCCACGCGCGCACACACACGCACACACTTGCTTAATAGAACTCCAGCTTACCTGCTCAGTATTATTGAGCCAACAGGAGTGGACTGATGCAAACTAATTGGCCTGGTGTGAGCTGAGCACCAGCTGAAGAAAACAGGACAGAGAGAAGTAGAAAAAGGGGGAAAAACACAAAAGCAAGAGGAAGGGAGAGTATGCTAGATGACAGAGAGGAGGGAAAGGAAATGAGAGCGGAATGAGAAAAAGTTGAACAAAAAGAAGAGGAGGGGATGTGGAGGATAAAAACAGAGGAAATGAGATGGGAGGAAAAAGGGGGAGTCAAGGGAAGAAAGCGGTAGAGGCTCAGATAAAAAGTAATGCAGGGGGAGAGTGAGCAAATGACAGCGTTGGAAAGAAACAGGGGCATTAAAGTGAACGAGACAGACATTCGAAGGAGCACCTGGCTAGAGAAGGGGGAAAAGAGATGGAAACAACAAGACGATGAGAGGAAGCGATGAAACGGGAATATCAGAATAAGAGAGAGGAAATGCGACGTGATGAGATGACTTATGATGTGACGAGATGTGATGCGACGAGTGCAAGCCGAGGCGCGCTGCCATGCTAGCGGAGAGCAGCCCCGGTCCTATAGAGCAGACACTGCAGGCACTGTAGTATGTCAAATGTCACAGACGCTAAGTCACAAGGCTGCGCAAGGCGCTACTGCCTCACACACACGTCATCGTGTGCAGACGCCCCCGCAAAAGCACAAAGGCTGCTTACATGTTTATGAGACTGCACGCATGAGACCGCTTTTGCTTTTTTAGCTTACCAGATGAGATCACACATATTTAGACACACGCCCGAGCACAGTTACATATTACAGAAAGGCACGCGTGCGCTAACACATGCTGTGAGGCTCCCGTGGGCTCTGTGTACCAGCGGTGTCGTCTGAGGGTTGATAAGATGAGGTGAAAACACACGTGGCGGTGCTGGGCTCACCCATTACTTGAGACAGATAGGGCCCGCGTTAGCTGGTTCACCATGTGCTGTCAGCTTCATTTGCACAGGCTTGTGTAGGTGTGTGCCTATATGTGTGGGTATGCATGTGTGTCCTTATTTTTTCTATGCGAGGTGGACGCCAGAGTCACCCTCCTTAAAATAACAAGCTAGCCCTTTCCCTTAGGACAGCAAACAGCCATCCTGCAAGCTGCCTGATCCTGGGCCGCCCTAGTTCACTGCTCCATCTATCTCCTTCTTTCTCCTTCTGTCTCTCTCTCTCTGTCTCTCTTTTGCTCGACGTCTTTGTCTCTCTCTCACTCTCCATGAATCACACACACACACAGTCAGTGGTGGCCTAATAAGCAGGGTTTCTCCTCCCGACTTTTCTTATTTCTCTTGCTGTTCGCCTTGTGTAACACTGTTCTGCTCTGTAGGCATACAACGCTGCATACACATAAAGATAAGCCCGCAAACACACACATACACACAACTGTAGCTGAAATTATCAAACACAGAGACACAACACAGCAGAGACACACACACACACATGCTAACAAGACAGACCACCTCCACCTCCAGCTAAGCTTAATGAGCTCTCCCCTGGCTAAGTGGCCTAGAAAAGGCAGCGGTCAGCAGCCCAAAGCCCATCTATCCAGCGAGCTCTAATTTTTATCAGCCTCTGCACTTCAGTGGCAGATCCCTCAGCTCTGTCTCACTAGCTGTGCAGGGGAGGCTGGAAGAGAATGGGCCTCGTTCACTCAATTAATAGCTCTCTGTGTGCATGAAACGACGTTGAAATACTGCACATGCAGTGCCAAAACTGGAGTGGATAAATGAAAGCGGCAAATGGTTTTAAGGACTTAGCAGAGTCTAATTTGCAACTAAAATGGTTTTTATTGCATATATAAATAATGATTGTAAGCAAATTTGTGGAGATATTGCTCAGAAGATGGAAAGAATAATACAGTATGGGCTAAATCTTGTTATTCCCTGGATGGTGTGTCTGTATCGGAGAGAGGAACTACATAAATTCTTCATGTGCTCATCATCATTGACCTGCATGTTTCTGGATTCAGGAATTTACCGTACGTCTATTTGAAGGTGCTTTCAAACCCTGATAAAGTGTATGTGTGTGTTTTTTTTCCCCTTGGTAGGTGAAGACATGAGCCAGTGAGGCCTGCAGGCTGCTGGGCTGTATGGAAATTAGGAGAAACACCGCTGAGAAGCAGGTGATGGAGGAGACAGGGGGAGGAGAGAGAAGAGAGGCAGAGGGAAGGGAAGGAAGGAAGAAGAGGAGAGTGGTGGAAGGGAGTTGGATAATGAGGACTCTGATGAGAGGGTTGCAGAGCCCTGAATAGAGACGTCTCAGAGATGGAGAGAGGTACAAAAGAGAAGTTATGAGTTAGAGGGGTTAGGACTATACAGGAAAATGGGAAACAGCTGCCACTAGTGGCAGCCTGTGGAAATAAATAATAGATGTAGAGGAGGAGGAGGGAGGAGGGGAGATGAAAGGAGGATAGGAAAGTGAACAACAGACAGAAAAAAAGGTTTATCGTGAGGTGAAGGGGAAAAGGGGTGTGTAGGCAAAATAATGAAAAAGGCAGATTGTGATGAAATGTGGTTTCAATAAGACGAGTGGACCACGGGCGACAGACAACAGGGATGTGAGACGCTAGAGGAGGAGGGCAGGTGGAGCTTCATCTATTCAAAAGATGTGAGGATGAGAGGGCTGGGTGGAGTGGTAAGAGGCATTAAATGAGAGGGAAAAAAGAAAAAAAAAAAAAACAGTGCGCTGGGGAGACAGCGCTAAAGACAGAGCAATTTAGCCAAAACAGAGAAAAAGAGAGATGGTAACGAGTGTGAGCAGAGATAATAAAAACTGAAAAAGCATGAGAGGGGAAGAGGAGGCCAACAGACTGATACAGAGAGAGAGACGAGAGACGGAAATGAGGGAGGAGAAGGAGGAGGAGGTGGCGCTGGCAGTGGCAGGACACGGGTGCAAGCGTGGAGACTGTGGCATGCAGCTCAAGCTGGCATGGACTCTATCACTCACTCTCAGGCCTGGGCACAGGGCCCTCAGTGGCAGAAACACACATACACACACACACACACACACACACACACACACACACACACACACACACACACAGATGTACGCGCGCAAGCAGATCAAACACAAGGACATTTGCTCGTTCTCTAAGTCTCACTATTACACACACACACACTGACACACACGCACACACACACACACACACACACACACACACACACACACACACACACACACACACACACACACGCACGCACGCACGCACACAGCAGACAGACACAGAGAGAACAACCCTGAGCTCAGACACAGCCTGACGCACGCACACACTCACACTCAATTAGTCTCAGAGACACACACACACGCAGTCACATATGAAGGAAAAAGACGGATGGATGAGCGTGTGCATGAAGGTGTGTGTGCATGTGTGTGTGTCTAATTGTGCCAGCGCTGCCAGAGCAGAATGAGGGATGGTGTCTCAGAGCTGCTGCTGCTGCTAATAGCCGCTGACTGGAGGTGACAGGCTCGCTCGCTCGCTCTCTCTCTCTCGCTCTCTCTCTCGCTCTCTCTCTCTCTCTCCATCCAATCAGCAGTCAGCACATCTGTCCTTCCCTCTTTTCCTCAACCCAATTCGACTCATCCTCTCCCCTTTGTTTCTCCCTTCCCCTTCTCCCACTCATATCTCTCCTTTGCCCTTTTACCCTCACACCCCACCCCCCACCTCCCAGCCTCCCCCTCCTTCCCCCTCATGCTTTCATCTCCACTCCTTACCCCCTGCCACCTTTCATCACTTTCTCTCTCTTTTCACCCCCCTCTGTCCTCTCCACCCAGTCCTGATGATGCACAGGAGATGGCTCACACATGAGTGATCACATACGTGTGTGCACGCACGCAGACACAAGCATATACATATAAAATCTGTTGTCAGCAATGTGTGTGTGTGTGTGTGTGTGTGTGTGTGCTTTATTTAGCACTTGCAGCTGATGTGGTGGTGTGCATGCATGCATGTGTGTGGGTACACAGGTAGAGAAGTTATTATTCTTGGTGCGCTGCTGCATTTCAGGTCCGGACAGAGAGATCAAACAAAAACTAAAGGACAAACATGCACACACATGATCACACGCACACACATACACAAACACACTCGCACATCTATGTCCGCTCTCCTCCAATCTCTTGCTGCCTTTTCATATCCCTGTCTTCTGCAGTTGTCTCACGTCTGGACTCTGTCCACAGAGGAACGAGAGAGCACACTGCTCTGTTTTCTATCTGCACCAGGTTATTCGACACATGCAATTAGCGAGTTGGAGCAGGATAAATATGCCTGTTTGTGTGTGTGTGTGTGTGTGTGTGTGTGTGTGTGTGTGTGTGTGTGTGTGTGTGTTTAAGGGGTGGGAGTATTTGTGTGCAATCAGGGACAGATTGTATGGGATGCATCAGGGTTGGACTGATGCGGAGATGAGGAGGGGGGATGGTGGTTGTTAATATCATACACACTACTGAGTGTCTGCGTGTGCGTGCGTGTTTGCCCATTTATAGTTCTGAGCAGGGTGTGTGTGAATCTTATCAAACCCACACATCTGTGCGTGATGTGTGTCTGCACACGTGTGTCTTGTGGTCACGTCGGTACACTTCTTCTACCAGCGTTAAAGTCTTCAAGACATGAGGATGCGTGAGGACGTGTTTTTGTATCTTAGTGCATATTTAATGTGTGTGTGCGTGTGCGCACACGAGCGAGGGGGAGGGGCCTGCCGTGTGCCGTCCTTCCTTGAGGGAAAGAGAGAGGGGGGCCTTACTTCACAGCCAATCAGTTTTGCCCTGCCGAGGCAACCATCCATCGCCACCACAGCAACAACAACAGCGCGGTAACACGGAGCCAGGCTGCTGCAGGGGATAAATGGGCGATGTGTACAAGCTCATTTGCTCTATTCATCCATTTTTTCTCTGTTTTCTCCTTCTGTGTCTTTCTCTTGGCCTATGTTACATCCAATCTTTTATCAGTTATCTGTTCTCTTTTACTTCCTTCACTCTCTCTGTCAGATATTTAGCGTTAATGGGGCCTTCACAGGAGCTCTCTAAGGTGTGACCTAAAGGGGCAAGAACAGAACTAAAAGGGAGAGGGTGAAAAAGAGTGAGAGAGAGAGCGAGAGAGAGAGAGAGAGAGAGAGAGAGAGAGAGGTTGCGGCCACGGTTTCCTCTTGAAAAGGCTCTTTTTCATTCCTTTTCATCAGCCACCGCCTGCCTGCATATCTCGCCTCTCCTCCTTTTTCTCCTGCACACAAATCCCTTTTCTCTTTAGCTCATATGTATGCAAATAAGGCATCCTATGCAAATGAGACAGGTAGGGACTGGCAGTGGAGAGGGAGAAGAAATGGGCTGGGGGGGGTGAGGAAAAGATGAAAGCAAGGGCCGATGGAGGATAGAGACAGGGTGAAAGAGGAAGTGATGCAGGCGGTATGTTACCTCCCAGTTTAGCATGCAAGCTAAACATATCTGCTTATACACCTGAAGGATATTCATGTAGCATTTTGAGCCTTAACACATGACTGATGCATTTATGACTCCCTGCCACATACTGTCACACCCTCAATATAAACAAATACTATGAGCAGCAGCCTCTGTCTTGTGTCAACAGCGTTGTTAGATGTGCTGTTTTTAAAAACGGCGTCCATGTTTTCCACAAACCCCATTGCTTCCTGTCACAAAGAAGCAACTTCTCCCTCCTCCCCCTCCCTCCATATGCATTTGTTTTCTCTTTCGTTTTACTGAAAAGGATAAACATCTTGGAAGGGATTTCATCATCGGCCTTTCTCTCCTTCCACCATCTGCCACGGCGAGAAACTCTGAAAGCCTCAGCTCTGCTTTTGCTGGAAGAGGAGCAGCTCTCAGCTTTGTGGCGCAAAAGCGGTCCAGCACATTTTCTGCGAAATCCAACCCTGTTGCACACATTGCAGACTGCAGCCAATCTTCTCAGCGGTTGTATTTATCATCAATTTCCTAAGTCTCAAAATTAATGCTGTAATGATATACTGATGTTAAAATGCAGCCCAGCTGTCAAACTTGCTGGCGGTGGATGGCACAAGCAGTTTCGCCTGAGGTGCTTAGGTCCCTAAATGGATATACATTAGGAGGCCAGTGGTGTGTTGCCAAGGAAACAAGGATGGCTTGGCACTAATTGGCTGTAGGTTGGTTGCTAGGTGCTGGGTGGAGCAGATAAGCTGGCTAACTTTAAATGATAGATGGATGGAAGGTTAGCATAATTGGCTCCTCGCTAAACATATTCACCATTTCTCAATGTCAGACCACCAACTATCCTATTACCTGCCCACAGTCATCAGAGGGGTGATACAGACTTCAACCACCACCCCTCCCCTGTGTATGTGTGTCGGTGTGTGTTTGCGCATCCCTCCGCTGTGCTGTTTGTGGGGGCTTGTACTGAGGGACTCAACGGCATTACTTGCTTGTTCCCTCTTAACTGGATGTGTCTGCGTGTGTGTGCATGTGGTCACGTCTGCAGCTGGCACACATCATGATCCACATACGGGCTCAAACAGATTTAGAAATGTGTGTGCATGGGTGACAGAGAGAGTGTGTGTGTGTGTCTTGTTATGTGCTGATCAGACATCTGTGTATGCGCATGCGTGTGTTCAGATGGGACCAAAGAAGCAGCACACAGATCTGTCACTGCAATGACCGACCAAGCTGCCTCGTGGCACAGTTAACCCTGCAGTCTTCCTAACACGCACGCGCGCGCACACACACACACCGACAACAGACACTCATACTAGCTTCTTATGAGCTTAATGCTACAGATTTAGGCTACTTAACCAAACACATGCGTTTGATGGCCTCCGGGAAAGGATGCAGTGCAGAGCTGACAGGCCAAATTAACCAAATGTCGGCTGAGGATGAGTCCATGTCGGGAGTCCACAGGAAGTCATAAAATTACATATGAATAGGCTTGATTGAGTAGAGAGAGTAAGCAAGAGAACAATATGGAGAAATTTGGCGTTTTTTTTTTTTGTTTGTTCCCTTTTCTGCACCTCCTTTTTGCTCGCCCTTTTCATCCGGTAACATCCTTTCACACCCTCTAAGTTAGTCAGCCTCTCTACAGTCCCAGTGCCCCTTCTGCCTGCAGGAGTCAGATGAAGTCATGCACCACAGGCGTAGTGCAGACTCCTCCCCGCTCGCTGTGCCCTCCCTGTGCCCGCCACTCAGTCACAAGCATATGGGCGCATCGCTGTGCCAACGCCCCTCCCAGAACACCTGACTCCGTCTAGTCACGCCTGGCGGGCAGTGCGCACACACAGATGCACACACTCCAACAGACAGGACAGACACACCTACACACACACACACACCGCCAACCTTGCATGACGGGCATATCCTTGATTGTCCCCTGATGTTCCCCACCGCGAACCTCACCACCAACTGTGCGTAATGCGCACTGTGAGGACACCCTTCACTGTAGTACGAACAGTCTTGACAGCGACTGCGCCGGATGGAGTTATTCGGCGTGGGACTTCACTGCACAGATGACAGAGTGCGGCACTAACATGCTCAGAGTTTAGAGCTTTTAATTCCCATTGGCTCAAGCCAGGCTAAAAATATGTACGCTCACTGGTATCGTGAGGTAGTTAAGATAAACGTGCTCACCACATAACGTATGCTCAGTTCCCCGGTCCTGCATTAGCGCTGCAGTATTTACTCAATTATTTCATCCTGGGATATTGGAGCAGCAGTAGCAGCAGTTAATCTACAAAATGGGACCTCCATGATGGCTAATTCGGCTGATGTCCTTCACCACTCACCACCTGTGTGTGGATTAAAGGAAGAGTTCAGCTTTAAACATAAAACACGAGCAAGCGGCGATGCTCTTTGCAGCTCTAGGTCTGTTTTTTTCCTTGTTGATGCACTTGTCGTGTCATTCTGTGGCATAAACATGCTTACACTGTGATATTTCATGCACAGCTACGATTTAAAAACACTTGAACGCAAGCCTATTTGGAAAACGTCAGGAGTCAGATGAAGAAAATCAAAGAGGAAGGTCCCTTTTCTAGGACACTATCCTGAGATTTCTGTGGCAAAAAAGACATGAAATGGAATATAATGCGGCTGAAACACACGTTTGTTTCCTCAGCTCTTACTTTTTACACAGAAGACTCACTTTAAATCTGATGGTTCTCAGTGTTTCACCCGACAAATACGCAAATGTAGCAAAAACAGGAGATGGTGAAATAAAAAGTGGCTTCATAGATTCAAGGAAAAGTATCCAAACTGCAAAGTGGACAGAGCCTCAGAGAGCACGTAAAGTGACAGGCCTCATACTCATTATGAGTAGAGCTTTAATGTTCTGAACTGTAATAGCTGGTAAATGTGGAATGCTGGGGGTGTTTCAGGATTTAGTTTAAGTGTTTTTGCTTGCCAGTGGCTCAGTCATGCCGTACACACACACACACACACACACACACACACACACACACACACACACACACACACAAAATGCATGCATACACACAACCTCAGTGTCAGGTTTGGAAAGGGGCAGGTAGGAAAATGGTGGTAATTATCATTAGTTCTTTGTGATTAGCCAAGTGACACACACACACACACACACACACACACACACACACACACATACACACACACACACACACACACACACACTGATCTGATGCCCTCTGCTGTGTGGCACAAAATGGCGGGGTGTGTGTGTGTGTGTGTGTGTGTGTGTGTGTGTGTGTGTGTGTGGGTGTGTGTGTGTGTTTGTGCGCACGCGCGTGTGTCCTAGCAGAGGCTGTGTCTGTAAAAGAGAGATGGGAACGAGGCCAGGCAGAGGAGGATGCGAGGGCTTGGCTAACATCAACTCTGTGTACGTGTGTACGTGTGTGCACGTGTGCGCGTGTGCATGTGTGTGCCTGTGTGCGATAACATTCAGGTGAGAGGGGGAACATTGACTGGCTTGTTGAGTGGGGCCCCAACCGACGTCTGCTCCATTTAGAGCCTCGTTTACGCACACACATAAACAACACGGACGCAGGTGTAAATACAGAGGACGCAGAGATGGAAGATAGGAGCCATTTCTTTTCTCCTGCAGGTGGAGTGTGACCTTCACTCCAACTCTCCTTCCCTTCATCTGTCCATCCCTCCCTCCCTCCTTCCCTCTCTCCCTGTATCCCTGTAGTTCAGCGCTCAGTTGCGTGGCAGGTAATTTGCGCGCTATTGGAGATTAAAGTTTAATTAGTGAGCGAGGAGTCATTTGGGTCTTAGTTGAGCGGAATAAGGCAGCAGCGTGCATGAGTGCGTGTGCGTGTGCGTGTGTGTGTGTGTGTGTGTGTGTGTGTGTGTGTGTGTGTGTGTGTGTGCTCGCTCACCCTAACGCATCAAGGCTCATCACCAAGAGAGAAAGCGAGAGAGTGGGAGTAGAGGATCCAATTCCTCCTTTCATCAACGAAGAACAAAGGATGGAGTTTTCCCCCTCTCCTCTTCATCTCCTCCTCCTCCTCTTCATTTCTCTCTTGTCTTGCCTCTTTTCTCCTCCTCCTTCCTCCTACCCCCAGCTCCCAAGCTCTCGGTTGGCAGACTTCCATAGTCATATTCACACTTCCGTGGTCCCTGGCGACACACACACACACACACACACACACACACACACACACACACACACACACACACACACACACACACACCTCCAGCGCCATCATCACACTGCGGAAAAAAAGAGAAGTTAACTTTGTGTCTCTTTATCCACCTGTGAGAGAGGTGCACAAATATGAGACGTCATGGCATGATCACTTCTTTTTATTTTTTTTAATTGGTTGCATCTCTCTCTCCATCACTCACTCGGTCCGACACAGTCTGCTGCTCTCAATCTGTTCCTCCCTTCCTCCTTTCTCTCCCATCAAGTGTTATAACTTTGTCATCTGTCTCTTTACTTTTTTTTTTTTTTTACTACTCTTGGTCTTAATCGCGTGGACATCAAACGTGCCATATGGTCACACACCAACACGGACGCACGCACTCACGCAACGCACGCGGGCGCCTCGCGAGCTGTGTTTGCTAATGACGGGGGAGTCTGCATCCCAGCACCGCTGTTATTTCACCGGCTCGAGACACTAACGCAAATCAATAGGCAGCACGGCCCCGCGATAACGATCTCCGCTTCTCCTCTCCTCCCTGCATCTCTCCATTCGCGCCCTCGCCGCCTCCTCCCGCACACATCTGCCTTGATCTTCCCGCTTCAATCCATCTCCCGCTCTTCCTCTCCCTGTCTCTGTACCCTCGATCTCACATCCTCTCTTTCTGCCACCCCCCCATCCCCTGTCTTTTTCTCCCCCGTTCCCTTGATCTCTCCCTCACTTCGCAGCCTCTCTCTCCCTCCACTTTCTCTCACCTCTCCCTTCAATCTCTCCACATCTGCTCTTTCCATCTCCTCCATATTCCCTCCCCAAGTCGCTCTTACGCCGTTTCTCCCACTCTTTCTCCCCTACTCCTTCTCGGCCCTGTCGGATCATATGTCCTCTCCTCCTAGTTCTCTCCTCGCATTTCAGTTATCTGCCATCGGTGTATCATGGGTGGCTGGCCTGCTTTTAGTATCGGTCTGTCTGCGTCTGCAGATGGAGTGAAGTATTCCCCAGTCTGGCTCTCAGGTAACAGTTGAGAGGAGAGGAGGGAGGAGGCCACCAAGGACACCTTCTGGGAAGATGCTGGAAGGCACAGATACAGACATAGGGTGTTTTGTTTTTTTTTAAGATTCAAGAAAATGAATGCTGTCCTGCGTAACTGGAACATACAGTCACGTGCACGAGTTACCGCATGAGGTGAAAGGGACAGGTGTATACAGGTGTTCTAAAAACAGTTCAGGAAGTCTGGTCCACTGATTTGACCCGCTCAAACACGGTCAGCAGTTCTACTTGCAGCTCATGGCGGATATTAAGTTACTTTAAAACACTTGAAAGCAACGATTGTTCTCCATCTCGGAGTTAAATCTTAACATGATATGACATCTGAACAGACATGATACAAATATTTTTGATTCAGAGTGACTTACATTTTATAAGCATATCTGATGTCCATCAGGAATAAACGTCCATAAACTTGTTTAGAAGAGTCCCCAAATAACTGCAGAACTTGCCTGAGAATCATCGCTGTTTTAAGTTTTCTCCAGCACCAAAGTAATCCAGCGGTAGTTGTCGGTACATTCATGGGTCCATTGTAAACAGGAACTGCTAATAGTTAATTCGGCGTACTTTTAATGATGCTAAGTTACTAACATGTAAACAACGGTAGGCTTTAAAAAACGTGGCACAGGTTGTAGCCCTCATTGTAGCTGACTAATTGACCCTTTGAAAACGGTATACTTCCACTTTATATCCCCCAGAGCATTATGGGAACTGTAGTTCCAACCCTTAATTCCCCAAATAGGTAATCATGCTGTTTAAACTCGCTGTTGTCTGTGCACCTTCTTTTTAATGGCATGATTGCAGACTTTTTCTTGAGATCACAGTACACTTTCTCAAGAGACTGTAAGTGAACACTGGTGCAAGCTGCCAGCATATAAAACCAGACCCCAGAGAGCTGTTGAAGCTAAATAAGTGAATGTGTGTCTGCTTGTGTGCGAGTGTGAGGTAACTACAGAAACACATATACAGATAAAACACATGATGTCTGGCCTCCTCCGTACAGATATGAAATAATTATAAGGACTGTATGAACAAGTCAGAGACATGAGTCACCAGTGAATGCACAAGCCATGAAATATCACCCTTCTGCCACTCAAAAATAAAAAATGTATGTGTATACTCATTATTTTGCATGAAAGAGACGCGACATTCATGCTTATTTATAGGCACACAAGCTGCAGAGGACAACATCTGAGGCTGCTCATCGCCACTACAAATCTGTCCTCCAGGCTATGGGTTCAATGTGCCAGATCAAAGAGCTGCCTGCCCTAGTCTAACCTAAGACAAGGTCACACACACATGTGCAGACAGACACATGCAGCACTGCCAGCAGCTGCACTGTGGCTACAGGGCAAGGGAAGGGTATGAAAGTTAGAGGACAATGGAGGACAGGGTGTAACTTAAAGGACACAGAGAGAAGGAGAACAGAGGTGGAGAGGTAGGCTGTGTGTTTGCATGTGTGTGTGTGTGTGTGTGTGTGTGTGTGTGTGTGTGTGTGTGTGTGTGTGTGTGTGTGTGTGTGGGGCTCAGACAGAAACAGCAGGAGTGGCACGGCATCATCAATTAGATGAACCGAAGTGGCACAAAGAGGGAGCAGGTGCAAATCAGCGTGTGTGTGTGTGTGCGTGTGTGTGTGTGTGTGTGCGTGTGTGTGTGTGTGTCTGAGTGAATCTGTGTACATTTGCACATGTGTGAGCACTTGCGTGTAAGTGTAAATGAGTGGAGGGATCGAATACATGGGAAGTGGAACACACTATGAGCCCCAGCAGGGATGTCACACCGAACCTGCTCCAACACCACTCCCTCTGCTTCAGTGAAGCGCTCCACCCCATTACCTGGAAAGGGAGGATGTGTGTGTGTATCTGTGTGTGTGTGGGTGGGGGTGGGGGGACGTGCTTAGCTGGACCAAACCAAAATGGGTCACTGCAAGACACGAGCCAGATCTGTTTCCCAACCTCAAAACACTGAGGAGAGCTGGGCAGTTTACCTCTCTGCATCCGTTTTTGAGCGATCTGACTAGCCTCAGATCGCTGTGTTTTTTTGTCTTCTTCTCTCATCCCATCTTCCTCCTGCATCATTTCTCTCTTGTGCCCCACAGTCTCCCTCACTGGAGGATTCTGATGGAATACCAAGTAGCTCTGCGGCCCACTTTACAGGACCCCAACTCCTCTGTGTGTGCACGTGTGTGTGTGTGTGTGTGTGTGTGTGTGTGTGTGTGTGTGTGTGTGTGTGTGTGTGTGATGAAAGACGAGAGAGAGGCGGAGAAGGAGAGACAAGAAAAGGTGTGTGGGCATGGTTGAGGTTATCAATACTATGGGAACATGAACCCAGAGTCTGTATATCTGCACTCTGGAAGGTTAGCCGGAGTCTACCGATGCCCTAATGCTTGCGCACACACACACACACACACACACACACACACACACACACACACACACACACACACACACACACACACACACAGAGTCATGTGTTTTGGGGACACTGCATAGACTCACCCTCACCATAACCGCCACTTACCGAACCCTAACCCAAGTCTTCACCCTAAAATTTAATGATTTTTTGTCCCCATAAGGGAGGCAAGTCCCTGCAATGTGACTGTGCAACAGACTTATGTCCTCACAACATGAGTAATACACATCCACCTACATGCACGCACACACACACACACACACACTGCGGGGGCATTGCAGGCAGTCAAGCTTGATCATGAAAGCTCTCATCAAGCCTGCTTCCTCACACAAACACGGTCATGCTAAACGCTTGCACATATGAGCACATATTAGCAAACGCTTGCACAAGCTGAAAATGATTCATGTCTGCAGTCGCCTACCTACACACACATCGACTCACTTGTATAAGCACACAGACACACACGGTGGGTAATGAGCAATCAGTTTTCCTTCTTCTGATTCCTGTCACAGCCCCAGGTATTGACGACAACCTTCCCTGGAAACAAACAGAACCTATGTGATGTTTATGTGTGTGGGTGCGCGCGCTTGATTGCGCGTGTGCCTGTCATTTTCTCTTGCTCATCCCTCTCCTCCATCCCCACCCGTCTCGTCACTCCGTTACCATGTAAACAAAGCCAGGTTTAGTCCTTCAAAGGGCAACGCTTGGCAGCTGCCTGTTGGAGGTGACCGCGCTGAAAGATGGAGGGACAGGCAGAAAGGGAAGATAGAAAAGGAGATAAAGGAGAGTTGTGCGGAGGAGCAGAACAAGGGAGGGCTGAATGATTTTAGGTCAAGGCTAGAAGGCTGGAAAAGAGAGAAAAAAAACATATTCAAAGAAATAGGTCCACAGAATTTGTCCTTTCACAGCCCACATGCTCATCTTTCGCCCATTGTTCAATGAGAAAGTGAAGTGATTCAGTGTTATGCCCTCGAACGCCTATAAAGCGATATATGTAGATGGAGCAGAGTTAAATCGAAGCTCTCAGAAGAGCGCACAATGCCAGCTTCATGCTGCCGGTTTGAGTCTATGCGGCGCTGAACGCACACCACGTTTTCTTTCTCCTTTCTGTGTGGGACAAAACAATCAATACGTGGTTCTCAAAGATCAAGCGAGGGAAAAGAAATTCTCCAGAGAGACCTTGTCAAAACAATACATATAGGCTGAGCAGATTTTCCAATTGGTGGCATTCACATAAACAGTGAGGTGCCTTCCTCCCAGGATGCAATGCACTAAATGATGGTGAGCAAACATGGTATAAAATGAATGGCAGCAAAGCATGTGTCTCCGCTTTCAAAGTGTTTTCAGATTGTATTAAATCCGTTTCTGCTTTCTCTCTGTCTTGATGTCTCATGCATGAAGTTAAACCCATCAGCATCGCACTCAGCCCAGTGTCAGGGCAGCACGTGGAATAGCCACAAAATTTAATCTGTTTCATGTACTTTCGCACACAGCTAACAGTACGCTAATTTTTCTTCAAAGGTCACAAACCACGGCAACATCAAGTGCACCCCAGCTGGGTTCCTCGTTTTTTTGTGTCCCCTGGAAACAGACCCACTGTCAGCTGTGCTACTCGCAGGGCATTTGTCTATTTGGTTGCGTTGTGAATATATGCAGCACATGAATTGTCAAGTTGATGACGTGTATTTAATTTGCTTGTGTTTTGTCTGTTTGCATGTGCTTTCTTAATTTGCAGCGTGCAGAGAGAAAGTCAGCACTGGACTTTCAAACAGGAGACTTTGATTTCATCTTTGGTTGTTTTAAGGAAGTAGCTCTTTAACCCAAACCATAAAATTTTCCTCAAACTATGTAATTTTGATGCCTGAACTTTCTATAGTGTTACCATGACCTGAAATGTTTCTCAGCAAGCTTTATTTTGATTGTCTAACTGGCTGTTGCATATTTATTATTGCTAATTTAACCACACAATGGTGGACACGATGCATGCATGAAAGATCCTTGTTACTGAAATACATTAGTTTGAAAGGAAAATTCATGTCCATCTACAGTACACGAATTCTACAGATTAGATTTCATGACTATTTCAAGGCCACCATGAGATTGTGCTTCTATTATCAAAGTCAGTCTTTTATTGTGAAAATCAGTTGGCGTCAATAACCGCAATTAACTGATCTGTGTTTGCACATGTGTGTGTTTCTGTATTTTTGCATGCACATACAGTATATCTGCGTGTGAGAATCCAGCATGCTTTCATACTTACATACATACATGAGTGTGCGTGTGTTTGTGTTGTGTGTCACCTTTGCCTCAAATACACACTCTGACTCCCCAGGTGTATTCCCCACGTTTGCTTGTGTGATTTCTTCATGCCACATGCATACTCAAGGTTTTCCACATGACTGAATGGCTCTGCCGTTGCCATGGTGACTGTAGACCCTGTTGTGTTTTTTTTGTTTTTTTTGTCGCTGTTGTTGTTGCTTTTATGGCGTAACAGTGTGAAGCCGCTCCTCTCAGAAAGGTCACTGGACATCACTGACCTGTCAGTCAAAGAAGGGCGATGGAGAGATACATGTCCACACGCCGACCGGTCCAGCGCTTCTAATGAATTGAATTTCTCCCTTTTTTTCATCTCAGACACAGAGAGAGAGATAGGATGTCGTTTCTACGGTATAGTGGGATAAAATCATCTCTGCGTCCTGCTTTCAGCGCTGAATAGGAATTCTAAACCTAAACCACAAAGTAGATAACATAGTGGCTGATGCGCATCTGCCTCGCTCTCTCTCTCTCTCTCTGACCTTTACTCATTCTTTCATGCTGAAGCCGCAGCAGTGTGTGCATCTGTCTGTGCCTGTGTTTGTGCAATCAAGACTTCCCTCTTCTCTTCTCCCAGGTTCATGCATTTGAGTAATGTCTGCATAGAGTGTGTGTCCACGTGCCTGACTTGGTGTGCGCATGCAGACATTTGTGTCTAGAGTGTCATCTTCATCAGCGGTGGAATAGACAGCCATGGCTGTGAATGTCGATGAGTCATCCTAAACCCCAGAGATGAGGCAGTTGCGCCTCACACACACAGACATGCACACACGCAGACCCCGCATTAACTGGCCTCACTCACAGAACCAAAATGGTCTCCAGATCGACCGGGGTAAGGCTCAGTTTCCCCAGTTTTAGATGCTACTGAGCCGTTTCAGCATCAAAGCCAAGACAGGTACGCTTCAGCAAAAACTTTGAGCTGGATTTAATCAAGGGAAAAAGAGGAATTGGTATGAAAATACACAGACTGGTTCATTTCTGTTTGTTTTTTGAATTGGGACGGCAGCGTGACACACTGGGTTGGGCTGAGGGAGAAAAACAAGCAAACAGATGGAGACGATGAGGAGGACAAGAGTCAAGATGAGGTCCCCGTTTCTTACACATTCATATTTCTATAGTTTCTTTCAGCCATTCTCCAAAATCATTTGATGGAAATCGTTGTAAGATGTTCAAAATGATGAAACTGCTTACGTCATTCATTAAAAGCTTACGTAGACACAACTCCCTCACTGTCAGCCCCCTGATCGGGTTTATTCGTTGCCTGCCCAGCATAGCCTCAACGCGCCATCTGTCCGTCTGTCTGCTTGTGAGTGTCGATGGCAGGTCTACGCCCCCTCCATGTCTCTTCCTGTAATCTATGTGACTGGCTGCTGGTGACCCTCCGTGACCTCCAGCTGTGTGTCATGACAACGGGACACTGACAAATGTCAGAGCAGATATTGGCTTCTTCCATCTCCTAAGCCTCTCCCTTGGGTAGGAACCCACCCACACAGCCTGGCCAGACACTGCAGAGGAGAGAAGGAGAGAGACAGAGGGAAGACATGTGTCTGTCTGTCCTCGTGTCTGTCTTTCCAGTGAGTTGAACCTGCCGTTACCAAGTGAAAGGGCACGGTGTCCACCGAGAGGGGAGGATGTAGGCAGACAAGGAGAATGATAGTCAGAGGCGTCTGAATGCTCTGTGTGCCTTATTGAAGTGTGTGTAATTAGGAAGGGGGTAGCAGTGTGCTGATTGGGAGCAGCAGCGGAGCGGGTTGCTGTGTTATTTTGGAGCATGCTGTGTTAAACAGGGTGTTAAAGGCAGATGTGTTAGACACGAGTGTGTGTGCGGGGGGGGCAGAGAGAGTGGCATGTTTGGGTTATTTTCGAATGCGTTGTCGGGTTGTCGAGGAGCATGTGAGCTGTGGTGTGTATGTTGCAAGGACGTGCTGTGATGATTCTGGTGGTGGTGGTGTTGAAGTGTGAGCATTTGTGAGCATGTGTGATGGGGTGAGCGTGTGTGTGTGTGTGTGTGTGTGTGTGTGTGTGTGTGTGTGTGTGTGTGTGTGTGTGTGTGTTTCCTCCCAGGCCGCTCCACCTCCCCAGCAAACTGCCTCTGCATGCATAATTAACCAGGATGACTGGGGAGGTAAACACACAGGGAGACGCTCCATCCTTCCACTTTGTATGCCTCCATTTATGTGTGTGTGTGAGCGTGTCTGTGCATGAGTGTCTGCACGCACTTGCGTGTGTGTGTTTATTTGTGTCAGATAGACAGAGAGCAGGAAAAAGACTTGAAGCAAAAGCCAGAGTTGATGGAACGAGAGAGCTGTCTGGTTCCGTGTCTGTGTGTGTTTGTGCGTGTGTGTGCGCACGTGCATGCACGTGGCTTGTGTATGTGTGTGAGGGAGTGTGTGTGTGTGTGTGTGTGTGTGTGTGTGTGTGGAGAGAAAGAAGATAAATCCCATCTCAAGCTGCCTCTGAAGATGATGTGATGAAAGAGAGGGAGAGAGGATAAAAAAAGAATGAAGGGGGGACTGTAACCAGTCGCAGCTCTGCGCATTATGAACCATCCAGCGGAACAATCAGATTCACCCTCCTCTCTTCCTTCACCCCTCCCTCGCTCCCTCGCACTCCTTTCCTCTCCTCCTGCCCTTCCTTCCTGACAATATTTTATTTACAGACAGACACATTCTAATGCTAGAGATCTGAAAAAAGGTCCTGTGGGGGTCCTAAAAGTACACACAAGCAGGCAAACACTGAAAGTCTCATCACTTTAAGGTTTCCAGATCTATAATAACGGTGAAGCTGGTTATGAGGGCAGCTGCCTTGATAAGATTTGAAGAGATAATCAATCACTTGTCTAGCAGCTCGTGTTTGTCTGTGGGGTTGAAGCATTTGGCTAATAATGGACCCCACCGCATTGTAAACTGGTGCACAATCTACCATTTTGCATGTGTGTGTGTGTGTGTGTGTGTGTGTGTGTGTGTGTGTGTGTGTGTGTGTGTGTGTGTGTGTGTGTGTGTGTGTGTGTGGCGATTGCTGCAGCTTATTTCCCAGGAGCCCAGGTTGTAAAGCCCACTCAGTAAATCATCTATCCTCCTCTGTCCTCTGCACCCGCTTCTCCTCATCCTCCTCCTCCTCTTCAAACTTATCACTCTATCACTCTTTTCCTCTGCTTGCACCCCCCACCCTCCATCTCTCCCCCAGCCTCAACCGACTCTTTTCTCCCTCTCTGTCTCTCCTCCTATTAGACCCCCGGTGTCTCTGTGTCTTTCTCAATTGCCCAGTTGCCGATACATGTGTTTGCCTCTTCTTCATCTCTCTTGCTCAAGCAGCAGCAAAATCAATGCAAGCGCTACCTAATAAACAGATAGACTGATCAACAGAGAGGATTCGGCGATCTCAGCATGTATCCTTCATCCTCTGTCCTCTCTGACCCCTACTGAGGCAGGGAGCAGCACAACATGACGTGGTGCATTCACAAATACAGCAGTCGGCTGGCTCCACAATGCCAGGGCTCCCTGTGGAAGAGAGAAGTGGAAGGAGGAGGTGCAGCATGGAGGTGGAGAGGAGACGTGATTGGAATGTAGACGCCATTTGTGTGTTTGAGTACGAGAGAACAGACAGAAGGAGGAGTGAAGTAAATTGATTAGGGAGAGCGTTTCTTTGGTTTGTTTGCTTTGTTTTTAGTGAAAGACACACAACCAGTGAAAAATCCAATTAATTATTCTTCATAATAAGCTATTGTGGAGAAGAGCAGATGTGACAGAAACACACGCAAATGCACAGACAGACACGAGACATCGTAACACTGGATCCCGACACTTGTGCCTCAGTCCATCCTCTCTGCTGTGCTCGGCAAGCTTGGTCTGGCAGAATCCCACCCCTTGTCCCCTATAAGTGTCTTATTTAGGTCATTGTGTAAACAAGTGTCCTCAAACACACACACACACCTACTTACACACACACTCATCACCGTGGGTGAAGCTCTAGTAGGCCGCAGGCAGGGGAGATAGGAAGGTAGGAGGGATGACAGAGAATCTCCAGGGGAATCTATAGGTGTGTGTGTGTGTGTGTGTGTGTGTGTGTGTGTGTGTGTGTGTGTGTGTGTGTGTGTGTGTGTGTGTTTTCTATGAATGTGTGTGCCTGTGTTTGTGTGTATATTTAAGGGACTGCCAAAAGCTGTGGACCTGCATACATAAACAGAAACAGACCTACACTCACTCACAAACTCACATTCAGGGATGCACGCTCAAGAATGAATGCATGCAACATTCACACACTGCTTTGCCTCCATGTGCGCACGCGCGCACACACACACACACACACACACACACACACACACACACACACACACACACACACACACACACAAACTGTGTGTTTCAGAGATGAATAATGCTACTGTGCGTCTGGTGGGATGCACCACCGTCCCTGGGGCGGGTTGAATGCCGGGATATTGTGCTGGAACTGGCTGACACACACACGTGGAAACACACACACAGGCTCAGTGCTCTGTCTCCAGGTGACTCCGTTCCTTTTATAGAGCAGGCACACTCTCCACCCCTCCTCTCTTCCTTTCTCTTTTATATAAATGCATAAACACACACTCACATTCGCAAACACACACATGCATAGGTAGGCAAAACATTACAAACATTGCCACGTGCACTCACACACTGAAACAAACACACTAAACACAAAGCACACGAACACACTCTATAACAGTCCTACTGGTGTACTGAAAGCTTGCATGCAAACACACACTGTAACACTTCCCACTTCCCCTTAGAGGAAATTGGAGTTTGCATCTGTGCAGGAAAACACAGGGAGGAGAGAGGAGGAGGAAAGGAGGGCTCATTTGAACCTTTTATGAAACATTGCATCAAAGACAAACCAGTAAATAACACTTTACTTTGTTTGTTTAGGTAATAAATTGTAATATATTGGAGTGGTTAGAAAAAAGGGGCCAAGTCTGGGGACCATATTTGATCCAAAACAATTATGAATAATATATCAGACAAAATCAGCTGGAAGGCTAAATAGCCTCAGTGGCTGTAAGTGAGTTCATTTCAGACTTGGTCAGTGTTACAACCCAACACGGATGCTCTTTAGACTGTCAGCATTTACCTGATCTCAGTCATGTACCCCTTACATACTGGCACACAGGTGCAAAACGTATATACAGACAAACAATTAAGTTCACTCACATTCTCTCTGTCACTTTTTCCTGGACATGTCAATTATTGTACCTGAGACCACATCACGTCTGCCCCTCCATCTTGTACAAACACCCACAACTTCTTCAAATCTGAATGCAAGTGTTAGTATTTTGAGCAATCTGTAAAATAGTTTTTGTTGTGAAATCAAATGATGCCTTTGAATGGAATATACCTGTGTTTGTGGGTCAAAAATCTGATAGTATTATAGCTACATGGGATGTGTACACCTGTGTACGTTTGAATGTCAATGTGACCGAGTGTGAAAAATATCCTCAATGGTTTTCAAAGAAGGGGAGAAATTTTCCTTGATTCCAGGTGAATGTTAAAATAAAATTAGACATTGAATATGAAAGGAGAAAATGCAGAACGGATGTACCCCGGGCTTCACTGCGCTAACCCTCATAATTTCTTTCTCTTTTCTCTCACTTCCCCTTCTCTCCCTCTCTTAAGAACCCCTAACCCCCCTTCCCCCTTTCCCATCTCACCTCACCTCCCCCTCCCTGCTCTGGCTACAGACGGAGAGAGTTATGCAGTCCTTCCGTGAGCGCAGTGGTGGTTACCACAGCAACCAACCCTGCTACCAGCAGGAGCCCCATGAATTATCCCGCCTGGAGACCTACCGGCAACACCCGCATCATCCCCACCCCCAGCACCCGCACCCAGGGCCCGGTCCACATCCAGGCCCAGGTCCTGGGCACAGCAGGTCAGGCTACGAGGCTCATTCGCTGGCAAACCCCACAAGTATGCCCCCAGCTGGAGGACCGGGAACTGGAGGAGGACCCAAGGACTGTTACAGCCAGCAAGCCTACCCTGGCTACCCAGGCAATGGTGGAGGAAATGGCAGTGGAAATGGGGGCTCAGCACCCTCACAGGCAAAGAAATCCTACAGAGGAAGCAAAGTGGCCCCACCAAACCACAGTCAGCACCTACAGGGTCCTGGGGGCTTTGGTAACCACATGGGCACTGGGAATTACTCAGCCCAGTATATGAGTGAGGGCCACCTCCAGCAGAAATGGGAGGACCCAGCCCAGTTAGCACAGTATGACCAGGAGATGGTGGGACGTATGGAGGCCAGTGGTACCCCTGCACCTGGCTCCTCCCAATACATGGACCAGAACATGCTGGGTCACTCCCAGACGCAGTGCCACCAGCCCTCCACCCCTGCCTATACCAGCCCCCACCACCAACCCCACCCTCCTAACCCTGCCCCCTCCCCTCTTATGTACCCCCAGAGTCACCTGCACTACCCCCAGCACTCACCTTCTCCTTCACCATACATGGAAAAGTGCAGCCCTATGCCCCACTGTTATAAAGGTTATAACATGCCCCCCAATTCCCAGTATGGCAGACAAATGAGCAGCCACAGCAATCTGAAGCAGGGGGGTTATAGGTCAACCCAGAACAGTTACGGCTACCAGCAGCCTCCCTCCAGAGGTTATGAGCAACAGCCCCCTTTACAGGCAATGACCAACCCCCAGGAGCCCCACCCTAAATACCAACACTACAGCCAACCCCAACAAAACTACTGTCTCTCAGAGCTGTCCGTCAGATCACCAGAACAGTATTATCAGACTTGTAGCCCTTCCTCAAGCCACTCCCCTGCACGCTCTGTAGGACGCTCACCTTCGTACAGCTCCACCCCTTCACCGCTAATGACCAATCCAGAGTCATTCCAGTACAGTCAACCTCCCATGACCCCTGGGGCAGCCTCCTCTTCTTCATCCTCTTCAGCTGGTATGCAAGAGCAAGCCACTACCAATACGATGCTGATGCCTCCACGGTCACACGCCTCACCCAATTTGCCGCACACAGCCCCTCACAGCTATACTACCACACCACAGGTCCCTACCATGAAAGAACGCTTCTCAGAGAAGCTTTTGTCAAACCCCAGCTTGTGGAGCCTGAATGCCCTCACCTCTCAGGTAGAGAACATATCTAATAATGTCCAGCAGCTGTTGCTTTCAGAGGCCCTGGTGGCCAATAAGAAAGGCACTAAACGCAACAGTGGAGGGAGCAACAGCAGTGCTGGAAGTGGAGCATCCTCCAAAAAGGGTGAGGAGTACAAAAGTCCTCCATATCCAGATGGGGGTGGTAGTAGTATTGGTGGAGGCCCCATGCAGGACCCTTACTCTACCCCACAGCACCAATCAATGCCCATGGAACTCCACGAGGGAGGTTACTCCAGCAGTAGTGATGAGCAACTGGAGAGGGGCTACTATTACTGTGGCCAGGGCAGAAGTCCAGCACAGGCCCCCAATAACACACAACTCAGCTTGGATACAGCCTCTTCATGCTCCATGACATCTCCAGATGATATGTCCACCAGGTCAGGGGACTCAGGTCTTCACATCCTTACCCCTGACCCTACTAGATGTCAGTCAGGGCAAGGAGGAGATGGCATGAGTACTCCAGTGAAAAGCATTTGTGATGAGAGGTCTCCTACAAGCATTACAATCCCCAGTCCCATGAAACAAGAAAGGGACTCCCCTTCGGATATACAGCATATCAATGAGCCTGTCAAAGAAAACTTTGAAGAATCAGCCTGGACAGAGAAATCAGCTGACAAAGAGGAGGTGACAAAAGAAAAAAATTCTGAACACGAAAGAGATTCAGACACAACTAAATCTACAGAGAATCTGGAGAAATGGTCAGATGAAGAGAAATGCCCAGCTCTCTACAGTAAAGTAAACAAAGGAGTGACAGAAAAAAACTATTGCTATAAGGAGACAGTGTACCAAGAGGTCCAGAGCAAATATGACCCTGATGCACGAGATTCAGTTGAACAGTCCCCAGCAGCTCTCTCTGACTCCAGCCACAAGGAACACTTTGGCCAAGAAATTAAATCAGAGGCATTCAAATCTGAGTCACCAACTGCTTCTGAGAGCTCAGTGAAAACATTGCCTTTCATTTCCAGAGGTGACCTTGAACAGGATCAATATTCCACAGAGAAGGAGGACAGCCTAGAGAACACCTCTCCAACCCCCCAAGTTGAAGTCTTGGACGAGAGCAACCCAGACAAGAGAGAGAGCAGAGATGAGGAGGGGGAAAGAGATGAAGAGGCTGATGAAGAGGAAGAAGATGAAATACAGAAACAAAAGCAACATTCTCTTTCCCCTCCCCTGTCTGTAGAGGTTAGGGAGGAACTGGGAGGGGGGGAGAAAGTGAGTCAGTCATCGACTGAGGAGCACATGAATAATAGAGATGGTCCAGAGAAGTCTCCTGGAGATCTCTGCAGCAGGACAGAGAGTCAGACTACTGAGCTCCATACCGACAATGAGTCTGCAGGGGCGCCTGCCCATTCAAATGCAGCAGCAGCAGATGCTTCTGAGAGGGAATCAGCCATTGGTGACACTGCTCCTCAGCCTCAGTCTGCTTTGCCAGTCTTCTCAGCTCTCAATGATAAAGCAACACCTCCAGCTCCGGCCAGGGATCATATTGATCACAGTGATGCTAAAGTGCTGGAGCCAGACTCTCCTCAGCTGCCAGGGAAGTCAATACTTCCCTCAGCTCCCTCCTGGGCAGACACTCCACCCTCTCCAAAAAAAGGCGATGAGGACATGGAGCCGGGCATCAGCTGCGCTAGTGCTGTGACCCCCTTGGCCAAGCCAGAGCCTGTGGCCCCATCTGCTCAGCCAAGGGCGTTTGGACGTAAGCACGCCAGGGGCAGAAGAAGAATCATGCATTCAGGTGTGGGAATCAGGCGACAGCTAAGCTTGGAGCGGGAGGGGGAGAAGGAAGAGGAAGGAGCTCCCTCGCCTACACAGAAACCCTGCATGCCCCCTAGCAAAACTGTGCTATTCTCAGATCAAATGGACCTAGCTCATCGGGAATCTATTGTGAGCCAGACTCCCAAAATGCTAACAGATGGTTTTCGTTCAAGAATGTGCACTCGTTCATTTAATGCACCAGACTTGCCACCAAAAGTTGAGCCTCATGTGAAGAGAAAACCAGGCCCAAAACCAGGATCAAAGCCTGGGCTCAAACCAGGGCCAAAACCTGGACCAAAACCAGGTCCAAAACCTGGAGCAAAACCAGGTCCAAAACCAGGGCCTAAACCTGGCCTGAGACCTGGACAAAAGCCTGGGCCAAAACCTGGGCCTAAACCAGGACCAAAACCAGGATCAAAACCAGTGCCAAATGAACCAGAGCTGCCACTGAAAATTGAGACTCCTATAAAGCGTAAACCAGGACCAAAGCCAGGTTCAAAACCTGGGCTAAAACCTGGGCCAAAATCTGGATCAAAACCTGGACCAAAACCTGGTCCAAAACCAACTCTAAAATCAGGTCCAAAAACAGGGCCTAAGCCTGGACCAAAGCCTGCAGATGTTTTGCTCCCCATTGACACTGCACCCATCAAGGCCTCAGTAGGTCGCCCCAAAGGCTCAGTTTCTAAAACAAAGCTGCTACAACAAGAAGACATCATTCAGCCTTTGACAGGACTGCAAAGCAGGGGCAGGAAGAGCCTAAAAGCTATAATATCACAAGATAACCAGGTTGTAAAACCAGCTCACCAGGATGAAAAACAAGCAAATCACGAGGCAAAGACACCAGAGAAGGAGGGTAAGAACATGGTCTTGAGATCCAGAAAGCCCTCACAAGAAAAACTGTCCAAAGAAAAAGAAAAAATCATAGAGGAAGACATTCTACCCCAGACACTAACAGAAATTACAGCCAGTGATGTTTCTCCAAATGTAGAGGAGTCTGTTACTGTGGAACAAACTCCCATTCCTAATGCAGTCAAAAACACAGATGTTCCAGCTGAAGCACCTGCACCACTTGCCTCACTGGTCCCAACTGAACAATCTGAAGAAAAGACATCACTTCCACTAAAACGGAAACCTAGCCCAGAGCTTTCTACAACCCCAATGAAGAAAAAGAGGGGTCCAAAGCCCAAACCAAAACCCTTACCACCACAGCCCCACCTGCTGGAACAGGTCTCTACACAGAAAGAGAAGGGTGTACGGGGCCCCAGAAGAAAGCGAGGGCCACCCAAGAAAGCCTCTGTGGTCAATCCCCCACCCAAAGACACCAATATCAGTGAAAGTGATATCACTAGCGATGTGCCCGTGGTGCCTCCTCAGTGCCCCACTAAAACTAAAGTTCTTCCACCACGCAAAGGCAGAGGGCAGAAATATGAGGCCATGGTGCAGAAAATTACATCTCCTAGCTCAAAGAAACACCTCGCAATTCCCCAGATAGACAGCAATCTAACTGATGATGTGACAACCAAGGCTTTGTCTCAACATGTCTTAAAGGAAGGTGAGGCACCTATGCTCATAAATAGCACTGAGATAACAGAGGGAGACGTGAAGAGCATAGAGTCTAGTCAAGAAGAAGTGAAACAACAGAGAAAAGAGATGACACAAGAAAGAGAGAAGCATGAGGTGAGTCAAGAGGTATCAATGCCAGAGGAGGTGAGACAAGAGGTGGAAGAAAAGGTTGCAAATAAGGAGGAAACGAGACAGGAAAACATCCACCATGGGACACAGCAGGATGTCGCAGCTGACAAGGTTTGGAGCTCAGTGGAGGCCCCAGTAGAAGTCACGGCTTCAGGAAAGTGGACACAACAGGCCTCAGAAGATTTATCTTCTGCTCTCACTAAGTCTGTCAGAACTAAGCGGAAGAGATGGGCCATGGTGGAGAGTACAGATGCCTCAGTAGTAGCTTTGGAAGCAGGGAGTTTAATAGTTACAACACCAAGGCTAGCCAAGCAGAGGGCCATTAAAAACAACCATGAGATGCACCTAAAGCAGAGGAGAAAGAAGAGAAAAGGCCAAGCCCCTCTTGAAGAAACAGAGGAGACAGTTGAGGAGACAAATCTCGAAACAGCAGAGCTACAACAGGAGAGGGTAGAAGAGAAGATAAACCCCACAGAGTCCACAGTGCCTCTGCCAATCAGCCCAGATGAGAACGCAGAAACCCCAGAGGTTACCAGCAGCACAGAACTCATCCAGAAACCTAGGAGAGGCAGAAAACCATCAGCAAATTCAACAAAAAGGAAACGAGGTAAAACCTCATCAGAGCAGATTCCTGGCAAGCCAGTGAAGGTCCACAAAAAGCCTGGACCAAAACCTGGGATGAAAGATGCCCTGGAGGTTATTGAGGCAGTAGTAAGAGCTGCAGGATGTGAAGGGGCCAAAAAGGAGGAGAGAGAAGAAGAAGAAGAAGAAGAAAGGGAAAGACAGGAAGGAGAAAAGAAAGAAAAACAGAAGACATGTATTGTGGGTCCTGTGGTGACGATATCAGAAAAACAGACTGAGATTATTTCTGTGAAAAGAATCAGGCGCAAACCAGTCCATCAAAACTCTAAACTGTCTTTCTGTCCTTATGTCCGGATTAATAACTCCAGAGACTTTTCCTCTTGGTGTGCCATAGTCAACAAGCCTGAGGACGCAGTAATATTTCAGAGACGCAGAAAAAAGGGCATCCTCAGAATGAGGAATCCTTTCACAGTTGCGAAGATAGTGCCACACACTGCTGCCATGCTACAGGGACCCCTGGTAAACAAACATCTAATCGGCAGGTGTCTTACATGTAGCCTGTGTGGAAAGCCAGCAAATTACAGAGATCTGGGTGATTTGTGTGGACCCTACTACACAGAGGATGGTGTTCCGCGGAAAATTTTGACCATCAGGCACAGAGAATCCCCCAGGGAAGAGTCAGAGAAGGCCGATGACAACAACAGTAGTAGCAGTGAAGAACCAGGCAACCCCGCCAAGAGTGTGGATGAGTGCAGCATAGAAAAGGAGGACAATACAGAAGCATCCGCTCAAGAGGGCAGTAGTAGCAGGCACCATCATTGGCGCTACAGACGGGCAGAAAGAACAGAGAGAATGGGCCAGGAGGGTGGTCCACGAAGGTTAACTCTGCGAGAGAGGTTCAGGAGAATGAAGCAACTCCAAGCCATCGGCACAGGACCCTCAAGTGACCAAGAGGGCAGTGACAGTATGTTCCAAAGGCTACAAGTGGAGGCAGAGGCTAAGGAGCACTGGGCACATGAAAACTGTGCCATCTGGACCAAGGGAGTAATTATGGTAGCTGGGAGGCTATATGGACTGAAGGAGGCTGCCACCAACTCAGCCCAAACGGTACAATAGCAATTATTATGCTTACACTATTCTGAAATGCGATATTACGTACAGTCACTTTCAGAATCTTTGCAGCGTCTTTGAAAAATTGCAGTTAACGTTCAACTTGTTTTCCCTTTTCCTCTCTCTATCCCCATGTTCCTCTATTGGTCAATTTATTCCTTTATTGGTCTTGGTCCATATATGTCCGTCTGTCTGACTAACCCCAGAGCTGCTACAAGTGCCAGATTGTGGGGGCGTCCCTCAGCTGCTGTTGGAGAGGCTGCTCTCATAAATACCACTATGTCTGCGCCAAAGAGATAGGTAAGAGACCACAGCAAGAGCGAGAGTGAGAGGAAGAGGGCAACAAGGGATGAAAAGGGAAAAAAGTCAGGGAAAGGGAGGAGAAATGAGGAGGGAAATTGGGAATGGGAAATTGAACGTAGGTTTAGAGGGCAATAGGGAGGGGAACAAATAAGGCAGGTTGAAAAAAGGGGAAAAATGAAAGGAGAGGGAAGAAAGAGAGGGGAGGGGAAAGTGGATGTGGGTAAAATGAGAGAAGAAAAATGCATCAAGAAGTAACATTATTGAGTGCGAGGAGAGATGTCTGAGAGTGCTTGGGGAGAGCAAAAGAGGAAAGGAGGGAGGGAGCTTTGAATAAAGGGGATGATGAGAGGAAAGTGGGACCCTGGAGTGTGCAGGAGGGAGAGGGGGGAGAGATAGAAGAGAGGAGGGCGTGTGCATGTGTGCATTATTGACCACAACCCCTGTGGCTCCGTCCATCCATTCTGTCATCTGGGGACTGAATGTGTATGTCTGTTTGCAAGCATCTATGTGTGTGCCTTCCGTGCCTGCTTGCTTAAATGCTTCTCAGTGTGCATGCACACTGCCTGTGTACGTTCCCTTCAGTGCCGGCGTGTGTGTGTCCCTGGTCGTCGTTGTCAATAGAAGTGAGCATCTGTGTGTCAGCACATGCGTTGTATGGCTTCCCCTTACATTACCTCATGCCAAGGAAGTACAGTGTGAGGATTAGAAGGCCTGCCACGTCTGCCTAGCCAGCACAGAGAGCGGAGCGAGGCCCTTTTTAATCCTGCTGAGTGCACCAGCCATATCTGACTGCCTGCCTGCCTGCATCGCAACTCATCCACTCAGTCTCTCCTTCCTCTGTTGCTCTCCCTCTCTCTTTCTCTCTGCCTTTTTCCTGCTCATTTTTCATTTTAACCTCACCTCTTTGTCATCTATCTGGCTTTTTTCAAGGTGGGGTGGTTATAGGGGCTGTTGTGTGCATTTGCCTCACACTATTTGTCCCATTTATTGTTACTGTCGATCTGCAACACCGTTGCTTATTTTCTCCTTTTCTTTGCTTTCTCTCTCCTCCTGCTCAGGCTGCACATTCCACGAGGATGACTTCTCCATCAAATGTCCTAAACATGAGGTAAGACAATCAAGGCCTGCTATTGAATCGATGCATAATCAATCTTTAATTTGTCCATTTGTACATTATTACTGCACCGTGCTTTAACAGTGAGTCATGCATAGGTGAAAGAAGGGTTAGATGAAGAGGATTTTTGGTATCAAAGTAGTTTCCTTTAGCAAATCGCAGGGTAACAACCTCTCAGAGATTAGTGTTCTCATGTATATTCATATATAATCAATGTATGTTCCCATTAGAACACTTATTCCCTCTCCGCTCTTAGACCCACTGTGCCTCTGGATTTTTTCCTCACCTCCTCTCCCTCCCTATCCACATTTTTGTCTTTCCCCCACCCTGCTCCGCTCCACCCTTCATCCCTCTCCTCAGCATAGAAAAAAGTGAGTTCACACATTGCTGTCACAAGCAGCAGCACCATGGCTGGATAGATGATACAGCACAGGACAGAAAACACAATTGTCAGCTCTTGTAAAACAGAGAGAGAATCAAAGGAGAAAACATGAGGGCTCAGGCTGGTGTTCAGTGTAAACTGGTATCGAGTACCATATCTACTCCCCTTCCATGTAACTCATGGAGGCCAGAATCTCATCTTGGACTGACTTGTATTTTGTTACCAAATCAATATGTACCCAATGACCTTGGCAAGCTAAACCCATATCATCCACCACGAGCTGTGTAAACACTTAGTTATGCGCCCTTTCTGTATTACTGTCACTCAACACCCACTGTTATGACTGCAGACCGCTGCGATTACATCGGGTCACCGTTTTTGTGTTAATATGAAGGGTCCGCTCCACAGTCAACTTCCCTGTAAGACAGACGCCATCTGGTGGTGGCGTCTTTCCACCGCAGCACAGAGAGAAGGAAGGTCAAATGCAGAGGGAGGGAGGGGGGAGTAGAGAGGGAGAGATGCTGACATTCAGCAGGGAGCAGCGGTGCATTGAGGCAGCAGTGGCAGTAGCCTCCCTTCCTCCCTCCCCTCTCTGCATCTCTCTTTCCCTCCCTCCCTCCACTCTTGCTTTCCTGTTCTCCTCTGTGCAGACTGACAGGGATGAAAAGCTGGCTGTTGATCAAAACACCCCACCCAGCATCACTGCCTGCTATCCTCCCCACATGCTCTCTCCACCCTTTCTCCCTCTTACTCTCTCCCTCTTTCTCTTGTTATTTCTCTTCCCCCCCTTTTTTCCACCGTTTCCCTTATTTTGCTTCCGCGGCTCCCTGCTGTTCCAGCTCCCTGCGTCTCTCACTCTGCTCACCTCTCATCTCCTGCGAGCTCCCTTTTCCATTTTCAGCCGTCCTCCCTTCATCCCTCGTCATCCCTTCCTCCCCCCTTTCTCTCTCATCTCCTCCCTACTCCTCTCACCGCCTCTCCTCACCTCAACTCCCACGTCTGAGCAGCAGAAATAGAGTATGAGAAACAGAGAGAAAAGGAGAGCAAGACAGAGAGAGGTTGTTGTTAGCGGGCTGAGGCAGAGCTGTCATCAGCTGAGGGATCTGAAGGTCTGTGTGTGTGGGTCTGTGCCGTGCCAATTTGCGCTGAGCAGCCTAATCAAAGGGAGGAGCAGACACATACATACACACATACATACACACACACACACACACACACACACACACACACTCAAGCATGCAGCCACCCCACCCATGGGTCCCCCTCTGAAATTCTCCCTCTGCCTGTGTTCACTTGGTTTCAGGCTAATGGAACACACATATGGATAAAATTCAGCGGTGGACACTCAAGAGCTGAGGGACACACACAGCGTGCATCCACACAGGTTCATTAACACAACCTGTAAGCTCACACACGTACGTACACACACGTAGTGAGGGGGAGAGAGACAGGCGGAGAGGCAGGGAGAAGAAAAACTGTTCTGTGCTGCGGCTGAGTGGGAACAAAAGGCACAGAGAGCGACAGAATGAAAGAGACAGAGATAGAAAGAGAAAAGAAGGGCAGCAAAGGGAGAGGCAGTCGGCGATGGGGAAACAGAGAGAAAACAAGTGAGAGTGAAGGTGTAAAAGAATGAGAGTTATTCCAGGGAGGTAAACAGAAAGAGAAAGGGTGAGGGAGGGAGGTTAACTTCAAAGAGAAAGAACGAGAGAGACAGAAAGAAGGAGAGATAAGAGACACAGAGCAAAGCTGCTGGTCTGAGTCCAGGCCATAAGGATGGGCAACTGGCAGTTCAGAGAGAAAGACAGAGAGGGTGAACGAGAGATACTGGGGGCTGCAGAGGAGGATAAGGGGAAAGAACGCACTCCACCACCAACACCACACCAGCGCAATTAGTGGGCGTTCCTGCTGTGTCTTTCACAGTGGAGCTGGTTCGCTGGCCAGCTGCATCCATCTCCCCACTCCTGCACACTGCAGCCAGCTTGCTTTCATGTCTGCAGAAACACTCTGGCACACTCACAAAGGCGCATGCATGGCACAGGAGGCACCTCCACCTGCAGTATACCTGAAGATACGCATCCTGCGCTGTTTTATAGAATGGTTTAGACACGAACCAGCAGAAGATAAAGGCTCGTGAATGACGGGAAACGTTATGTGTGCTAAGTATAATGCCGTGCTGCGCGTTTAAGGCCAATGCAAGAGCCATAAGGGGGGTAGACCCACAGATGAAGCCCTCAAAACATCTGGCACAGCTCACACGTTTCTTCCTCTCTGTGTGTTTGTATTTATGTCAGTCTCTCCTCCCTATCTCTGCAGGACCTGTAAGATATTCGAGCAAACCACCTCCACCACCAACACCACCTCTCAGCCAGTCAAGCATCACCTATTCAGCAAGGCAAACAGAAACGCTGTGCTAAACAGCCACCTATACCTAAAAAACGTGGTGATGACTGATGCCTGACAGGCACATCGTCCAGTGGGGCAGGGGGAGGCTAAGAGGCTGCGCCGAGGTGCAGCTAGGAGCAATACAAACCCTGGAGAACGGCTCCGCAGAGAATAGCTGCTCCCTGAACACGGCCTGGAAATGTGTTTTCTCCACTGAGCCCCTCACTGGAAGGCAGCGGCACTGTTTAACAGGAGGATAGACGGCGTGCCTAGGGCCCAGTGCACAGGGGGGCTGTTTGAAATGCAGAGCAAGGAATGTGTGTGTGAGGGTGTGTGCGTGAGCGTGTGTGTTCTGCCTTCGGATGGGTTGCTATCATATTCAGACACCTGGCGGACACTGATTGGATAGGAGCGTCCCTCTGGCCACCTTGTCTGCAGCCCAAGAGGTGTGTGCGCGTGTGCGTGTGTGAGCGCACGTGTGTGTGTGTGTCATAATCATAGAATTGTCATTCTGCAGCCACATCATGGGTGTGCTTGTGCATACACGTCTGTGCGAATGAAGAAGTTCGTCTCCAATTCAAGATGTCACGCATCGTAAAAAAGAACAGCAGCCAACCACTGGATGTATCTCAATGTGTGCGTTTGTGTTTAAAACAAGATGAAACAAAAAAGGAAACTGTACATGATGATGTGCTTTACAGGTTCTAAATATTCTGATATTGAAGAGTTAAGAAAAAAGCGGACGCAGTATTTTAATATAATGCTCTTATCTTCGGAGATGTATTTTGATGTGCATTATGACTATACGACATCATTGCGTCACCCTTGGTATATGTCAGGCTTTGTGTTATTCCGAAATAAAAAATGAAAAAAGAAAAAAAAAAAGAGGAAAAAAGATAACTCTGTTTAAGAGTCCATTTCAAATGTGTGCACATTCAGTATGTACAGTAGATGCCATCATCATCACTTGACAGGTTGCAGAGCAGGGCTCCGAGGGTCCAACCGGGAGTCAGGTCAGCTCACCTCATATCTATGTACAGTTCAGAAGTATTACTGTCAACATTGCCACGATGTAAGATTATTTCACCTCCCACAGCAGTGCAGAAAGATGTACATTCAACTCAGAATTCATAACACACCTGTCTGTCTGTGTATCTCAGATGTAGCCTCTCTCACTCTTCCATGCTATGTAACGACGTCCTGCGCAGGGCGTCAATCGAAGTACTGGTCATATCAAAAGGAGACATATTTAAGTATTAGAGCATAAAAGAAAGTGCAAAAAAACCCCACACCAAACTTTCTCTTTTATGAAGCTCATTATTTAATGGTGTATATAAGTATTTGATGCTGTTTAAATGTAAGATGTGATGTACTAATATAATTGTGTATAGTATTTCCTAGAGATGTTTATTTTCTATAAGATGGAATATGTTATTGCTTATAAAATGTTATTAAAAGAATCCATTGATGAAAAAAAATAACGTTTTTTGGGAATGTCACTTGTCTTAAGTTGGAGCATGCCGTTTTATTGATTTTCATGTCTCTTTGTTTGGAATCGATGACACAGCATCACTTTGTTTGAAATGTTTTTTGTAACGCCAATGTTAAATATACCAGCACCTTTCAATGCTGCTATGACCAATGCCTGCTCTTTTTGTCTTTTCTGAACATGCACGGACATGAACACACTGGGGACACAATTCGGATCAGCATATTTTCTCTCATCCTGTGCAGTTTAATCATGCTGCTGTGCAAGTGTTCACCAAGTCGAAGTACAATTATCAAAGATGTGTTAACAAACTCAAATCTTTGGTCATATTTAAAAGCTTTCAATCTGATATTAACTTAGTTGTTTATAAAACAATGCTGAAAAATAATTGGATTTAGGAAGAGATGAACAAGATTAATATATTTCAGCACTTTCCCCAAAACAGACATCTTCTACAAGAAGTTTTGTCCCATCTTACAAGTGAGCACATGACCTACTTGCATAATTTCAGTGGCAGAAGACTTTTAACTACTTTTATCATCGCCATCATGTTGCATCAAACTCAATTACCCCATTGAAACCAAAAGCACCACAGGAAACATTAGTCTTCTTTACAAAATGCTTTAATATTTACATCATAAAAGGATGAAGCCAAAGAACAAGGAAGAGATGAAAAGATGTCAAAGGACACATGAATAATACCTTCAGACATGGCTACATCTCATTCATCTCAACCCTTTGTCTTTCAGTCTTTCACATTAGTGACACACTATATAAACATACTGGTCCTGGGACAAAAGAAAAACATAGCAAAGTTTCTTTTTTAAAACATTTTACAGTCGTCTACAAAATATTCATTAACTGGGGCAAGAAACTATAATAAGTGAAAGAGCAAGTATTGCTCTTTATATGCTGGGAGCTACAAAGGAAAACCAGAAAAGGATTCACTACAGGCCGTCTTTGGAAAAAAATAATGGTCAACATTTTCAAATTGCCTGCATGACTTACGTAACTTGTTGCAAAAGTGCCAAAGGTTCATGTTGTAGTCTGAGCTGTCAGTGCCAGAATTGGACTCTGCCAATTTCTTTTGATACCATAATTGCACACGTGTGCAACAGTGCAAAAGGTCAACTGAGTCAGACGATGTGACGCAAATAAATTGATACTGTCTGTGTTGACACGCCATCGTCAAAAGCTCCCAAATACAACAGGTTAAAGGGAGGAAAATAAGCATTTATCACTCTGCTTATGCAAAATACTGCTTAATCAAAGTTCATACAGATTATAAATACATTTGAAAATATGTACACAGCAAAACAAAACAAAACAAAAAACGACCTCTATGAAAATAACCTCATAAAGCCATATTATTACTCATCTCATTGAAATCAGCCTCGCAGGGCTAGTGCAGATAGAGACACTGAGCTTGTGCAGCAGCATCACCGGTGAAATATGATTCAAATCAACTTCAACACCATTCGAACAACCGTGGTTTCCAATGTAAGTTTGGTTGTTCTCCAGAGATGCCTCACTTTGCAGCCAATCAGAGCAGCCCACCGCTCCAGCCCACTGAGCACCTGTAGAAGGTGCAACCATGTCGAAAAAATTGAGGGGTGGGATGATACTGAACAGATGCAGGGCAACTGTCTCTGTCATGCCACACACACACACACACATACACACACACACACACACACACACACACACACACACACACACACACACACACACACACACACACACACACACACACACACACACACACACACACACACACACACACACACACACACACACTTCATTCACAATGATCCATGATGGCTCCTCTCTGTGGACAAACTGTGGCATTGCAACGCACTCCCGCGAGGGAGATTCAGTTTGTAAGAGAGAAAAATGCTTCTCATGTTCTGGTAATGATTCACAGCAACAAGAGTGTGAACTCTAAAAGTGCCACCTGATGTGGGGTTGGGCTGGTGGGAGGGGGAATTGAAGGAAAATCCTGACAGTTTGATAAGAATCTGTGTAATTTAATAAATCTTTTTAATAGCTGCACGCCAACCAGAGATCGTATGGCTGTGTGTCTGCGAGGGGTTTCTTGTCTGTCTGGGCATTTTTGTGTATGTCAGAGATGCTTCTATATACAGTGTCCATGCATGTCTCTGAGCCCCTCCTCTCCCCCCCTCCGGTCCCTTCTTTCTAGCTGTTGGTGACGGTGGTGCCGCTGCCCAGCTTGATGATCATTTGCTGGCAGTCGTGCAGGGTCCTCTTGTCTCCCAGCTTCTCCAGGGTGCGAGCTGCGTCCGCCAGCATGCCCACCCTTTGACCAGGGGCTGACAGGAAAGAGGGGGGAAGGTAGCGGCATGCCAGCATCACGGCCTCAGCTTGCTCCCGCTGGCCTGGCCGCGTCTCGCACTCCTCTGTGTGCAAGAAACAAAACAAGAACGTCAGTGTGGAATTTCAGGGTGTCTTCAGCCACCACCAGCCAATCAGAATACGGTGCCGCCTTGTTCGATTACTGATGTGCAGTGAACAATTGAGCAAAATGGATGAGAATAAAACTGAAAGAAATTCAAGTATCATGAGCAGCAAAAAGCTAATAAAACCAAACCAACCAAATAAAGCCTGCAGACTGAATTACTTACATAGAGTAGGGGTAACAAAAAAGAAAAAAAAAAAGTCAACATAAGTACGTCCACACACACCTGTTTTGGCTCCGGGTGTAGCTCGGCGTCGCAGCGAGCGATCCAGGAGCTGATGTGTCCGGGTGGGACTGGCCCCTGCCATCAGCCTGGCTGTAGCTTCATGAAGGAACAACTGGAAAGAGATGGAGGGACAAGAGATGAGAAGAAGAAGAGGAAGAAGAAGAAGAAGAAGAAGAAGGAGGAGGAGGAGGAGGAGGAGGAGGAGGAGGAGGAGGAGGGGGGATGAGAGCAAGTGATGGTGACTCATACAGAGCGTTCGGCTCTACCTCAGAGAGACTTTGAATCCTTGTGAACAACGCTGCTAAACACTTGCCTCAGGGGTGTGTGTTTGTGTGTGTATGTGCATTGCAAGACCTCCCAGCTAATTTCCACAGAGATTTGTTTTGTGGACCACCTGCAAATATGTGCACAGGAAGTGTTTGTACACTTATAGGCTATGTGCTTCTCGGACACTGTTGCCATTTCGAATTTGCCTGTCAGTCTCCTACATGTCCAAACACACAACACAGGAGCTGCACAGGCGTGCTCATCTTGAGTATGTGTCAATCAGCCAGTAATCATGTTGTGTTTGGATGTCTGCTTGTGGAAATGAGGTTAGAGATCAGTCTAGACAAAGTTCCACTGTATTTTAGTTAAATGCCAAATGCAGCTAATAGTAAACAACCACCAGGTAAAATGTGGTGACTGACACTGTGACACATACTCTTCGCATTGCAGGTCTGAAGCTGTGCGCCAGCTTGCGTAGTGAGCTGAGATCTTGCTGGAAGCCTTGGAGCTCCGGCGGGGAGGCTTGATGGACCCCCGCAGGGCCGCTGGTACCCGCTGACCCTGACCCAGCAGGACCGGCTCCTTGCTGCTGCAGACGCCACACATTGGTCCTCATCACCAGCAGGAGGTCACACAAGAGCAACTGGACAACCTACAGAGAAAAGGACAAGAAGAGGCCTGAGACAGGAGACATTTCACTGCCAGAGCTCGTCACTGACAAAGCAACTGTTATTACACGGAGAGCAAAGCTACATGGAGGGAAAAATGTGAAAAGCACAAATAGCGTGCTTTTAAAATGTCTAATATCTGTTCAATTGAAATGTATGATAATGGTAAGTCAAACTAGAAAATTTCAGCTGCCATTCTCAAATATTTCTTTGAGAAATCTGCCTCAAAAACTATTTTATAGAGTTGATATAAACCATGAGTCATTATTTGCACTTCTAAAAACAAACACTGTATGCTCAGAATGACAGCAGATCAAATAAAACACTACAACAGAGCTCTACTCAAAGTTGAAGGGCATTTTCCACCTTCACTGAGAGCGTGTGCGTTCTGCTGTTAGTGGCCCAGCTCTGTGTTGCACTGCAGGTACATTGCACTCTGCTGAGACACACATGCAATGCAACTACAATGCACCACAGCTCTGGCCGTAGACGTATGCACGCTGTGAGCTACCTATCCACCAGCATCACCATCTGCTGAACGCCAGAGGGTAGGACACGGCGGTATCACACAGAGGAGCTGCTACGGGGGATTCACCGTCTGTGGTAAAGTGTGTGGCTTCGTATTGCAAAAAGCGTGCGTGCAAACTTGAGTGATTACGTGTGCGCAGTTTTCTGCATTTCTAATTTTACACACAGACACGTGTGGGGGCACATCTGTCACTGTGTGCACTCGCATGTATTTTTTTAAATATTTTAATGCGAATGCTGTCACCCTCACACAATTTTCCTCATAGGAATAATTGAAAAAAATCAACTTGACTTTAATGTGCACTCTACAAGTGTGTACAAGTGTGTGTGTGTGTGTGTGTGTGTGTGTGTGTGTGTGTGTGTGTGTGTGTGTGTGTGTGTGTGTGTGTGTGTACCTTGTCTAAACTGGAGCTGTGGCAGTGTGGTCCTAGGTTGAGGCTGTCTCGGAGCAGGGCGCTGGCCTTGTCGCTGTAGCTCAGACTCAGCTGGCAGTTTTCTGGCTTGGACAGCAGAGCCCGCACCGCCCTGAATATGTTCAGACATGCCTTGGGCAGAAGACTCCTGACAGAGCGAGGGGGGAAAAGAGACAGAGGACACAGGTTAAAGTAGTGGAAAGTGTGCCTGTGTGTGTGTTTTCTCCGCTTGGCATCAGAAGACGAGTGCAACACACTCTTAGGCTGGCTGCAAACGTTCTGGCATGCGCATGTCTAACTTACTCTGCATTCTGCAGACTGCGGGGCAAGTGCTCAACAGTCGGATACAGCCTTTCCGCCGCGGCGTCATCTCCTTGGAGCCAGTTGATGATCACCACGGCAACAGAGGACCACCACTTGGAGTGGGGATCGCAGCCTGGAAGTTGGAACAAAACAGTCAAAGGCGAGACACCCGCAGAGAAAAAAACATGCAAATATTTGAATCCCCCACTGCCCATTCTAACGTTTAACATGCATGAGAGTGTGCGCACACACATGCACACAGACAGCTGCTGTCTGTATTTTTTGACCTCTGAATCAATCTGTTTCTCCCCTCTGGCATAGTCACAACATGCTGAGAGAAAGCAGCCATTTTGACGACTCCCTCATGAGGGGAAACTACTTCATTTAACATTGGGCAACACACACGCGCGCGCGCACACACACACGCGCGCACACATACTTCTAACACTGTGTGAGCAACCTGAGGCTTTGCCAAGAAAAGTCTCTCCATTAAAATCCCTGCACAGCCTCCCTTCCCCTCCCACGCCCTCCCTCCTCTCAAGGTGATCACCAATTTGACAGCGCTGAAGATAGATGAAGCAATCTACTGGATGCCTCCCTTTCACCTAGCCCTCTTTCACTCAGATCAGTGATCAGTGAGGACAAAGGAAAGCGGCGGGAGGGTGGAAGTCAACCCAGTGGAAATCAGGCTACTCGATCTCAATAGCATAAAAATGAACTTTAGCTCACTGCCTCTTATTTTGCAAGCATATTAAGAAAATCAAACCGTCTGGGAAGGAAAAATGCAGGAGAAACAAATGCAATTTTCTCAGAGAAGATAAGTGATAATGAAGAAAGGAGCCCGAATCTACAGTTGAATGTGTTGATGTACTCGAGCAACAGAAGTGGTCTCAGTCAGTGAGTGTTAGTTTGCCAAGGTTTTAGAAGCTGATTTCGGGCTGGGATTCAAAAAGAGCTGCCATTAGTTGGCACTGAACAAGTGTGCTCTTGACAGAAGTGACAGTTGCCACCAGTGACTTACCAGTGACAGTGGCCATGTTGGAGCCGATCGCAAAGGACTGGGAGGTGGCACCGGCCGCATCTGATGCACTAATCAGCAGCTGGAGGTACTCCAGGGCATCAGCGTACTCCCTGAGGAGAGACACGCACTGAAGGGTTATTTTGCTGCCACATAAACACACGATCACAAGTTCAAATCTATTATTACCAAAGGTGTTCTTGAATTATTTACATTTATTTTTTATAGTCAATTATGTTGACCTTATTGTTGCTGTTCCACTTGTCTGTATCTATTCAGACCTAGACTGCGTCAAAAAGTAAAGCGACCATTAAAAATTCTAATTAACGCTATAAACGGTGTACAAGTTAAACAGATATTTGGAAGTATGTTTTGTTTTCTCACCCCTCGCCCTGGCTGGGGCTTTTCTCTCCACAAGGTTGGGCCACACAGTACAGAGCCTTCTCCAGGAGGTGTTCTCTAAAGGCCTGAGTCACCTGGGCCAGAGGATCCACTGTAAGAGCACCAGCACACCATTAACATGACAAATACAACTGCCTGATTGTGCCTGGGCGAAACAGGAGGTTTAGGCATTAGGTGACAAATTTTAAGAGGATTCATGGCAGTAACACATGGAGGGTGTACTTTGCACTGACCAGTGTTGCCAGCCTGGCTGTAGATGCTTTCTTTGGGTGTGCTGCGAATAGCCCAGTCCCCATCCACAAAGAAGCGGTGACCCAGCGGGTGACAGAGCCACTGCATAGCTGGAGGCACACTGCCACTGGACGACAGGCAGGCCTGGCGGGCACTGCTCAGGAACACACGCTGCCAGAAGAAAGCATAGTTTACTAATGGTGTTTTGGTTCATTGTAGTTCAGTGTGTGTCGAGTGGGTAAGTCCCAGAGTCATTAACAACTCAGTTTCTGTTAATTAAACACAGAAGACAAATGGACATCAGCTCAAAACTTGCTTGCTTTTTAAGTGCACCACCACACCACTTGAACTCTAAACCACCAACAGGTTGTGCAAGTATATCATTCTGACAGCAAGCAAGCAAAAACATCTGAATAAAACATGATATCAGCACAATATAAATTGTAGTAGACGGCAAGGCATGTGCTAACTAAGGGACTTACAGAGGTAAAATGCAGGATCCTTGGCAGGCTGGCTTTGACCCGTAGAGCTGCAGACACGTAGACCTCAGCCAGAGATGCTACAGGCAGACAGGAACCAGCACACTCTGCCAGGTTCACCGCACTTAGAGCCATGTGCACTGCTGAAAGGTGGCTACCATTCAGCTTACCTGTTTGCACAGACAGAAGACAGGAATTTTTTTTCCAATTACACAACTTTACAAAGAGCAGTCATGCACTAATCATGAAAAGCAAAAAAAGGCAAAGCAGTCTGCTAATAATTATGCAAGCCAAATGATTTTGCAACCTTAGTCTAAACCTTTTATTGGCACTGAATCAACATAAAGACTTAGAGCAAATAAGGGCAGCGGAGTTGATCTTTAATCACCTTAGATTCTGTCATTTGAATGCGCCACCCGACAGTGTTCAGTCAACTGCACAAATTTAGAAACAGAGTCTTTCTCCCACCAACCAACCTGTCATGTGTAGCTGGTGCAGGCGGTGGTAAACCAGAGCAGCGTCGCGGCTGCTCTTGCATGCATCCTCCTGCAGGGGGCGGTCAGATCGCAGCCCTCCAGCCCGGGCAGCCAACCAGCGGCCCACCCAGAGGCGCTGGAGGCAGAATCGCAGCAGGGACCAGAGTGCAGCACAGGCCAGGTCCAACTGGGAGGTGGGTAAGGGACGACCAAGAGCCTTTAGACAAGTCCACAGGTTCTGACTGGCCTGGGCAAAATCCCCCTGGGGACAATGAAAGAAATTGGTGATGATGAGTGAGAACAGATGAAAGGTGGTACCACCTGAGGAAGAATACAGGGACACAGATCTTTCTTCTGGAATGCGGTTTTCTTTTAAAAATTAGCAAACCGTGAGGATCAAAAAAAAAAAATACAACATACTCTTGCCAGGTCCAGGTCAGCCTGCTTCCGGTGCCTCCAGAACAAGACAGAGGATCCAGAGTGTGGTCTGGTTACAGGCTCTCCATAAACCAACAGACGAATCAGAACCCCAGACACCAGAACGCCATTCAGGAGCCACACTAGTATAGTTGGCAGCATCCAGTCCATCCAGCCCCACGAGTCCGCTACGGAAATCACACATTTTTTTTAACTGTAAAATCTTTGAATAGATCACATGAAAACCAGAATCTTACATAACAGCTCATTTTTGTGACAGTGGCTTCATTTCATACCTGCGATATCCACACCCAGGACGCTCCTTCCTGCGTGATGTGTGGCAGTGGCTGCAGCGCTCCCAGTCGAACTGCTGCCAGACGAGCAGAGCAGAGCAGCCAGAGGGTTGAGGGAGAGGAAGAGGAAGGTGAAGGCGCACAAAGCCATGCGTGAACGGTCCAACATGCCACCAGCGCTACCTCCTGCTGCCGGTCTGTCCAACACGCTCACATTCGGCTGCCGAGCAGAAGAGAGACATTTGTGCTACTCCATAGACAACAGTTTGTCCTGCTGCTGAAGCTTTATAGTTTACATGTGAGCTGCATACCTTGGTGTCCTCCCCCATTGGGCTGTCAGGCTCAGAGTCACTGCCACAGTGGGAGAAAGAGGTGGGGGAGCCCACGTCAGAGGCAGGCGGGGTGGGCAGCTCGTTCTTCACATCAGGCGGTGCATCCACCTCCATGGCAACCAGGTCCTTGAGAGACTCTGAGGAAAGGATGGGGAGAGCAGTTAGAGGATCAATCAGTGGTACAAAAGTAAAGACATCTTCACCCTTCAATTCCACTCACTTAGAGGACCTTTTTCACTTTTTCCCTTTTGTCATTTCAGGGTAACAGTCAGCTATCTGTAGATCTCATCACAGAAGGTCAACTGAATGACTTGCTTTCAAGGAGCTGAACTAAACTGCGGCGAAGCTGTTATGAAATAAAGACCAGCGAAAGACTTCAGGCACATACTGTTTTTCTGCGCTGCCATTTTAAGAGCCATGTTCTCTTGTTTGAGCTTCTGGTTGGTCAGCTGCAGGTAACGAATGTAGTCAATGGCCTTCCTCAGCACTGCCGACTTGTTGAGCTAAAGGAAAGCAGAGACATACAACAACACTATTAGCTTCGTCCTCCTCTTCTCAACGTTGCTGCTTGCCAGATCTCACAAAGAGCACCCCACATGAGGTACTCTCTCCCACCTTGGCCTCAGTGCCAGCCACCAGATCTTTGAGCTCAATGATTTTGTCATTAATGGAGGAGCGGTAGCGCTTCTCGATGGCGTTGTGGGCCGTGCGCTTCTCTCCCTTGTGCTGCTGGCCAGCTGGCTTGCCGCTGATGGCGATGCGGTTGATGGGCAACTTGTCAGCATCCACCATGACGGGCACAGTGGTCAGGATAGTGCCACCACCCATAAAGGCCTGGAGGTAAAGGAGGAGGCACGGGAGAGGGGAGGGATGGAGAAAGAGAGAAAATAAAGGATGAGTTACTAAAGAATGCACAGTAAAATCATACTTAAGTCTCAATCAACATTACTGTTTTAACTTAAGCTCACAGGAGTATTTGATCAGCACAGTTGTGATCTTACCAGTGACAGCCATGCCTTTAATAAAGTACACTGTATGATCTCTACTGAGCTGCACACAATGTGCCTACCTGCAGTGAAGTGCTCTGCACTGGGTTAGTGGTGGCCAGGGATGTGGGAGAGGCCACAGTCGTGACAATGCAGGGGTCATGCTTCAGAGTGGTCAGCAGCAGAGACTCAGCCTTGATGAACTGGGGCTGCAGCAACACCTGACACACACCAAGTACACATATACAGTCAACATATACAGTTCAGCTTTTGGTCACATAATACACAAACCACGGAATACAGAGCATTTATTTTTTTATCTATGAGTGAGGCTCATTCAGGTGCCAGTCAAACACTCTTACAGGTACTTGCTGTACGTGGGATGTGATGGTTTGGGCTGGCTGGCTTGCTGTCGTGGCCAGGAGAGGAGACGTGGTGGTCAGCCCTTGGAGCTGAGTCTGAATGGTCACTGGCTGGACACTTGGAGGAGAGGATGACAAGTTGGTGGTGGGTTGACTCACACTGCCAGGACTGCCAGCTGAGAAAGAATCAAACAAAATGATTTTCCTTCAGCCTCTATAAAATATACAAAATATCCATGACAACAGTCTCATTACCTGGAATTCTACTGAGCATGACGTGACTGCTAAATTGCTTTCACCTCGTGATTGCAGCAGCTTTTCCATGCAAAACTATCCCTGTATCCTTTATAAGCTGTTTGAACATATGAGAAATTTTAGTGACATCAGATTCCAGTGCTCAAAGAACAAACCTTTGCTGCAAATATGCAGTTGAACATTACACAAGAAACTACAGAGCAACCAATACACTGTATCAGTAAATGTATCAGCCACTATGAGCAAAGTCAAAGAAATCCAATATTCATTTTTCACTGCTGCGAAGCAGTTTGTAAAACATTTTTGTGATCTTTTCATTTCAAATAGCATGTCACCTGTTAAACCTGAAATAACCAACAACTAAGTGTCATAAGGCTGAACTGGTACAGAGAAAAACACGCTGGTATTGGCCATTGAATGTGAAAAAATATCAGATATTTGTATCAGTTTAAAAGCTGCTATACTTGACACTGCACAAGTCGTTATCTGTGAAGTTTTTTAGGCCAATAGGTGAACTGTAATCTCATTAGACATAAGTGACTCGTGGCAATATTCAGTGTGTCACTCTATGCTTCTTATCAGCTCCAGTGGCCTGACCATTGCAATCAGTTATCAATGTCAGGACTAGGGAATTTCCTCAAGGAGTAGTAAAAATTTATGGCATCTAAGACAATTCAGAAGCAGCAACAACACACCGATCAGGGTAAAGTTTTCAGTGGACATGGCTGCTGCAGGTGTATATATAGTACAATATGTACTGTGTACAATGGAATTTCCCAGACAAAGTATTTTCACTTTGTTCACAGACTCTCAAACCTGGGCAAAGTCTAAGTCTATTAGATTAGGACTCGATATGAGATCACCTTCGGTTGAATAACCTAGTGTCCTAGCACACACAAGGAGAGAATAAATACATCGAGTGGATTCATTACTTTTAAGAGTCAATATTATACAACACAGATTTACATAAATAAACACACTTTCTCTTTATCTATATGAATTCTCATTCTTCGAACAAAAGTTCACTTGCTCTCCATCTTGACACTGTTTACAGTATGTCAGTAAGCAGTTGTAAGGTTGGGACATGATGCTGTTGTGTGTGCTGTCATTCTGAACGGCCCAGGTGTCACCACTTTGTATCTCAAGAGTCAATAACACAGCTATGTATGCAGGAAAACACTGTGACAAAGACTGCTGAGAAGTATTGTTACAGTCTAACCACTGAAGATTCAACACTGACAATCATCCTATTGGCTAAAAAAAATGGAGCATTAATGGCTTCTATAAAAGCCATTTACTTGTTCACACTGTAAATACTAACACTGATTTACCTTAAAATTTTCAGATTTTTTCAAAGGACCTGTAGATATCCCATATTATCTACTAGGCCCCGTAGGCACTATTAATCCCTCATCAACATTAAACAGTGTTTACCTGTGTAGCCGTTCTGGTTGCTGTAGTTGGTCCGGGAGTGTTGGGGCTGAGTCTGGGCCTGAAGCTGTGTCTGCGCCGGTGTCTGCAGCTGAGGCTGTGGCAGAGTCTGCGGCTGAGGCTGCGCCAGAGTCTGCGGTTGAGGCTGAGGCTGAAGCTGCGGCGGAGTCTGGGGTGTGGGTGAGGTGAAGAGGGCCTGGGGTGCAGCGCTGAAAGCTGGATTCGGTCCTGGTGAGCCATGGGGTGAAGCTGCTTGGGCTGGGGCAGATGGGCTGAGAATGGGTTGGGGCTGCTCTACCTGGGGCTGTCTGAGGTTCTGAGCCTGCTGCGGGGAAACTGGCTGCTGCCTCTGAGTGGGGTTAGGCACCTGGGCCAGGGGGGACTGCTGGAAGGTGGGAGGCTGAAAGGTCTTATCTGGGGTGGAGGAACTACGGGTGATGGGAGGGCCCAGGAGCGCATCCAGGTGGGGGCTACTGCTTAGGATGGAAGAGGAAGATGTAGATGGAGGTGTTGTAGTGGTGGCTGGGGGGGCAGCTGAAGTGATAGATGGGGTCAAAACAGGAAGCTCTTGGGTGGGAGGGGGCCCTGTGTATGGAGGGTTATCAAACAGTCCTCCAAACTCCATGTCCTGGTTGCTGATGAGCTGTAGCATGTCTGAAGAGGGAGAGAAACCAGAATCACCATCACTGCTACTGACATTAAAAACATAAACATAAAAAAGTAATAAACCAGCCAAACTAAAAACAACTAGATCTCCTGCATTTCCATCTGTATTGCGAGTGACCCATGCATCAACGCACATGTACCATGTTTATGTTAGAATTGAACAGAGAGAGCACTCAAAAGTAAGACTCATAATAGCAATAGCAATTCTGTGAAACATAATCTTCACTGTGTAAAAAATGATGAAAGGTGGAAGCAGCATAGTTCAATTCAATTCAATTCAATTTTATTTGTATAGCGCCAAATCACAACAGAAGTTGTCTCAGGACACTTTCCATATAGAGCTGGTACAGACCAAGCTCTTTTATCTACAGAGAACCAACAAGTAGGATAAAGAGGCACCACTTTATCACAGTTTATAAGCACTTTCAAGCTACATAAACAAAACATTTCCAGATTCTTGAACCCTCTATCAACACATCCAAATTGTGACTATAAATTTAAAATGTGAAAAATAATGCTAACCAGATTCCTCTCACCTGCAGCAATTGGCGTCTATTTGCACATTGTCCAAAACTTTAAAGACTTTGTAGGAACTCTGCATTTTGATTTATGACAAATGACTGTTGGGGCAGCTTAAAAATGCTAAAAATAAAGGCAATTTTTGCTTTGAACAAATTTTGATTTCTTTTCATTCTAAATGGGTAAAATAACAAAACCATATTCATGGTGCATGCTGATATTCACTTCGAACAAACACGGTCTTGTGGACAACACAAACACCACGCACACATATACTTTACTGCACTACATTTAATTTTCACCAACTTGTGCAGTCAGACTATTTACAGTATTCCTGCAGCTGTGGGCCAAAGTACAAAAAAAATGATAAAACCTGCACATGTACTGTGACAAACATATATGAAAGTCATGAAACTAACTTGATTACAGTCTCACAACTACCAACATGGAAGAATGGAAAATGTTCCAAAAAGTATCAATGGAATATACTGCAAAAAAAATAATAAATTAAGACAGTTCGAGTGTATGTTGTGTCTGCAGAGAAACACAGCACCCTGGATTTGTAATCCAGTGTTTTGTATGAGGTGATCGCTCTTGACCAATCAGAGTGCGTCTCGGAGACTTGCTATGCCGATCAGCCCAAGACACGGAAAGAGAGGGAGCGCTGTCTGCGGCTTCGCGCGAGGTTACCATCGAGCAGCATCACGAGGGGTTACTGTCGGTCAAATGTAGGAAGCGGGCGAGCACGGCTGCAGGATATGTATAACAGAGTATAAGACAGCGGTGCTTTTCATAAATACACATGTTAAATATGACTGGAAAACATCTCGTGAAGCAAATTTGACCACTTATATATGTTAAATGTTTGCTTTCCCTAACACTCCTGACATTACGTCAAACGAGTAATGCGACCAAAACACATGGATTAACAGTTGAATTGCTATGAACGTATTAATATATGCACGTGGTTTTTATTGTTTTTGAAAATAATATAACATGAAAACAAACGTTAAAAAACACGCGTTCGCAACAAAAGTAAGAAAAAGACGAAACGTGTCAAAAGAGTGTATCGTTATAAGAATCTCTTTATTTTTTTTGACAAAGATATGAGAAATGTCAGTTCGGTCAATTGAGGCACTGTGAACCCACCAAGGAGGAATGAACGGCAGTAACCTCAGTCTGTGGAGCAGGCTGGGGGCGGGGCGCGCTCACGACCATTTCCCAGCACGTTAGCCTCACCTACTAGCTTAGTTCTAATTATTGGTTCGTCTTAATGTACAATAAGATTAAGGCGTTGAGTTGTGATAGTGCAAGACACACAATTGTAAACAACCTAACTAGGTCACCAGTTGTTAGCTCAGCTAACCTTCTAAGAATACTAGCCTAACGGTTAACGTTAGTTTGTCAAGCTAATGTTAGCTGTTTTAAGCTACGCTGCGAGCTAACGACACAACCATTAACGTGGGTCACTTGAGGTGCTTCAAGATGGTATAAATTACGGTTTTAGTCTATATACTAAATGCAAAACACGGGAGGCAAGTTGTACTGAGAGGTGAAACACACATGACATGCAGAAGGTAGCGCTAAGTTACAAGCAGTGTTATGGGGTTAGCTTTTAGCAAAAAGCTGCCAATCATATTTATTTCCTTACCGTCAATGTCGCTTAAGAGGGCCGTGTCAATATCGCTGGGGTCATTAAGCGACAGTGTTGGATCCAGGTTATCCAACGAGGGATCGTCAAAAGACAGGCTGTTCATCTTTGCACTTGTGTCCGGCTTTCCAATATAGACTTGACTCGCTGTGGAACCGCTCAGAGGGAAAAATCGGAAAAATTCTCACGTCCCTACATTTGCCAAAGCGTCAGATCCAAAGTGTACCTCAAACACGCGAAAAGCGAGCTGCAACTTTTCACTGATGTGTCAACTAGCTACTCATTCCTACCCCCATAATTGTCCGGGGAAACTTGTCAAACCAAGACAAACACTGAGGCTCATTCAATACTAACATGCTTACGGTGGTTGCCGAAAGAAACCACCGAGCCGACGGTGATTGACAGGCGCGCCATCCAATCACTGCCTTTGAGCCAGATTCCCACGTCCTTGTGTCTCAGGGTTGTTTTGATTGTTTGACTGAAGAGGAGTATGGCATGTGGAACATTATGCCATATTTTTATAATACGACAATTTACAGTGAAATATGGTTATTTATGTACTCGTCAAACCGATACAATGACTCCAGAATACATATATTGATTTATTAGAAAAGTAATGGAAAATAATTGTCTTCTGTGTGTAAATATAACATTCTTTATATATAAGAATTCATCCCTTGCTATTCATCTCACTCATGTATAGTCATATTTATATTAGGTATTTATCTCACCAAACTGTGTATTTTGAGGGAAACAGCGTGGATGTGTTTATTGTGGGTTTGCCCCCCAACAGCCAATGAGAACCAAGAAGGCGTGTACCACCTAAAGCCAAGTTTGTTCGACTCGAAGCAGCGACTCCTCCTGTAGAACCAGTGAAATCGTCCAATGGGAAGCTGAGGAACCGAGTGGGGTGATCTGACGTCACATCTCTGGTCTAGTGATTACATCATGTATATCTATCTTAGAATAGTGGTGGCAGCCGCAAGGAAATAATTTGCAGGGATACAGGTGGCCTAAAAGAATAAAATTAGGCAAATTGTAACGTTTCACCAGAGAAGTTTATGAAAATATTAAAAATTTTCACCCAGTACATTTATACATTAAATTTATCTTAGGAAAGTAAGGCTTCTTCTGGTAACAAACACTTGAATTATTAATAATGTAAACAATGACCAGTGCAAACTTTACTTTCAGGTCAGCATCAGCTAAAGTAAAACTAATGTGCGGACTGTCACATGAAAACAAAAGGGGAGCCCCACAAAAGCATGATGGGGAAATGGGTCAGTGACCTAGAGTAGCACTACAAAGTGTTAGTACAAGGGGGATTGGAGTTATTTTAAAAGCATGTCAGCAAGCCTGGTATTGTTAGTGATGGGGTGTGTTTGTATTGAGGTGCATGTCTTATTCACATGTCCATGTGATTTTTGGAAACCTGCTGCTGATGTTCCACAGGCAGCTGAAGGAAGCAAACTTTTCTAAAATCTGCATGTGACCAAGATTTGTTTACATTCTACGTGTGCTAAGCTACTGGAATGGATGAAGCGTCCATGACCAGCATACAGGAGGGGGCGAGGGGCTCATGTGACACGAATGACCGGCACAGCGCAAGATTGAGGGCTGGTTGCATCAGCGTTGTGCATGAAGAAGAAGCAAGAGACTGTCACGCCACCCTGAATCGTAAAATAACCACAAACAGTTGTGAGGTAGAGGTCACACATTGCTAGTGTTTTATTGGGCAGTTACATACGTGCATTCGGTCAAACAAAAATCTGACCGTTAGTAATGGCAGCAGATGGCACAGACATGGGACTCCAACAGAAAACAAGCCTCTCTTCCATGTCCACAAAACATCAGTTCTGCTTCATCAATGTGAAAAGACATTCATTTACCACTTTGAGATAACCAGAATTTCGAGGAATACATGTTGCACTCGGAGACTTAAGCCTCATAAAAGCAAGTCACACAATACACTCTGTTACAGACCCAGAGATATGTAACACAAACAGAAAAATACTCAAGTTCCCTTTTAAAGGATCTCTTGTTACATTTTTAGTAATCCTCTCTGTTCAGCCTGCAGGGTAAGTTTTTAAAGTGAACACAACGGCTGATTGTAAATTTAATGCTATTATCTCAGTTACCTGGCAATCATACTAAACCTATATACCATACGGCATTTAAAAAAAAAAAAAGTTAAAGCTCATTAATCATTAATTTTCTAAGTATTTAATCATAATGATTATGTAGACACAAATCATTTTTCAATGCCATCACTGCATTTATGTTAACAAGTAAAAGAAATATTTCCCTCTGGCGGAAGGCCTGCACTGACAACAGATAATTCAATGAGCAAATCTGAAGCATGATTAGGCTTTTACAGCTTGGGAGGAGATTCAAATGGACTGCCTTGATTGACAAGGCTTTTGGTCTTAAATGGACTGAAGGAGAAAAAAAAAAATCTTTCAAGTGCAGAGCAACGTTAAAACAAAGCAGAGCCTTGGCAAAAGAGCTGGAATGAAGACAGAATTGCTTTTTGCCTCAAAGTGCAATCTTCACCATACCAAAGATAAACTCCAGTTGGAGCTACTTTGCTGAAATCAGTCAATCACACAGATGCTTGGCAGCAGCTCCAACAAGAGCAGATGAATCACATGAGAATGAAAATACGGCGAGTATGAAAGTACGTCTTTGACTGCGCAAATCAAAGAAAGCACAATTGGGTTTGTTTGCTGCATGCTTCAGCCTCAACCACAAAAAGATCAATGATGAAGGGTACAAACATGTTTTCTTCTTTTTTACATGAACTATAAAAATACAATCGGGGATAAAATAACACATAAACTTCTCTTTCTTCTGGATACAAGTATGAGCCAATACATTTTTTTAACCAGATACAGAAACTAAAATCCCTGTATTATGAGGTATATAGATTACATAGTATAGAGTAAGTGAAGATTTACCTACTACATGAATACATGTTTTACAACAGTGCATTTCTGTAAGCTATACGTTTTGTCTTTCAGTTGGTTATGGTGACAGCGATAAGTCATGCTGATAACTTAAATGCCATGTTTTGTTTTGCATCTTTACGTAACTTTTAATAACAGTTTTTACAATCCTAAATTTAACAGTCCATTAATCCACTTCTATGTGAACACGCGCTGCTGATACACAGTTAGAAAACTTATGTGCAAAATGATGTCCATCTAAAGACCACTTCCCATCCCTTAGAAAAATAGTAACGATCTTGTAAACACAAAGGACAAAATACAGAACTGTTTTTGTTTCAAAGTGCACAAATATTGATATAGCAGGGGAAGGAAAATGTTCATGACCCTTTAACGTTTAGAACACATGAACATGATTATTGTTTGGCAGCTAAAATTCAGTGCTAGTTGGTAATTAAAGCCTCAATATTCTTTGGAATGGCTGAAAGTGTTTGCAATTGTTCAAAAGCACATTTTTCTCAGCTAGTTTGTTGCAGCTTTTCAGTGATTGAAAAGACTGATGGGATATATTCCATGAGCACAATCCTTCCCCTTAGCCGTTTGAAATCCATAACGAGCCTAATGTGCTTTTTCAATTTCTTTTTGTTTTTTATTCCCTTTGGTTGGCGGAATGCTGGCATACACTCATCAAGATTAGGTAAGATTTAGCTATTATATTCCTAGGTAGCAAAATTAGCCTGTGAACAAAAGTCTTTTCTCCACACTGCTGCAGGTAAATTGGGTAATAAAACGTGTTGCCATTCCACACATATCTCGGTATTAAAAGCATGGCTCTCTAACTGGAGTATTTGTGGGGAAAAAAAATCTGCATGGATTGACCATAACCACAGCGCTAGTATGCAGTACAGGACAAAAACACTAAATGCATAAATTAGCAATTAGCTGAATGTAATACAATATAATCCTAATTGTATGTTTCCATACTGACTCAATCATTGACCCGCAGTGAACGTTTTCCGTTACTCTTCGCAGTAATATGCCACATTTTTAAACCACATCAGACAACTTGTCTTCCTTTGGTGGCGTGTTAAGAATGAGATGCAGCGCTGCGAGTAATACATCCCACATGAACAGATTAATACATCCATATAGAGTAAAATGCAACACAGTTGTGCGCAGTAAACATGTTGGACCTCTGCATGTTTGAGCAACATGGTGGCAAGAGAATGACGAGGAGGTGGAAATCACTTGCCACACCACTGCCAGTCAGCGATGAAATGGGACTGGAAGGACTGTTTGGGAGGAATCATTTAGGGCGAGGACCTTTAGATGCCCTAAAGAAGAGATCGAGGTCCTCTGAGATCAGTCTACAAGGCAAAGAGGGCGTCCTCCGTCCGTTCAGCCTTCTTGTGGGAGCCACCGGGGGTGCGGGTGGGGTGAGCGGGGTTAGCTCCAGAGGGAGACGGCAGAGAGTCTGCTGCCTTCGCTCGCTCCTCCAGGAACTTATCAAATTCTGAAGGAAGCAAATTGATTTGTCACAGACATGGGAGAGTGAGGATTCGTCTGTGTTACATTTTGAATCAGCTCAAGGGTGAAAAGGAACAAAAGTGCAACACACATAAATTCTGATAGGTCTATACCTTCACTGGTCACCCCTTCCTCTGCGGCATCCCCTTTCTATTAAGAAGACAAAAAGTCATGAGATAACATGCACATTTTGGCACAAAGAATCATTAATGGAGTTGTCTTTGTTTCAAAAGACAAAAACAAACCTGAACAGTGTAAAAAGCATCATACAAGTCAAACGCCAGTGAAGTTCACGCAAACTGAGGGAAATCCACACAAAGTCCTCATGAAGGACCCGTCAATCATGCATCCTTCCACACTTCCCCAGGTGAAGAAAACAAGGGACCCTCTAGAGCCAGACTCCACAACCTCTGCATGCATACAGTATGTTAAGGATGCTCACATCAGCTGTTCTGACTTGGTTTTCTGTTTTAGCGTTTGTAAGACAGACCTCACAGGAAACTGTTATATGTCAGCCATTGGTGGAAACACATTAGATTAGAGTGAATGAAAAAAAACGTGACGAGAAAGGAGACTAAAGTCAAATGTATGCAGTTATATGTGAGATGGCAAGATGAAATGTGCGCTACCAAAGAAAAGGCAAAAACAAAACCAAGAGGAGGAGAGAAAGAGACAGAACGAAGAGAGGAAGATATAAATCAAGGTAAAGAAGTCTCACCACGTCAGCACAGAGCCACTCCTCTATGTCATCCATGACAGAGGACTGCGATACGGGGATCTATGGAGCAAAGCCATGGACAGACCAAGGGGTAGCACCAAAGCCACACAACAGAAAGACACCAAACCCGGACAACAAGAACAAAAATTATAACACGCACAAACACAAACACGCAAAAATAACAGGAATAGGAATCACCAAAGGTTCGGAGAGGAAGATGAACAACAAACAAACAAACAAAAAAAGAGAACAAAAGTAAAATATTTGCTCAAAAGACACACTCAACCCCTCTCAAGTCTGTGCTCTGACTCTTTTGTACTGCGCGACTCAGCTGTCTTCTAAGAGAACAGGATTTCCCAGGTTGGGTATTGTTCTCATTAGTTCTGTAGTGCTGACATGGCTTAACAGCTGCCGACTAATGTCACACAGCAGCGTTAATTATTCCACATCATTAGTTAATTAGCAAATCACTTGAATGTGATTAAGAGATTGATCGGATGGGAGAAGCTGAAAGCACAGGGGCCGTCGAGAGGCAGGGCGATCCCACGGTATATACAGAGATGGAGAGCACGCTCGCGCGCACACACACACACACACGCGCACACGAATGCTGCATGGTGTGCAGTGACTGTGATGATGGAAGCCATGTCAGGGTGGACGGTGTGCGATGGTGTTCATGTTTGCGTGGGCACCAACCGATCACAGTGAATCAGGAGAGCTAGGAAGGTGTGTTGCTTTACATGTGGCTGAAAAAGGAAACTTTCTACTGTGGCTCAAGAAACTGTATTTCCATCCATGAGGAGTAACAATTAAGGGAAACTGGAATAGATACTGGCATGCTTTTACAAAAGCAGAAAAGTTCTTTCACATCCTTTCACTGCCTAAACGATAAAGTCAAAGTCCACATTTGATGTCGACCTGATGTCAAAGATGAAAAGAGACATCAAAAGTCTTTTTCCTGTGGCCCTGTTGAATACGACAGACGGCACGGGTGGGGTTTCCTCATGAGATCACAGTTAACGCAGTGAAGGAGCCTTTCAAAATAAAGGTCAAGGCAGTGGATGTCATTCACAGGAAAAAAAAAAAAACACATGCAGCTGTGTGAAGGAGGGGGGCAATGTAGAAAAGCGCGCTGTTCCTATCATGACTCACAGTTGATATACATGCAGTCATTTATATTCAAATATTCACAGTCAGAACATCAACTTAATCATCACACTGTTACAACTACTGATTCGTCTGTTAGTTGATCTACTGCTGGTTAGTGTGAGACATGTGAGGTTGTTACATCTAGTGTATCACCTAAGATCCAAAGACAGTTAGAGGCCAGGTGATGAATACTCTCCACTACACAGCAAACCACCATCCATTTCCTTATTCTTCAATGCACGGATGATATGTTATCAGCACTTGAACCATGTTCATCATTGCTGACATTGCTGTGTGGTAGAAGTATCTGCTGTTTCAGCGTGCGACTGTTAAGAGATGGATCGAGTTGATGGAAGTATCCCCTCCATAAAGGGGAGGCATTAAACTGGGAAGCATCAGTAATGCTTGCCCATTTCAACAGAGTGCAGTAGAGGTGGACAATATGGGTAAAACCCAAGTAATCTTATATCACTGCAGCAATACATAAGGTTTTGTGTTAACTTGTGTCAATAAAAGACCTAAAGATTTATTTTTTATTATTATCATTACTGTTAAAGAATGTTTTTTGTTATTTCTGAACAAATCAAGACATCTGATCATACAAAAATCCTGTAAATTGCCATGAAGTGTTTTGATTTGCAACACTGCCTAATACAACCAGTAAAACAGATTAAAGAGACATCAGCAGAAAGAGCAGAGCAAAATTAGCACCTAAAGTCTTAAGGTATCGTCATATTGCCCGACACTCAGTACAACCTCTGCAACCTCATGACATGGAGGTGGATGTTCTTAGTGGGGGGAAACTTTGTTGGTACTGGGCTTGTTCAAGCATTCAGGGACAGAGCTGTGAGGTGAGGCTGAAAAATGAAGAGCAGCTCATGAGGATTATGGATGATGCCGCAGGAGGTTGAGAGCAGGGGTGATGGGGGACATGAGGGAGGGGTGGGAGGACACACTGAGGATGGAGTCCTCACCATTCCTTGGGTAATAAGCCAGCTGTCTATGGGCAGCTCCTGATCTGCCGGGTTATCATCCCCTTTTACCCTCAGCTGAATCAACAACAGAACAACACCTTACACAAGAGAAGAAAGGTAGCAGGCCCCACCACAGCATAGCACTCAGTGCAGAGAGAGAGAGAGAGAGACAGAGGAGAAGTCAAATATGTAAGAGACGATCGCCATTTAAAGGAGGAAAAAAGAGGAGAAAACGAAAGAAAACGGTGAAACGTTCATTCCATAAAGATGAAAGTGAAGAAAACAAAAGGGGGAAAAAAAAGACTCCCTCGAGTGAAAGTACTGTCCGAGGCACTGAACTAAAAAAAGGGAGATGGTATGTGCAATCACCACTGTGTGTGTGTGTGTGTGTGTGTGTGTGTGTGTGTGTGTGTGTGTGTGTGTGTGTGTGTGTGCGCGCGAGTGCAGCAGTTCGTGTTTCAGAATCATCTGTGTACATGGTGATAACTGTGCAAATATGTCACAATGTGTGCTCAGACAGGGAGAATGACTACGAAAACCTTGAAACTGGGTGTTGTGTTTGACTTTCTGCATGAGCCTGACTGTGTCGTGTTTTATTTTAATAAACTGAAACTGAATTAAGAATGTTCTGATAGATCTGGTTTGGAGAATGAATCTGAATCCAGAAGTGCTAGAACTAAGGAGCTAACCCAGAACAAATGCAAAAAAACGGCACAAACGGTACCAGTTTGAGGACTTATTTATAGGCGCGCTTGACACTTGTACAGTTTCTGCGTCGCAAGATATTTTTTTTAGCTATTCGGTAATAGCAATAGTTAATACACAAATTTCGAGCACCACTGCACATAAAACAAATGCCACTGTAGAACATAGTCTAACAGACCATCACATGCAGGGAGTGACAGAGGGCTGAGGACAGACTGGTACAGGAAGGCTTGCTGGCCATGTGAACACAGCACACCCACACTCCATATATGGGTGAAAGCTGCATTAAACTACATGCATCAGTGTACTCACCCCTCCTGTGTTCTGTTGTCTCACATCCAAAGCCGAGGCCAGGCCGCCCAGAGCCTGAGGGTCCTCGTATTTCACACTGTGCACAAGGACATTAACAATACAGTTAACAGCACTGAAGCAGCAGAATGAAACGTTAACCAAAATAAAATGACAAATGATGGAAAAATACACCCTGAAAGTCTTTTTGCACACACGTCCTTTAGCAAACATTCATGAAGAACAGGAACAAATCCATAGAAGTGGAGAAGGAGGCAAAAGCCTCCAAAAAAAAGCCCAAATAGACAACAATGTAAAGCAGCAAGGAAGAGAAAAGTTCCTTTTACACGTTTTCCTCTACTGGGAAACTTGCCCTTACTTTATCACTTTTATTGTCTCCATCTAAATGTTCTAACATACGGCTGAAGGCAACAAGTTCTTGGTGGAGAAAATATCAGATTAACATCCATAGCCTGGAGGTATTCAAAAGTCATTCCAGGAAAATGCATGAGGAAATAACTGGCATAAGGGGATGTAGTAAGGGCAGGTTAAGGGACAGTGGGCACATCAAAAAGTAAAGTATAAAACTTAATCAAGAAAAAAAAACTGTACGCAGTGAACATCACAGAACAAAACTGTAAAAGTGCCCATGGGTGGACTTTATTTTAAACATTAAAGGTGGTTATGAATAGCTATTTAATTAAAATAAATGACACCCTGAATAATAACATGAGAGGATCTGGGCTGCCCCAGAAGCAAAATTTAGAAATCCAGCCTTACTTTTTACGCTGCTCAGCCAGAGAGCAGCTTCTGGTCTGGGCAAACATGTCAAAGTCATCCTGGTTGCGGCCTGATAGAGAGGACAGGGTACCGCTCACGCTGTCTGACCCCACATCTGGAGAGGGAGGCAGTGAGAAGAGGAGAGCAGAAAAGTGACAGGATATATGGAACAAATAAAAAAATGCGACAGAGATTTAGCGCTGCGTCGCTGCCTCTACATCGAGATCAACAAGAGCAGCAATGTATCTAAGCTGTAATTAGAATCCTGTGCATACTGAAGGGCAGAGACTAGCAGTGGCAGGGAGGAGCGTCTCCATGAGTTATGTTGCTGGGCTGATTTTCCATTAGTAGCCAGATTATGAGCCTTTTTTATACTCTGCTGCTTCTCCGATGCCAGGTCTGCAGAGACTAGAGGGGAGGTGGGATGTTCCAGCTCTGGTGAGGGTGTATGATAGTTGGGATTTGGAGGCAAGAAGTCTCTTTTTCTCCACAATGGGTAACAGACTTGACAGTGTTTTGTTCTTACCAAGCCCAGCTAGTGCAGAGGACAACGAGGCCGTGGTGGGGTTTTGCTTTGGGGAGGCAGTGGCCCCGGCGGTGGTGGAGTGGGGTGGGGGGCTGGAGGTGATCCTGGGCGTGACCACGGCAGGGGAGCCTGGGCCCAGGTCTATCAGGTTGTCTTCTGTGGCCTCATTCAACATCTGAAGAAAGATGTAAGCACGTAAATAAGCCTGAAACAACGTCAACATGCACTGCTTTTGAAGTTTTGCTCAAAACGAATGTAACCAAGTTCAGGCAGCAAACAGAGAGGGAGGAAGCTTATGAGGCTGTTGAGGAAATTAGATTACAGAGTGTTTGCCTTCTGTATACAGAGGGAGACAGAGAATACTTTGTAGCTACCGAAAGTCTACAGGATTGACTGTTTACACAATTTGAACACAATGTGGGTGAGTAGCTGTGGATTGGAGGCTATGCGCAGGAACAGTAGTGAGGGTTGAATAAACAGACTTCAAATGTATGAGACAGAGGGCAAGAAGGAGGGGAGGGAAGGACACACAGTATCTAATCTCACACAGTGGTACTGATGCTGACACGTCATATTGGTCTAAGCATTAGCTCCATATAGTAGACGTGTTAACAGTTCATTACTGTTCACCCCGGCACGCTGGCTGGGACTGAACGTGATACTAGAGTCATACTTGCCTCCATCAGCTAGCCACAACACAAACAGACAGAACACACAGAAAGATCAACAGAATGCAAAAACAAGCAGCAGTGTGGGATGTAGTGAGCGATGCCCCAATCCTCTGGCGAATCATTGATACTGGCAAATGTACTCTCTAAATAGCAGATTGGAACTAATTCTGCTTTGCTCCTCCAGTTTTAATAAAGCTAAATACAATCCGCATGCATTAAATAATAATGCTGCAGTGGATCGTGTATGCAAGTATAATATACAGTAAACACTAATTATTAATTCAGATACTAAAATGGTTTATGTTTGGAACATCTCTCATAGATTTAATGTTAGATAAGCTGCCACAGGCGATGCGAATGTGGATGTACTGAAATGTAAAATTAAGAGATGAGAATTTTTCTGAAAACATGCTGGGGCGTTTTTGGGGCGTTTGATGAGTTTCTGCGGATTGTACTCACCCCGTTGTTCTGCGCAGCTCTACCTGACCTGTACCTCTCGTACCTGCAAGCAGCAGAAAACCTTTGAATGTTTTACCACAAGCTTTGTCAGGTTCAAATGCTTCCACGTTTCATCTCCAGAAAGCTCAGGAAAGAGACATTTCATCAGCATGAAGCTGCGGAATGTTTAAAAGGGAATGAATTATGCAGTTCTTCATATAAGCTCTGCAACTTTGTGACGTTTGAACTCAAACCTTGCTCAATCTGTGTTAAGCATGTCCTCTCCAAAACTCCATTTTTCATCAATAAGCTTGGAATAATCGCATCTCTAAAACTATTGACTGAGATCAAGTTCATCCAACCAACAAAGTTCTAACAAGCACCAATTATTTATCCATTAAACATTCTGGACCAAAAACATCAAGCAAAAGCACCAAGTTCAGCTGGTGGACAGGCAGAAACTGCACTGACATCAAAGTGATTTTCAAGCTTTTAAGTTCTGATGAGGTAGAAAAACATAAAAAAAAAAAAACTTGACGTGGATTTCTATGAAAATCACGGCATGTAACAAAAACAAGAATGTCGCTCCGGCTCTTGCTGTGCCGCACAAATAAAGCCTGACTGATGCTTTGATTGATCGCACCTCTCATATCGGAGGAAAATGTTGTTGAGGTCGTCATTGACGTGTAGCAGCTCTTCAGTCACTTCCTCGTTAGAGACGCGTGAAATCAGCTCGACCACTCTCTGCTGCATCGCTCTGCATGTTCTGTTCAGCTCCTTGACAGGTCGGCACATCAACAGAGTGATCAAGAGATGAATTGACAAATCAAGAGATAGACACAGACACGAGGAGCTGTATAAAGAGGAGAGAACTAGAGAACGACAGACACAAAAACATAAAAGCGACCGTATTTCTACTAATGACATAATAATAATAATTTGGGATGAGAGGAGAACATTGTCTAAATCTGGGAAAATTAACAATGCAATAAATGTACTGCATGTATATTTTTTGCAAGGCATTCAGTGTTGAGCAAATCAGAAATATTTGCTCAGCTGTGTACGGATTCCGTGGATGCTTTTTCTCTTGCAGCTGGAAAAAGAAAAGTCGGAGAAGGTGCCACATAACCGTTACAACTGGCACAGGGCCCTCAGCTCCGAGCCAGATCCTTGCAGCTGACACAAATACCTGAGCGGATTTGCCATGAGGAGATTAAGCTCTACATGACTTTCTATACCACTGGTTAATTGCCAATTCCAGGAATTTCACCACAGCCAACTGGCTCTTGATGCGCTGAGGGTGAGTTGAGCGGTTCTTCTGAAAGCTAAGGATGCTACTCCCCCTAGTGGCTGCACATAGATCCAACAGTTGACTGCTGATGTGCCATGTTAGCAAGCTTGTCTATTAATTAGACAGTGTGTAAGAATTGATATAGCAAAAGATTTGCATGAGCCTATATTCACAGCATTTTGTTTTAGAGAGGATACTGGCATGATCTCTTGAAAGACCCATTCATTTAAAAGAGTTCTTGCTCCTAATAGTCTTCTGATTTGAATTTCCCTTGATGTGTTAAGCATCTTTAAAGGCACATCAACTTAGAGTCCACATTAAACATTTATGTGAAGTTGAATGCACTTGGTTAAAATAGTGTAATCATGTGCCTCTAACCTGAAGCAGCTCTAGGTCAGAGGCATCTTCCTGGCCGGGGACCATCTCTGTCAGCATCTCTGACATGACTTTGGTGTTTCCTCTCACCACATCCAGCTCACTGCGCAGCCGAGCGATCTGAAAGCACAGAAGGTCCAAGGTCATGTAAGAACATCCAGGGCTGCAGATGTTCTCGAAGGCAAGAGATGAGTCATGACATCCAACTAACATCTTGAAATCTGCTTTAATTTATGTACTTCACCACTTAATTGCTGAACTCTGGATAAATCTGCTTTATTGACAGACTCAGGGGAAACAGGCTGTTTGAATAAATGACTTCACCTTAGGAGCAACAAGTGCAGCAAAAAGTAACATTTTCATTGGTCAAAGGTTCCTGGTGATGTCCTCACCTGTTCAGGGGTTGCTGTGATGGGGCTGGGCATCGGGGGGGTCTGCGTGGCAGAGGTGGGGACCGGGGAAGGTTGATGAGTCCTGGCAGCAGGTGAGGCTGGGGCTAGGTACTTGATCATGGCTGGGTCTACCTCTGGTGTACCCTGGAAGAGAGAAATATCCCATTGCCATGTGAATGTGTAACCACGATTCACTTCACTAAACAGGTTTATTGGTAACAGGTGATAGCATCATGATTGTGTATGAAAGGCTTGAAAGGCTCAGTCGTTCACAAGCAAGGATGGAAAGAGGTTCACCACTTTGTGAACACATGATTGTAGAAAGGAAATTACTACATGGAGTCAGGAACACTTTGTAAAACCCTTGTTGGTAAATATAGTTTGCAAATGACTGCATTCTGTTTTTATCGTTGTAAATACGTGTTTGTACTCTATGTGTGTTGCTTTCTCCTCACCCTCTGTGGTGTGTGGATGGGAGACAGTGCATCCAGGTCAGCCATTGGGAACTCAATGCCTTTCCTCTTCAGCTCTTCATAAATGTGAACCACACCAGTTAGATCAGGGCTACTCCTGAAGGCATCAGCCCAGGCCTGACACAACACACACATTATCACATACAATTAACAAGAAGAACTGCATCAAAGGATCAGTACAAAGACATTTTTTATCCTGCCCTGTGTGCAAAAAAAGAAAAAGTAATGGTCAAAGAACACAATCACTGATAGTGTAAATACGTGGAGCAAACGACAGAGACAGTCTAAAAGAAGAATCACCCTGGCGTCTCCTTCAACAAGTCCCTATAAATAATTAGAGGACAGTGGAAAGAGAGATGGAGAACACCACCTGGTGGCCGAGGGAGGTGACCTCAGGTAACTAGATAACACCAGAGGCTGCCATCTGTGGGGCAACACCTGGGAAGTGGAGCACATGGCACCCACCTGGCCTTCCAGAGACCACCACTGACCTGCGTGATGCCATTTTCAAAGCTGACTGTTACCATCACACTGAGCGGGATAACTGCCATTTAACGATATGATTTCATGATGTCACGTTTCATGTAATTTTGCAATGGAAGTGTGGCCTAGCCAGTAAAGACAGAAAGAAGCCCCAACCTGTATGAGCGACAGCACTTTGTCTTGTACGATGGTTGGAGGGTTGGTTTTGGGGGAGATGATTTTGACCAACACACCGTCAATGAAATCTCTGTTGGCCACCTGAACATGAAACCTGTGACCGCAGTTCTTCACACATGTCTCCAATACCTGCAGAGAGAGAGAGAGAGTATTAAACAGAGGCAGAAGGCCGGCAAATGAAGCAGCTGGAGAGCAGGAAAGTTCGTGGGTGACAGGCAGCTGAGAAAGAGAAGACTTTGCAGGTTTGGATGCTTTCATGACACAGACAGGCTTTTAACTAGCAGAGATGTGGAAGACGTGGGTGGGTATAAACACAGCAGGGCGAAAAAGAGTCGTGACAGTGGCCGAGAGAAGAGACAAAGTGGGGCAAATGACCAAGAAAGAACACAAAGTCTGGAAAGTTTTGTGCAGGGTGGAATCTTGAACTAACAACTTACATATGGCTTCCTGAGAATTAAGCCATCGGGAAACAATCTCTTCGCACAATTGCAACTTAATGTCTGTTTTACAATTAAAAAAAAGGAAGAACCTCTCACCGTCAGCGCCAGCATCACTTCTCTGTAGTTCTTGTTGCCACAGAGTCTCTTCTTCAGCGCCCGCATGGCGTCTTTTGGCCTGGAGGGAAACGGCAGAGCAGATACAGCTGGATAAAGCACCCCAGCTGAGAGCAGGCGTAGCATCTTTGACTTTGTTGGAATAAATGATTTTTCTGAGCCACAATAACAGATGCCAGTCAGTCTGTCAGTGAAACTGTCTGACCAAGACAGAGAGGAACCGTCACACCATCTGTTTCTCTCTTTTCTTTCTGCGTCACGATCTGTTTCTCCCAAGGCAAGATCAAAGCTGCCCATGCATGAAGAGTTCAGGTTGGCTTTCTGCCTCACGCTGCCCATCTCTTCCCTGCAGATGAGGCGTAATAAGCTTTCATGAGCTCCATCATGAGATACGGTACATTTACTGAGCGAGGGAGCTGAAACAGACAGAAACGGACGGAGACAGAGCAGAAAGTGATGTCTAGCGTCCAGACAGCACTCTGTACATGTGTCTGTTTCTGCTTGAGTTGCAGTTCACCTTTTTGGTGTTGGACGGTGCATCTATTGTGCTGCATCTAGTTTCAATACTTATCAGACACTTGGAAGCACACAGTGGCATGTGTTAAGACTACATAAGTTTACAAAACAAGTCGTTTCCAGTTACAGATTCTCCTGAATCTCAAGTCTGAGTCTGGAGCTAACCAGACGTTGTCTAACTTGCTGAAGACAAGAAGTTCTGTGTTCTGTGAAGCTGAACTCCCTCTCTGTGTGTGCTTTGGGTGTGCCAGAGAAGGCCCCATGTTGCATGCCAAGACAATGAGTGTGCGTAGGCTTGAAGAATGTGAAAAAGAGACCGGGGAAAAGTGCCAAGGGAAAAATGGAAAAAGACAACGTTCAATATTCTTCCTATCTGGGATCGCTTGACAATTACATTTATTTAGGCTGCAAAACTGTCAGTTTAATATGCCTTACTGTAGGTGAACCAAAAACGCTGTCGCTCTGATGCATCACCACAAGTGAATTCAGTGGTGTTGTGGAAGAAAGTTGCAAAGTTGCACGTTTCATTGTGCATTCAAATTTTCCATCATCCACCATGTGCTGCAATGCATAATCTTCCCTCTGGTCTGATAAAAAGTTATGAGCACTGGAGATGGCAGATAAAGCTTTTTGTTGAAATTATTTTGAACACTGATCAGAGCAGTAAAAAAAGGAATCATCATTTCATTTTTGGCTCTGTGACACATTTTATGTTCTCACATAAAAATCTAATCTGAAGTCGCCAATTGTAGGAGAGTGACATAAGATTTCATTCATTAATACATTCGTTCATTCAGTCAGTGACACCTAAGGAAAACAAAAGGCTTTCTGTGGTGCTGGTGAAGCACTGTAGTCAGTGTATTATTTGCTGGAGTCACTCAGTCAGCCAGTGTGTGACACAACAATGAAAGTTGTGGGACTGACCAATTCAGGAACCACAAGTCTTTTCAGGCCACATTGCCTCACTAAATCTACAGAACGCTGCTGAAGCAAGTTGTAACCCAACAATGATTAACGTCGAAAAGGTGTGGTGGCTCACCCCTCGTCTGTCTCGTTTATGATATCGCAGATCTCCATGTTGAGGGTCCAGTCCTCATTCTGTAGGCCTCCATCTGTGGCTCGCTCTGGAGGAAGACACAAACGTCGGAATAACAGAAAAGAAATGAATATTTAGACTTATATAATGTTATTTCCACTTGACTTTTCTTTATTATAGCATCCAATGTAATGCAGTCTATGACTACATGTGACCTGCAGATAGTGATGTTTGATCTGAGCATGAGTCCTTTATAAAGCTTGGTTACTCGACAACCCAAACCTCAGGGTGGCTGGCACTGAAGTAATTCTAGTTTTGACACCCGATCCACTGTTTACACCCTGCCAGCTGTCTCACCACTAATCATGATGCTGCATTTTAGTCAGGCTCAGTTGTTGCCAGTGCTAAAGTTGATGCACGCTAATTAAAGCAACCCATGGTTTACATAACATTGAAAGTAAAACTGTTGCATAAGCAGGTCAGCATGTGGTGACAAGACTTCAGAGCTCTGTGTCTCTCTAACGTCCCTTTTAATTCAGCCAAACTTCTTGTGCAATTGGAAAATAAATCTCAAGCCATAACCTTATTCGCTCGGTTAAATACACAACAAAAACAAGACTAAATACAGGAGCAATGTCTCGCATTTGTTGTATTTTGATCTGCGATGATCCTTTTTGTCAACTTGTAAAATTTAGTAAACTGATACAATGAATAATAAGATAGAAAACAGGGAATATTTCCTAGAAATAAAAAATCTACTCTGCTTCTTACTTGTTTTTTTGCTTTATAGCTCTCTTGTTTGAGCTGTGGACAGTCTGTCCAAGCAGAACCATTAATAGCCTGACTGGAAACTAATCCCAGATCAAGTCTTGGTTCAGACTACTACAATTCTTCATTTGATTTAGTTTTCACAACACTGCTATCTCAAAATCTCTCAAGAATGTGCTGGAAAATATGGTCCGCCACCTGTTGCTCCGAAGCCTCCAACTCTCTCAAATGAACTAAAAAGAAGCAAGCTGGAAAGAGGGAAGCTAACAGATCAGAGGACAGTGAAGCTGCTTGTTGGGTGTGATTCGGCTGTGTACTCAGCCACAGACACCCGCTTTCCTCTTCACACTCCACTCTACCATTTAATAGCATTTTGGCTACAGCCAGGAAATAATGTGACCCAGACTGTGAGAGGCAACAGTGATGAAGCAGCATTGCAGTCATCACAGCGTGCCTCGCTCTGCCTCCTCCCTCCTCTCCCCGTCCCCCAAATCCATCCATCATGTCCGTGAAGGCTGATATCTTTGAGGATCGCGGCCATGTGGGGAGAGATTTGCAGTGAAACGGGAAAAAAGGTTTTCTACCGAAGTAAGCTGTGACCGAGTTCCTGTGACTGACAGTCGATAGATTCTCATTAGACGATTCTTGAGCTTGGACAGGAGGAGCTTCCCTCCCTGAAGCCCAGAGGCCCTGAGCAGGCTGTCATGCCCAGGCCAAGAGCCTCTCGCTGGGCCGTGTTGCCTTCCTTTTGGGAAGCTCAACGTCGGACGAGCCTGACAGCCATGACTTATTCATGCTCTACCTCCCCCTCTCTAATCAACTTGTCACACACTGAGGAAGCACAGAGAGACGGGCATTTTTCTGGGGGAGAGAGTCCCACCTACAAACACACTTATCTACAAAAAACAGAGGCATAAAGTGAATTTCAGCACCATTTAAAAACACCGAGCTGTGCCTTGGTGTTAGGCTGTAGAGTATGTAAAGCATATGTTCGGGAAGAAATAACAGCGACTGCCACTGAGATATCCCACGTAATCTCCTCAAGTGGATTGTCAGGTCAACGCCAGGCAGAGCACGAGTGGCAGAGGAGGAGAGAAAAGAGAGGAAAAAAAATCTGATCTCTCCATGTGAGACGAGCCGGAACGACACTGAACAATCAGTGCCTTGCTAATGAAGTTAAATGCCCGCTGAGTGCATTCATTCATGGTGTTGTGTCAATCCCCCCAGCCCTGGGAATCGACACCAGTGAAGCCAGTCGATCACATGGCTTTAACGGTGGAAGGCCGTGCCACACACTGCCAACAAAGCCACAAATCTCTGTCCCTCTCTGTCCTAATCTCTGCACGTTTTGTTCTTTTAAGACTCTTTACAATAACCTTCTGTCTTTATCGTATTTGCTGACTGTTTCCTCCTCTATGTACCTCAGCAAGAGTTACAGGTTGCCAAAATATTGAATATGGCTGCAAACTGCATTCAGTGGCACTTTGTCTGGTCAAAAACTGGAGAAAAAAAAGAATTAGAATTAGAATTAAAATTTTTGTGAGTTATTCTGTGAAGGACAATAGTCAGTGGAAACTAGTCATGTGTAAAAAGATGACATGGCAAACTGATCTATAGGCCTACTGACAAAGCTCTGCTTCACTAAACAGAGGACGATCCCATCAATGTATTTTCTCCATTCATTTATTACTGGTGCGTTATAATTGCTTTTGCTTCAATCAAGTCAAAACCTGTGAATGAACCACTGACTGACTGACTGTGTTGCTTTCGTTCTCTGCTACAACCCCAATTCTGGAAAAGTTGGGAAGCTGTGTAAAAAGTAAATAAAAACAGAATACAGTCATTTGCAAATGGGGATTAGTGACATCGGTTTTACAAGTCAAGTGCTCCTGAGTCCATGTAGTAAGATCCTTTATCCAATCACGTGTTCACAAAGTGGTGAACCTCGCACCATCCTCGCTTGTGAACGACTGAGCCTTTCCAGGATGCCCCATGATACTCTCAGCTTTTACCAATGAACCTGTTCACCTGTGGAATGTCCCAAACAGGTGTTTTTGGAGCATTCAGACCGCTTTCCCAGTTTTTGTTGCTCCTGTCCCAACTTGTTTGAAATTCAGAATAAGCATATATTTACACAAACCAATGAAGCTGATGAGGTAAAATGAAGAGAAATAAAACATAGAACCATGGCTTGAGCTTCCCCTCATGTAAAACAACACGAAAAGCACACATGGCACGCATCTGCACACATCATTCACCACCTCCAACCCCTCCACCACCTCCTCAGTCACTTTGGGAAATGAAAAAGCTCTATAAAGTTCTTCATCCCTCATCAGACCTGTCTCCTCCTTCCACCTCTCGCTCATTGTTTCAGGTAAGATGATCCTTTGCCCTGCTGCTGTGGTGTTCAATACCACTGCGACAGCCCAACAGACAGCTGGCAGTACAACACTGCAGCCATCTCTGTGAAACGGGGAAATCCAAGATGTGCTGCATCCAGCCCACACCATGCATGACCTAGAAGGACCTCTGTGGAGTAAAGTGTTTGAGACCGTACTCACAGTTGGTGCCTGGGGGCTGTCTTGGATGACACAGCAGCTAACCATTGGGTGGTGGACAACAGGCCAGAGGACAGTTCAAAGGCCCTGATGTCCTCCCTCCAAACTGTTTGCAACCAGTGCACTAATGAGCTTCATTAAAACACACATTATCTACTCTCTATCTCTGGTGAGTGAAACACATGTTGGGGAAGAGATGAAAAAGTAATAAGAAAGTCTGAGATTTACAAAAGAGCAGCTGGCTGTGTTTTTACTCTTGGTAGAAAACATGTCATCTCTAAATGTTTCTGTGACAGCTGCTGCTTTTACTAAAAGGTAAATACAAATCAGCGGTGTGAGAAATTAATGTTTGTTCCACATCTGTTTGAAAGGGGCTTAACTGAATGTTAATAGAACAGGACCAGATCCACAACTTCATCAACACTGGCAATCAAAATCAATTCACAGCCGTTTACAAATAAGGAGGCTAAAGGCTGTTAGAGTCGAGTCAAAAGTGAAGATTATCGAACATAACCAATGATGGTGGCCTCTCACAAAGACAGCTGGGTGGATCATCATTTTTACATTTCATTTTTACACTATAAGACAAAACAAAAGTCTTTTCTGTCGACCTCACAGAGGACAAATCCCTGATGAAGGCACAGCAAAGCCTTGGTGAGAATGCTCTGGATCAGAGGTTGTTTATCTCTGAGCAGTTTTGCAAACAGCATGCAAATATAGATGCAACCACATCAAAGGGATGTGGTGGGCCACGTCTCTCCTCTGCAGGATGAATACGCACCACAGCACCGAGACTTGCGATTTCAAACTAAAATCAAGTAAGTTAGGCTGACCGGACAGCGTGGTCAAGTAAAAATAAAACCACGGAGTTCAGGAACTAAGGAAATATTGAAGTTAAACTTGGCTAAGATTCTGCAAGACACTTTCAGCCAAGTCACTACACTGCCCATGTCATTCCCTCTCAGTTCATTTCCTTAAGGCTACACTGCTTCGTCTACACAAATGGAGAGTGTCTTAACGCAAATGCATTTGCGATTAACGTTACAGCGGACTAAGTTAGGTCGGTTAGCTGGCTAACCTTAGCTGAAAGCTCATTCCAAGTAGATGACGTTTGCTGCGAGTGCGCTAGCTGGCTATGTGCACTGGCGCAACCTTAGGTAAATCCTAGTAGAAAACACCAAATGTCTGCCCATGATCAAATTATGTGACGGGGAGGAAGCATCACACCTCTAACGAACAATTTCAATGCTAACGTACCTATACATTGGCCCACGGGAGTGCTGTACGGATTGCCGAGTAAGAACTCCATCTTGACAACAAACAATCCGCTCGGGAATGACAGAAGCTGAGGCCCAGAGGCGGTACTATCAAGTCCCGCCTATAGAGTAATGCTATTGGTCAAAAAAACATAACCTTCAACACGTATGGTTGAAGTCACGGTCGGTCACATTTAGCTTCTCAAGCAGTGTTCAACAAATATTTTTACACATCTAAACAGGTAATTTATATGATAGCGCACCACAATTGTATATAAATGCACGAAGAATATATGAACAACAATACAAAATGAACTAAAACATTCATCGTCCGAAATATGGAATATAAATATAAATTTACATAACTATTGACTGGATATATGTAGTGTACTTTTGAAAAATAATCGTTAACCAGAAGAAAATAACTATACAAAATTTAGTATCATCATTGCTAACCATGGTTCTGATTTGTGCTGTTATTACATGTACTGAAATGTCTAACAAGTATATTTTGATGTCAAACGGTTCTTTTAACAGAGTCATTAGATTGTACTTGAACGCAACGTTAGTACAGCTTGTTGCTATGTAACGGTGTAAACAACGGAGGTAAGAGGTTAGATTCTGACTTAATCTTGGTACCAAAGCTTGTTTGTATTTTTTTTTTTATATTTTTTTAAGTATTTTGCCTTTAAAACAACAGTAACGTTAGCTAGACTTTGCGGTTGTTCGTTGGTATGTATTAATGTTGGCAGTTTGTCTGGTAAGATCATTCATTCATTTAAGCAAGTTAATTATGTTGTTAGCTACTATAGTCCTAGCTACACCATCGGTTTTTTTCGTTCCTTTGTATGACATGATCTCCAATTTAACAAACCAAGCGCCAAATGAACAAAATAATCTACTTTCTTCTTTGAGCAGGGGGTAAAGTGAAGTTAAGCGTGCCTCCAACCCCACTAACAGCAGGATGAACAGGTACATGCTTAAATCTGAGCCAGTTTTGATAGATGAGGAGCTTCTGCAGGAGGCAGTACTGCAGCGGCTTCGTCAAAATCAGGCGAGGCGTATTGCAACGGCGGAGGGAATCAACTTCAGAGAAATCCTTAAACTACATCTGGATTACAGAAGTGAGATCATTTTATTTAAATGACTAAACAGTGTACAAATGTATAATGGGTTTAGGTATGTGAGATGTTGTTTGTTTGCAGACATCCTGGTGATTAGCCACTTATGGGAATTCACATCCTTGGCCCACCTTGATCTGAACAACAACCTCATAGAGAAGATAGAGGGCCTGGACTGTCTGGTTAATCTGATGCATCTTAGTAGGACAAAGCTTTGTATTTTTTATCCTTCACACACTTTCTTGGCATAATTGTGCAGGTATTAGCAGAGATGTAATGTGCATCTTAAGGTATCAGCCCAGTTAATACCAGTCGTCATGATTCTGAATGTGTCTTTTAGATCTGTCATTCAACAGCATCGAGAAAATTGATGGTTTGGAGTCTCTGCTGAAGCTTGAAGTGCTGAATTTGACTAACAACAAAATCTCTGTCATTGAAAACATGGACACACTTGAGAAACTCACTCATTTCTGCATCGCAAACAACCACCTTGGACAGCTGGACAACGTAACAAGCTTTTCTTGCACAAATCTGTCAAATATTATTCAGAACATTTGTATTTGTCAGTTTTGGCATATAAAATTACACAATGTTTACATAACTTGCTGCAAATTGTTTGCAATTCAAAGGTGCTCTATCTCAGGAAGTTTAAGAAGCTGTTCACCCTCAACTTCTATGGAAACCCTCTCTCTAAGGATGATGACTACAAAGTTTTCATCGCTGCCTATTTCCCAGAGTTGAGGTACCTGGACTACAGATTACTTGACGAGAAGACAGTAAGTACAGGCAGCAGTGAGTTTTAACTCAAATCCAAGTTGCACTCTACTGTATTCAAATAAGTGTCATAGTTGTCTACCTTTAAGCATATTTTAAAAATCATTTTCTTTTGTACTGTATACGAAAAAGTATAATTAATGTGTAAATAATATGTCTATGTGCAGAAAAATGAAGCATCTATCAAATACCACTATGTCCTTGAGAAAATGAGACATGAGGAACTGCGGTTACAACAAGCTGATGAGGCTGAGCAAAGCCAGAGAGCTGAGGTCAAATTACACACGGTAATACTAGTTGTAGAAAGTTCACATTTGGCAATGCAGTTATTTTCCACTGAGCTCTCAATGTTTGTGTACATACTGTGTGTAAGTTCAGTTCCTCTTTCCACCAGGATGCCTTTGTGGAGTTCCTGAATGGATCTTATCTCTTTAAGAGCATGTTCAAAGATGATCCAGAGGCAGAGACGCTACGCTGTGGGCCCGGGGTGGCTCCTCTGTTTCAAACATATCTTTTGTTGTCCTGGCTTTCTAATTCACGCAGGTGCATTAATAATGACATATAATCTGAGGAGATCATGACTTGAATTCCTTAACCCTACATATACATTTGAGCACCAAATTGTGGAGCTGTGTGTGCACTTATTTGAAACAGGCTTGGCTGAACATAAGCGAAGAGAGATGGAGGTGAACTCCTTCGTCAGTAGTCAGACTAAGGTTGTGGAAGACTACCAGCAGATAGCATCACAAATATTGGCAAAGTTTGAACAACAGCACAAAGAGGTGAGCAATGAGGTGTTAAAAAGACCTGTAATTGGTTGTGCTCAGCAGACTTATGCAGATACCTCAATAAATCTGATATTACTGTTTCCATCTCTTGTATTTACACTTTTCTAGAGGATAGTGGAGTTGCAACAGATGTCAGACCCAGACCTACTGAGTATCAAGATCAAACACTGTAATGATGAAATCAACCAACTCTGTAAAAGCCTCATGGCTCTGGATTTTGAGCTGGTCAGACAGCTGGAGGTAGGTGTGTCCAAATCTGGCTTACTCTGAAAAAGATTCTTGGTGATATAAAATATGTTACATAGATTTTTATAGATTCTGTAAATACAGATTAAATCATTGGATTTACACTCACATGTCAAAAATATTGTATGTGCATCTCCACTGCGCCTCATAATGAAGTCTCCTGTTCATTTCAGGATATTATCAAAATGTTTGACACCAACATCTCAGGCATGGTTGGCAACTTCATTGAAACTGTTCAAGGGATATATCCTTTCTCACTGTGCATCAGTTTAAGAGCTGTTCCGATGGTTCATTACAGTTGTCAGGGTCTTAAAATAAGATAAAATAAAACTTTATTAATCCCATGACAGGGAAATTAAATTGTTACAGCCATCAAAGTATAAAAAGAGAGGCAAAAAGAGTGGCATACAAAAGTCTTGTCCTCACTTTTGAGGTATTATTGAGGTACTTCCTCATTTGGGAAAGGGACTCACTCCCAATTCACTGTGTGGTCAGTGATCCAGTTTCAGTGTCAGTGTCTGAATCCTACACAGTGACACACGCACAAGGTCTGAGAGGAAAATTAGCAACAAATCTAATCTAGACTTTCCATGACACAGTCATACATTTGCGCAATGTCGAGATGTGGAGGATAATTATCATGAGAAGGTGAGGGAGATCGCTGTGGCAACTCTGGAGAACGTGGCCAAGGATGACCTGGAGGAGGACATGCCAGATGATGTTAAAATGGTGAGTGTTATCCCAGAATGCTCTGGCCATCCAAAATATAGGATTGCATTACTGGGACTATTATAGCCTATAAAATGTCAGTGTTCATTTTAGCATATATTTGAAAAGAGGTATACAGTATATATTATTGCAGCTATAGCAGAAGAATAGCAGTCTAATGTGAATGCTGACAACAGAGATGAACCTGAATGGGTTAAACTGAGGTGAGCATGTGGTTCATTACCAGTGTCAGCGTTATCAGCCCTTCACACCTGTGTTTTCCCTCTGTAGCTATTCACAGACAGAGACACAGTGATGGACGCCTTGGCCACCGGCCACGAAAACCACCTGCTGAAGATCAATGACCGAGAGACTCGGTTGGTTACACGTGTCAATGACTGGAAAATGGCCCTCATTAAAGGGGTAGAGTGCTGAAATTATATCAAAACAAATACCCCAATTTATCATTTTTATGTGGATGACAATCTCTCTTCCATATCTCACAGTCTTTTCATTGCTTGCTATTTCTCTTCATGGATTATTACAGATTGAAGACAAAGAACTTAAGCAGAGCCGCATGCGCATCTCAGACATCCACAGATATGCAGACTTTTTGAGGGAGCAGCTGGAGCTGTTACAGTGGCATCATGAGTAAAACATTTCATCTCAAACATCCCTTTATGCATTTGGTTAAAAAAGGCACAAAAAAGCATCGCATTTTCACAGCGTGACTGGACCACTGCAACAAATTTCACAGTGTGCAATTAAAAATATTTCTATATTATTCCATATACAATAAAGAATTTAAGAAACAATCCCACCTCATCACATATTTCTTGCTGCCTATTTTGAGTATAAAAAGGACATTTTAATAAACATCATACTGTTTCACTGTCTTCCCTTGTTCTTAAAAGCTTTGAACCTGAAAAATAAGAATTAGGAAAAAATACGTAGAGGACAAAAGCAAAATGCTGGTTTATTATATGAATTATTATATGTAGTGTTGTAAATATAATTGCAGGTTTTATCATATAAAATATGTATCGTAAGAACAAGAAATTTGTCTTTGTGGAATGCTTTTTGCAGAAGAGACAATAACTTTGTCAAATTCTTGCTTTCAGTGTTTCTAGAGTTGGCATTTAAAATAAGACCTTACTTTCGAAAACTAGAAACAAAACATAGTTAATTTTCTTATGAAATATTTCTCTCAAATACCGTTATCGTAATATAGTAGAAACTTGAATACAACTCCCAGAATACATTTGGGTACATTATCCAATAAGACTTTCGCGCGAGCCGAGCACCAGTTTCCAGCCAATGAAATTCAGGGAAGCTGGATTCCGAAATGAAACGCCGCTGTATCCCGCCTCACTAGCAAGTCTATGGACTAGCTTGGAGAATTGAGCGAAGTTTTGGACCTCGGGGATATCGCACAGCTGGCAGGCCCTCCTCTGTCAGCGCCCTTTCTCTCGTCAGCTGCGTTGCGCTCAGTCAGAAAGTTCATGACGGTTGCTGACGGTAATACTTTAGCGCTCATCATGCCCGTCCGAGCAGAGTGCTGCAGTACCACCGGCTCGGCCTGCCCATCCACGGCGTCTCTTGTTCCCCCTGCCCCGATCAACACCTACCAGCCGGGGGTGGCCACTTCGTTGCTGTACAGCGGCGCACAGTTTCGGGGTTACCAGAAGAGCAAAGGCAACTCCTACGACGTTGAGGTTGTTCTGCAGGTAACGTGTTATAGACATGCGCTAATCCTGTTTGGTTTCAACATTAGGTTGTTTACTGTTATATGCACAATCAGCGTATTTGTAGCCCGAGTTGCTAACTTGCTAACTTAACTGACGTTAGCTCGTCAAGCTTTTTCTGCTGGTTGTCAGGCAATACTAACAAGCTGACCTATTTTTGAGCCATCCCAGGTTTCTACTGTAACATCTGGACCAAATTTCAGTCATTTATGCTTTCGTCACCTATATTGCTTTACACTTACTACCAAAACGCGTTAGCATCTTGTGTAACTAGCTACCCAAATGAGTGGAATTAATCTACTAGCGTTGACTGACAGCAATGTCAGCGGTCATACGAACATAATGTACAGTATGATAATAATAATATGCCTGCCTACATGTCCACTTTGTAAGGATTGCCTCTATTTACACCAGCCGTCCTGCATTGTTTTACATCATAAAGAAGAACAACAACCATGCTTACACCTGTGATTTCAGGCGCAATTATGTATTTCCTAAATCTGTTTGTCTTGGGCAGCATGTGACTGTGGAGGACTCATACTTGTGTGGATACCTGAAGATCAAAGGCCTGACTGAGGTAAGCTTTGAAACTAGGTCAGGTGCAGTAACACTGACCTTTATTCTTTCGAAGACTGAGCGCAAACTGGTTTCCACTTGTTCGATGCAGGCTAAATTGTGACAAAGATTAGAGGCTGTCAGGCCTAGACTCCTGGAGTCCTCAGCTTAAGTGTGTCAACTGTATACCCATTACATTACGCAACATATGGAAGTGAAAAGGTCAGCAGGATCCTGAAGTCAGTCTTGGCTGTGGCAGAGTGAAGTGAAAGAGGAGTAGCCAGGCTGTGTTTATACATCTATAGAAGTAATGAGTCATGTTTAAACTGACAAGTGGCTTATGAGAAAATGAAGAGAACAAACATGTAGGGCTGGACGTTAAATGGAAATGTTATCCAAATTGCAGGAGTAAAATGTTACAACATAAACGAAGGATTGTGGTGCTACAGAAATGCCCCGGCCTACAAATCGTCTTCCCCCGATGTAAGCGCCTGTCTGAGTGCATGTGCGTACTGTAGAAAATATTTATATATGCAGGGCAGCAAATCAACATGCAGAGCCATGGTTGCATCTTGCATGCTGTAATCTCTTCTGCTGATGCATAGCTCATAGGCTGCTGCACAACATACATATCTAGATTATCCTCATGCTGCACAGTGATGGATTGACAGAGCAGTAGCACCCTTTTAAGCTTTTTAAAATGAATTTGCAGGGAATGCCCTTTGGATGCAGTGTTGAACTTCTCTTCATGTATTCATTTTTTCTGTCTCTTCTCGTTTTCTCTGTTCTTCAGGAGTATCCCACTCTCACAACGTTCTTTGCTGGTGAAATTATCAGTCAAAAAAGGCCCTTTTTAACGAGGAAGTGGGACGCTGATGAAGATGTGGACAGAAAGCACTGGGTATGTCCTGTTTTTGTTGGTAGTCTCATTGAGATTGAGGTCTCTTTTCTGAAAGAGACTTGAGAACAGGAAACATTCACGAAAACACAATCAGAAAACAGGAACGGCACAATTACACAGTAAACAAGTGATTAATAAAATCAGTTACAAGAAGAAAAAAAAATCTGACAATAAATGTCTGGTCAGATATCACCTTTGTTTACGGACCCTGTTTTCCTACATTGTTGTGTTCAAGTGACAAATAGAGACAATGATTTTTGAAATTGGTCCAGTGTTGAGTGAGAGCGCCACAGCCGCGAAAGTGCCTGCAATGTAATCCCTCTGCTCCATCAACATTCATGTACTAAAAGTGTCAGTTAGAGATGAAAGGCTCAGATATTTATTCTAAGTGTCTGACAGCATTATCGAACGGATCCCTTTTTATTAAAGAGCAAGATTCTTTTTATTTAACTAGAAACATTCGCTGCATTGCTCTCACCAAAGCCACCAGAAACTGATTTTTCATCATCATAAAACACACGTCATTCAGAATCGGAATCAGAAATCCTTTATTAATCACCGAGGGGAAATTGTTTTCGTTGCAGTGCTCCTTACAGGAATGGAATTAGTAAAACTAAGAAACGAAACAGGAGTGACTGCAACAGGCTGCATGCACGGTCGACACACGCACACTGATTCAAACTGAACAGTGACTACTGGATAACAGAAACACTAACGATCAGTGCTATATGATATTTATATATGATACTTTAAGATTAAGATTTTTACTTTATTAATCACAGCACACAAGTTACAGGAGGGAGACTGCACACATGCCATGCTTAGTGAAATTATTTCTCCGCATTTGCCCATCCTGGAAAGTCCTTCCTCCGTGGCAGACCAGGAGCGGTGGGTTGCCAGCTGACAGCAGCGCCCGGGGACCCAGTTCTTTTTCGTTACCATTGGTCAGGTGGTGATCTTCTTGCATGTCTTTAGTGGGGGTATATTTTTATGGAGGATACCCCAGGTGAACACGGGGAGAACATGCAAACTCCACACTGAAAGGCCCCTTTCCTCAAGCAGCAGGCACCGAAGGCATGGTGGAGGACACGCCCCCAGCGCCCACAGCGGGAATTGAACCAGGACCTTCTAGCTGTGAGGCGACAGTGTTGCCACTGTGCGACCACATGCCAGACTTTGCATCCCTAGTTTTTAATGTACATTTAATGAACTCTTTTAAAAATTTTTTTAGGGCAAGTTCAAGCCTTTTTACAAATACGCCCGAAGCTTCAACTCGGATGACTTTGACTATGAAGCACTGGACAACAGTGATTATGTCTTCATGAGGTGGAAGGTCAGTACGTAATCTTACTGCTGCTCTCATCACTCTCTGCCCCTGTTAGCTTTAAGGTTTAACCTCCATTTTTTCCCCCCTGTGCCATCAGGAGCAGTTTCTAGTTCCAGACCACACTATCAAAGACATTAGCGGCGCCTCCTTTGCTGGCTTCTATTACATCTGCTTCCAGAAGTCCACGGCTACTATCGAGGGGTACTATTACCACAGGAGCTCAGAATGGTAACTACCAGCATTACAAACCAGATTCAGTGATTAAAAAAGTTCTTTTAGTCTCTTTTTTTTTTTTGGCCACTTTTAGCACGTGACCCTAATGGTGATTTCTGCTTCCATCTGCAGGTACCAGTCTCTAAACCTAAACCATGTTCGAGAGCACAGTATGCCTATTTATGAATTTCGGTGACAGAGGCACACAGAAGTATTGAACCAAGGAGGGGACAGTCCATACTGCCCTGCGGTTAAATGGGACGGGAGTAATGGAGAGCTCTTTAGTGCCAAGACTGGAGCTGACCTGTTTTCCTCGCTGCAGGGAAATAAAGGTGGTCAGACACTCTCCTGGCGGACTGAAAGAAAGACGGCATGAAGAGAGAGAAGAGTTGAAAGGAAGACAAACCATCAATGACAGTTCTTACAGCTGCTGTAGGACTGACGTTTGCCTCGGATTTCATTTTTTACATTTTATTTTGTCCTTTTTTTGGTCGTTTTTTATTTCAGTTTTGTGCTACCTGATTTCTTTGCGCTCTGATCTGTCTCCCTGTAGTTGGACATCCAAATCCCCCTCAGTGAGACACTAAACATAGCTTGCCTTTCAGTTTAGATTTGCAAAAGAAAAGGGTATAAATGTGTGAGAGGAGTTTTGATCAGTGAAGCTTAACTTATTTCTCTTCTTTTAAATTGACAGTATCTTTGCAGTATCACTCTGATGCCCCGCAGTGATTCATGCAGAGTGTGACGGGGTTGTTGCCAAAAGGTCGCAAGAAAAGCAATTATGAGTAGTGGTCTGCTTTTTATGCAGGGTCAGGAAGACTGTAAGGTAGGGTCTGTCGCTCAGGGATGGCATGTTTGGGCAATACGTATTTACTAAATGAAAACCAGCAGCTGAATTTGGCTGAGTTAGGATCACGGCGATGTTGACCTCCGAACAGGTGATTGATCACCGATAACAAATCATTTTTAAGCTGCTGCTTTCTCACAGGATCCTCTGAACGCGGTTGTCTTGACAAAAAGTCTACAAAAGGCTTCACATTAATGTGTCTATGCAAGCCAAAGCTCACTAACAGCTCAGATTTCCAACACCACCCAGGTTTTTTTTTCATTTCAGATTCTTCCAGAATGTGTTTTTTTTTTTTTTTTTTTTTTTTAATCAAGGCTGTCCTTGAGAGGAAATGCCTGAGAAATGACAGTGACCAGCATTCAAGCTCAGAAATGCGGCATTACATTCCGACTCCATTTCAGTAATCAATCGGGTTTTTCCACAATTCGCATATTCGAGGCGTCAACAGCCTGTAGACCAGAGGAGGAGAGATTTCACGGCACGTGGAGTTTGATTGACTGGAGGAGTTGAGATGTGACTCGGCAGAAGCAGCACAGCGACGTGAATGTTAATTCATTTCAGTCTGTGGATAAAATCTCAGTGATAGTCAGCCTTTCCCCATTCTTTCCACCTTTAGAAGCAGTTCAGTGTGGTTGATGTTCATGCTTATCGACAATATGTTACTGCTCTGTCCTCAGTGGAAACAAAATGATGGGAAAAAGCACCTTGTGTGGCTCGTGCAGAGTACTTTAAGTGTGAAGTAGGGAGGGGTGATGGAGAAAGAATAAAACCTTCGATGCTTTAGGAAAAACCTGCTGCCTTACAATTTTAAATGTTTGTAAAGCTTTCTTTTCCTTGTTGTTTTTTTAAAGACATGATTAGGTTAGTAATATTTTATTTGAAAAAAAAAAAAATCATGAAAGTGTATATCTGTGTTTGAGAGGAATTGTGCAAGAAATGGCTGAAATTTTGATCAACCGCCTGAGGATTTTTCAAAGTTTCTCCGGGATGGCTTGATAAGGACGTCCTGTGCTGGAGAGTGCATGTGCTCCGCCTGCCTCTTTGTTGCTTATAGATTTTCAGCTTCAGCTGCGGCATGACAAGTGGATTTAATGGGTAGTGGCAATACTGTATAATGTACAGCTTTTTTTTTTTTAAACCCAAGCAAGTGGATTGAAGATGTTGAGTGACTTCAAAATAATTTGCTTTTTTTTTTATTAATCAGACAACAAAAAAAAAGTGCAACACGAGAAGCAAATGTTTATGTGGGATTGTGTCCTTTAATGTCTTGAATGGATCCAGCGGATTTCAAAGCGTCAGTTCAGAGAAGATGATGTATGATAAATCTGCTATGAGTGCATTGTGCAAGGAGAAATAAAGAGTGAACTGTTTCATACACAGCTGCATGTTCTTGATGTTATTTTTGTAGTGAACTCAGGACTGGTAACAACGTTTTTATGCCATATTTGCCTTCATTAGAAAGAGCACAAATGACCTGTGCAGGATTCAGGCTGCAGAGATCACAGCAGCCAGCACTAGATGTCAGTAGTGGACCATGGAAATGTCTCAACCAGCCTCAGTGCTGTCCAAACCTCTGAAGGTCTAATAATAAGTGGCATCTGGCCAGCTCTGAGTTGTCTCTGACATTGTGTAGGTGTTGATGAGTAAATAGACTTTGCATACAAACGCAGTGATCCAAATCTTTGTGGAGGAAGCACATTGCCAATGAATGCTCCTCCATTGCTTTATGAGAACAAATTCACACAACAGCTGTTTCATGTGCTGGGTTCTCAAAATGCTTTTAGTATTAAATGCAAAGAAAGCCCACAAAACAAGGTTTGGTTATCATTAGGCACATGGAGACCAAAGGCAGTCATGCATGAACAACAATGCTTTTTCAACACTTCAAACTAACAGATATGTGGAGTAACAATGAATGCGTTTTGGGAGTTCATCTGCAGCAGGGGAATGATTAACCCATGAAGCTGCTTTCCTGAGAATAGAAAAGAAAGTAACAATCAAGAAATGTGGCTAATCTTTGGTGTACGTGCTCACAAAGCCTGGCAGACGAGAGGAGGAAACGTGGTGGTATGAACCACAAAAGGAAAGAATGTGGAAAATAATAGCTTCCCTATCAGGCTTTAATGAAGCTGGCTGCTTTCTGAAGAGCTGTTTGTTATCTGACAGAGCCTGAAACAGTAAATCAAACACTCTGACAGGTGCAAATATGATATGAATCATCATCATCATTATCATAATTGACTCATTTTACACAGTATACAACAAAGAAAGGAAAGTACTCAACAGAAAAGGGGATGCAGGCAGGATGCAGCATACAAACAAGTGACAAACGGAGACTCTTACAGAAACTAGAACATTTATTTATTGTTTTTAAAAATGCCCTCATTCATCTGTATTGTTGCATTGTGTGCCAGAAAAATGAATTAATTTTTTCTCGTTACTGCTTTGTCTTTTCTTTATTTCCCCACTCACTCACTGTCTGCCACATGTAGCTACACACCTTATATAAAGCACCTTAAACTGACCTTGTGAAGCTCATCCTTCCACAAAAATGTCACAAAATGCGCATTTTATTTTGCTTGTTTGTTTTCATGATATGATAGGCCTGAATAAAATGGGAGCCAAAAAAATAAATATATAAGTGGAATCATCTCCCTGTGGTGCTTTGGAACGGGCTGAGAGGAAATGGACAAAATGACCGGGACAGGGTATGGACCCATTCAGGAGGAAGAGGATGATGAAGCAGAGGTCACCCTGTCTGTGTCATCACCAGCTGTTCTGCTGATCCACATTCACCTCACCTATCCACATCAGCACCTCCGCCTCATCTACACCAACCAGACCTGAAGCAGGATTTAGTAACAGGAAGAATCAATTTCACAATGACTGATAAATACTCTGTGAAGGAAAATGGGAACAAAGCCATTGAGTATTTTTGTCACACGTGATACCCACGCATCCTAAATTAGAATAAAGACTCGACCTGTTCTTGGAATTACATGTATTCTTTTACGATGCCACACAGTCACGAATTTTGGAGCAACGCCGGAGTTTCCTGCCGGTGACGAGTCATTTTCCACTTCTTTTTGTCTGCGTGACTCACGCAGCCACACCTGCTGCTCCGGTGGTACAAATACACCTGCAGAGCATCCCTGCCTCAGTCCTGAAGCAGGCCGGGGAGGAGGCGTCCGTCCCCTCTCACATCTGGACTATCAAACACACCTGTTTCACCATGGAGGCCCAGCGGTATCCTATGAGTGTCCGTATGATTGGAGTGATGCACAAGGAGAAGAGCAAAGTAAGCGCAGATGATGTTTTTTCACACGTTCCTCATTAAAAATCTTTTCTAAGTGCGATAAAAACCTGCGATTTCCTCTTCCAGATGTATGTGACCTCCGTGCTCTGGTCGGACCAGAATGATATTGTAGTGTACAGAAGTTTTCGGGATTTCAAGAAAATGCACGTAAGTGTAAAATGCTGTGGCGCATGATGGCTCTTGCGCATGTGACATCTGTTGTTGGTTTTTAATAGCAGCTCTGTTATGAATTCATTCTAGAGACAAATGAAGAAAGCGTTTCCACCCTCAAGTAAACTGAAGAAATCCGACAGGATCATCCCCAGATTTCGAGGTATGTGTGCGTAAAGTACAGCCTGCCACAGTTTCGCGCGCCTCATCGTGCGCATTCACACGCTCTTTGGATTCTGACGTTAAGCCTGTGTGCTTTTAGACAAGAAGATGAAGAGCAGACATCAGAAGAAGGGCCCAACCAGGTCACTGGTGCGCCTCAAGTTCTTGCAGAAATATTGTAATGAACTCCTGAGCTGTGACCCGCGGGTCTGTCAGTCTGCAGACCTCATCCAGTTCTTCCACCCCAAAGACCAGGACCTGCAGCCGGAGTTCGCCAAGAACAGGTGCGCTAAACATAGCGATTAAAACGACATTAGTCTGATAACTCTAATCTCATTCTTTAGCACCATTATCAACATTATTTTTATTAAATTGTGCATTTTTATCGTTACTCTTAAATTTAGTATTATTTTATTTACCATTTGCACTATCCTTGGCACGAACCCATTTGTATTTGCACATTTTGACTGTTATTATGGCTATGTTTATAGTAGTTTGTAACTTTGCAGGTTTTTTTTTTTTTCTTTAACCCTTTTTAAGTATTTTATCCTTCTTTCTAACTGTTGAGCAACTTGTAGTGCAACAAAGTGTTTCCCTGCTCTCACTCTTCCTGGAATCTAATATTCCCAAAGGGACATTTTGTGAAGGTTAGAACCTGCAGGAAGCCCACTGCCACACACTGTTTCCTTATTTTCATGATCTGCCTTTAAGGATAATTCATGTTTTGACTGGGTCTCATTTTCACAGTTTTTGGCTAAAAATCTGTAGAGCTTCATGCAGCTCGAAGTCAAACATTTAAAACTTCAGGTAGCTCTGGGTTTAACCCTGGTACAGGGTCTGATTGTTGTAGCTGTTAGCATGAAAAGGTAGAAGAATGTGGAAGAACTGGAAAAATGGACGATACATGTCTCTCAGCAAGCATGTGCACCTGGACCTGTGTGCACCTAATGTGAAATGACCAACCTGGAAGGCTATGGAAGAGGGAAAAAGGCTTCATGTATGGTGGGGGGACTTGTGCATGAGCTGCTCTGTGTTTTTCTGGAGCACATTTACCTCCACATGAACCTGCTGCTCTCCTCCCCAGCATCATGGTCATGCCGTCAGAAGATGAGATCAGGGCCGGGGCAGGACAGGTCAGCGGCGGTAACGTGACCCAGCCGTTCGTCACGGAGACCTATAGATGTGTGGCCACCTACGAGACCAAAGACACCAAGAACAAACCTTTTAAAGTGGCGGTGGATGAAAAGGTGGACGTACTCATCAAAGACAAAGCTGGTGAGCGAGCTTCAGTGTTCAGTGTCCTGTTAAAGACTGACGCACAGCTCGTGAACCCAAATACACAGAGTTAAACGTGTGCTCGTGTTGGTTCAGGGTGGTGGCTTGTGGAGAATGAAGACAAGCGGATGGCCTGGTTCCCTGCCCCCTACCTGGAGAAGCTAGAGGATGACGATGACGATGAAGATGACATAGATGGGATGACTGAAAGAGGTACATGCATAGATGTTACTATTAGTAGTATTTACACAGATATACTATTTTGTCCGCTTCAGTAGCACTTACACACACCGAACATGCCAGTTTCATTCATCTACAGCATATTCAAGGCAAAATATTTTCTAATTCATGAAGTGCTAAAAAGAGACATCCAAAATCCCCGTTGTAAAAACCTGTGACTCTTACATGTCAACAAAATGAAACACGAATTGGAATCTGACTTTGTCCAGTGTTCAGATTTCTGTTCTGGAAATGTCTGAAAATTTGGTCATGAAATGTTTTGTTTGCATATTTGAACACAAAAACTTGTAATAAAAAATTAAATGTCTTCATCTAAGTAATCGATTGAAGTCTCTTGGCGATATCTCTTAGCTATATATTTACCCTTAAAGTCACTTCTTTCATTCTCAGGAGCCCTGCACACTGCGGTCAAGAGCTACAAGGCCAGCAAAGATGACGAGATCACCGTAGCCATCGGTGCTGTGGTGGAGGCCCTGCAGAAGTCTGACACCGGTTGGTGGCTCATCAGGTATTTAACACGTTTGATGGCTGATGGCAGAATGACAGAATGATGGATAGATGTTAGAGAAGAGAGGGAAGACAGACAGACAGACATGTAAAGCGTCCAGAATGAATACCAGACAGTGTTTGTGTTGACTTTCTTAGGACGCCCTGCAGTGAACACAAGAGCCAGTGTCATGATGTAAAACAAAAATCCTGGATTAGTCTGGAATCCTCCAACTTGGTTTGTCAAAGATTTAAAACCAGTCCAGTTCTTCAACCCTACATTCTGGTCTTTGTTTTGTTTACCAGATACAAAGGTAAAGCAGGTTACATCCCTGCCATGTACCTGCAGCCCTACAGCTACCCTCATATCCGCATGACGTCCCTCCATCAAGAACCTCACTCCCCCTCCCAGCTCCGCGTCCCCTCCCCGAGCCTGGAGCAGCAGTCCCACCAGCTCAGCCGCTCACAAGGAAACCTGCTGCAGCTTCCACCTGTCAGGTCGCCCTCGCCCCGCCTGCTGCAGCCAGACAGCAAGCAGCGATCGCGCTCTCTGAACATGCTGTCTGAGCAACCCCCCGCTCAGCCTGCAAGCACCACCGCCCGTCCTGCCAGCGCAGCCACCACACCTGCCACAGCGAAGTACGGCCCTCCGCCCATGATCATGGTGGAGATGGACGGAGACCAGGAACAGCGTGTCAGGAGCCCGACGGTGGACAGCGAGGGAAGCTTTGTGAGCGACAGCAGCGACTACAGCTTCAGCGACGACCTCAGTTCCTCCTCGGCGAGCTCCACCTTTAACATGAGTTTAGGCGTCAGTGACGAGCAGCTGCGTCTCAGCCGTACGCCTCCCCCCATGCCGAGCAACCGCCTGAGTCCAACAAGCGGCTTAGAGGGGAAACTGATGCCCAGCGTCTCTGACCCCAACCTGTACAAGGGCCCGACAACACCAAAGGTGCCACCCAGGCCGCGGGCCCAGGAGATCCTCACCCGGTGTTCCACTGTCACCCGCAAGAACGCAGCCAGAGCCTCTCTGTCGCCCACACAAACTGAGATACCGACTCGATGAAGTGTTTACCAACATTAACTGTCTTTTTTTTTAATCCTTAGACAACTATAATGTAGCTGAAGCATTGAGCTCTGCTATTCACAACTGCTTGTGAACTTTGTTTAATGATTTAAAGATAGATTGTGCTCAGCAATGTACCTGCGTGCCAAGAGTTAAGAGGCTGTGCGCTGTGATGAGAGCGGGAAAGTTTCATGGCTATGAAGTCGTGCCAACACTTTTTTTTTCCGCCCGGTGAAGTTGTGTTGATATAAATGTGACCTATTAAACAGTTTTGTTGTTCTTTGACTGGACTGTCAAGAAGTATGGAGCAAATATAGAGTGTGCAAAAGGTCTTGTTTACAGCTGAATCAGTGTATGCATGTGCATGATTAATCAGGATATACTAAACATTCATACACACCTGTTCCCTGTCTGTCCCCAATGGCCTTTTATTTTCCATACTGGAAACCTTGTGTTGTGCCTTATATGCATTTTGATTGCTCAGACAGAGATCGATTCTTCTTGTGACTGCAGCAAAAGTAAATGTTTGAGTGTGCCGACCGGTCTGTTTCCTGCTAAAGCAGGTTAACAGCCTACTCGGCCTGACGAACGGCATGTGTGTAAATTAACACTGAATACACGCTTCACAATCTGACCGTGTAGATTCTGGTTGTAATCACGCTACTGAAGAGTTTGAAACAAATAAAAGCATTTTTGGGCAACTTGTACAGTAACTCAGTGGTTGTTGTTTTTTTTTCATCACAGAAACCTTCATTAACATACCTTCAATTAAAAGGATAATGCTGCAATTTAGTATTAGTCATACTGACTTTTAGTCCCGAGTATGGGCCAAGCTTCAAAAGCATGCATCCTCCATTTCCCATAATGCAACCAAAAGCATCTTCTCCTGTCTGGTAAAAGCACAAATGATCACATTTTGAACTCCATTTTTCCCATCTGTAACACAGGCATTACAGACTGGATTACGCAGGCACAGGACCTTATACAACGTGAGAAAAATGGTCTTACAACATTCTTTATATTCATTATCCACATGCTATTATTAGCACCTGCATGTATGCCAGTATTACCAGGATCCTCTAAAGCCTTGTGCAACCATTTATTCCAAAGAAAAGTTGCATTTCTGTGATGTGATGTCAAGTCATGTTAGCATGTGAATGACTGATGGTCACATCTCAAAGACTGCTACACAAGTCAAATCACAAAGAACAAAATTTTATTATATAGTCATATTTGGTCGTGACATGTAAAACATCCACGTTATGTAAGGAACCTTTTGTGTTGCGGTCAAGCCGGTAGATCAGGACTGCGTAACACTGCAGAAGCAGACAATGGGTGCTGGTTTGTGTAGTTGGGGATGAACGCCTGAACGTTAACGCAGCCCCTTCTCCCTTCAGTCTTTCCGCCTCTGCATCAAATCTGAATAAAGAACTGATGCACGATTTATTGGCACAAGTCAGAGAGTCTTTACCCCTGAGCTGCTGAGACGGGGAATGCACAGAGAGGCTTATTATCTGTATTATCATCATTCCACACCGGCCTCTCTCTGTCTCCTCCTGCACCTCGGCACGCTCAGTGTGTCACTCCAGCTAATGGTCCGAGACAGGACGACCTCCCGGGGCCTTTTCTTTCTCCAGGAGTGAGTCATCTGCTGTCAGCCCAGAGATCCCTGTCAGCTGGCGAACGTCTGGCACTGTGCAGAGGAGGCAAGCGGGAGACACTTCATCACTTTTACTGTCGTTTGATCCCTCTCATCTTCTTCCAGGCCTTCCTCTTCTGAACTCTCCTCACTTCCAGAGTGGTGGTTGCCATTTGTCTTGGCGCCCTCTCCGTTTTCGATTCGTCCATTCCTGGCTGAGGCTTTCTTGGTGACACTGACCTCCTCCTCTTCTTCTTCTTCTTCTTCACCTGGGCAATCTGGGTCCTCCTCTTGTTCGCCGTCGCCATCATCTCCGTCTCGTTTCTCCTCATCGCAGCTCCCCATTCCTTTCTCCTTGTCAATCATGAAGAACGGCTCTGCGAGAGGAGTGGTATCCATTTCTTCATCCTGCTCCATGCTAGACAGGACAAAGCAGCAGGGGTTAGAAGACAGTCATTGGAAAAACACATCAAAACCTGAAAATATCAATCAAATAATTTTAATGTCAGTCTTTTATTTTTCAGAGCCAAATTCAATTTTCAGTGTCAGAATTCAAAGTCCCTGTTCTAGCCGCACACCGAACGCACTTTTTGCTGCGGTCCGAGTTTTGGACTTTTCAGTCAATGCAGAAAGACGAGGAAGTCACTGAGCTCTAGTCTGTGACCCGGGAGGTTAATTAAAGGTTGAGAGGGTCTGAGGCCGCGTTCAGATCGACCTGAGTCCGTCTGTCAGCGTAGCAGGGATGCAGGTTGAACCTTTCATTCTTTCATTCACCACTACGTGACACAAACTCTGCATTAAAGGTAAAAAGGTCACTGCTGTGAAAGCTTTCCAGAGTTCTAGACTTCATTAACCGCTGCACAGTGTTTCCGGGTCTGATAAGCTTTAAAATATAACTTCCTGGATCATGCTTCATGTCTCACATCCCCACTGCCTCCGACCCCCGTGCACTTTCTTCGGTCTGAATCCCCACCTGGACGGTGCTCCGGCCACTCTCATCTTCTGCCACATGTAGTTCAAGAACATGGAGGCCTGCAGCAGACGGCCGATCCTCTGCATGTGTCTCTCTGTGGGAGACAGACAGAAGAGTTAATCAGTGATGAGTTGGGATGTAGGAAGGCTACGCCGCCACTCTTACATCCACTTTGCTTGTGTAAACTGGAATATACTGCTTGAATGTCCCCCGTTTAAAGTGAAGAAACACATACCAGAGGAGGTATGTGTTTCTCCACTGTAAACACAGCCTAGTGTCGAGACTTAAATATCCTGTCTCTCCAGTTTGCAACATGCTCCAGCCCTGCTGCCGGTATCCTGACAAAAAACACTGACATGTAACCTAAACATACCATCTGTGAATCACTTTACTCAGAGTACATGGTTGTGCAATGGATATTGAATCATGACGCACACCAATTTGCTGAAAGAAAGGCTCAGACAGCAGGCACTTTCTGACTGTTGTCATTTCCTTTGTGAGAGACTCCCTATAGTGACTGAAAAGTGACTTAAAACCTGTTTGCGCCCATCAGCCAACATACCAGCTTTAGAGTTCTTTGGCACTTGTTCAAGTTACTGCTTTTGCCAACTAAGATGATACGTTCTGTCCTATTACACACGTCAGTCCTCCAATGTATTGTTCTTTCTCATTAGTGTAACTGCTATGTTTCTATCCCCTATCCCCTTTCTATCTCCTCATACTACCCTAAGCTACTCATGACACACACACACACACACACACACACACACACACACACACACACACACACACACACACACACACACACACACACACACACACACACACACACACACACACACACACACACACACACACACACACACACACACACACACACTCTTGCCCTCTGCTGACCTGTGTAAGGGATGAGTCCCTCCAGGTGCGTTCGGGCGCCCTGGTACTGCAGCAGCTCCTCAGGCGGCAGGTGTGTGAGGAGCACCTGCAGGACGGCCTGAGCATCGTGACAGTTTCTGGCGTTGGTGTTCCACGCCACGCAGAAGCGCAGCAGCGACTCTGAGAGGAGAGTGGGGCAGCAGGCGGTGATGAAGGTGGAGGGTGAAGGGGAGAAAGGAGAGAGACTTTACTTTCACAGCTGTTAACATGCATTCTTTCCTTGGCCTGCTGATCTGAGAGGACTGAGCTTGTGTTTGAGCAAGAGCCTCTTTGAAAAGGCGGCAGGCTTGTGAAATTCAAAGAATTTGTTTATTTTCCCCTCAACACAACATCACAGGCCTCTGGTCCATTGTTAAAATACCGGTACACTCCCATGTGTTTTAATGAGTAGTTTGAATCTCACTTTTAAACCTCAGAAGACTTTATTTCTTGGCGTTTCTGCCTTCCTTCATCAGAGCGGACATGATTACCTTTCTGATCCAGTCGAAGTTTCAGCACCGTCTTCTCCAACAGCTCGCGGTTATCCTCCACCTCACGGATCGCTACAAGGAGCATGAGAGGACGACATGTCAAAGGCAGCCGGCTGAGGTATGTTTGTTCATGCTTAGAGTGCAGAGGCGACTGGGTTTACTGTCCTCACACATTAACAATTAAACAACTTAGATAATTCACATAAGAGGAATTTCTGAATGTGGCATAAGTCACATCTGGGGCAGCTGAAACATCTTTTAATGTCAACACGTCAACATCCCTTCAATCCTGCAGGAGAGTAAAAGTCTGTGACAAGCATGAAAGCAATCGAAATTATTATGTAACTAAGAATGCATCTGCCTTTTGTTTGTTGACATGCGTGTACTGAATGAATGAATGCGTGCTGATTCACCCCCCCGCAGCATGAATGATGTCCTGACACCTGTTACTTAAGGACGACAACTTCTATTGTTCAAACAGGTGAACAGAGAAACAAACACAGACAGAATCAGAAGAAGAAATAAGGTCATCGTGGAGTTAGAGGATTAAGACCAACATAAACATTACAAACAATGTACGATATGTCCCAGAAACCTCTTTGTCTTGTCCCACCTGTACTTGTTTTCCCCAGCTCCTGGGGGACAGATTACCAACACGTCACCACAGATATTTGTTTTGAATTTGTTTTGCGGCTCAGCGTCATGCGACGGGACAAAAGAGCACGACGCTGCTAAATCCAGGTGGCTTTTTGTTGTTGCGCTCGCAGGCCCGTTCTTTGACAGCGCTGTGCCGTGTCTGCATCAACGCTCGAGTGAGTCAACTCCTAAAGCCAGCAGCCGCCCACAAAGAGCGATGATGGACTAACAGGACGACGGCTTGTCATGGTAACCGCAGGCGAAACCATGAAAGATGGACATATGCTGGCGGCTTGGGACCTTTGTTGTGCGTCATTTCCCGCCTCAGTTTCAGCTCTCTAGTGCCCGCGGTTCAATCTAAACCCCCAAAAGAAACAGCTGTAGCACGAAGTACCTTTGATAACGGTGAGCACAGTGTGAGGCAGGTCCAGCGAGATGGCGAGACCCAGCGCCTTCAGATACTTCTTCTCATGGAGCAGGTTGGACAACTCCTGCTGCCTTCACGCACACAAGAAACACACAGACACACGGTCATACAGGTAGACAAGCACACACGCACCTGCACGCATTTAAAAATTCACAGCAAATTAGGTCCTAAAATATCAAAAACAAAACGAGCTCCTCACAGTGGGTTCAGCTGTGGTTTGCTAATTTCAGGACGAATAACAGAGCGTCACACCCAACAAATCTGATGGGTTTACTTCAGGAACTTTTTATCATTTCCGTCATACTGAGTCCTTTCTGTCTGCGGTGCTGAGTGATAATAACTAATTTGTTACCCAGGTTGTCTGAGTGCATGTATGCACACATCAGTGAGCAAACACACACAGATATCTGAGGGCCAGTATTCCCTCAATCTTATCAGACACACACACACACACACACACAGAGCCCTGACCTTTGCAGGCCTGACCCAGGGAGGTCCACCTTAGTCTAACACGGTCTCTGTTTATTCACTGGGTGACAGACAGACAGACAGACAGACAGACAGACAGACAGACAGACAGACAGACAGACGGGATGGCGCAATAAGATGCAGGGTGGACCTAAGTCAGGTCTGGGGCCAAATCCTTCAGCCCTTCAACACAGAGATGGGATTTTGTTTGTCCATCATTTGCAGGGCTGAATCAGCGAGCTCTGTGATCAGCTTTTACCTCAAACATCATGAGTGTTACTCACTTGAGTATCTGGTCCTCCTGCTTGGCCTGCTCCTCTGCTAGCTCCACCTCTGTCACATCCTAGCAGTGGACAAAACAAACATTTTCTTCGATTATCTGTCGAAGCCTGCAGGGGAAATTCCTCGTTTTCCCCCAGTGGAAGAGAGAGCGGTCAGTCAGAGTGAAAGGTCAGCTGAAAATAAACAGCTGGATAAGACGTGGACTGAATATTTTGGTGAGCGCACCGTCAGGTGATTGACGAACATTGAAATATTTCTGATCTGCTGAATAACAAATCTTACACGTTCTTGTGTACAAACGTTCAGTCCAGTTCCTTTAAAGAAACTTAAGCTGCCACATGGTTCCTTCCTCAAACTGCCATGTCCATTTCCACCTTTTCTTCATTGTATTACCTTTATTTTGTGATTTATTTCCCAGAATGGAGAGAAGAAATGAACACTAATGGCAAAACAGAAAGAACTTTTTGCTTCTTCAATCTGACGATCAATACTTTTGGCTATTTAGAAATTCGCCTGCTAATTGATGCAGCTTAATCCTCTCTGTGTCCTCGGTACGACCATCAGTCCAATCACACTTACCGTCCACACGGTGATGTTAGAGTCTGCCGAGCCGGTCACCATCTTGTCATCTTTGCGGCTGCCGTGGAGACCCCACACTTTGTCCTCGTGCGCGTCCAGCGTCTTCACGCACTCATTGGTCTTTATGGTCCACAGCTTAACTAAACCATCAGAGCCGCTGAGGACAGAGCACGTTTGGGAGAGAGGAGTTACAACTACCTGTCAACAGTTCAGACTTTTATTTAAACGCCACACATGACTGACATTTTTCACTATTTTCTGACATGAATGATTTAAAACTGACATTAATAGACACTGAAAGCAAGAATTAGTCACAGCCCTGCAATCAGAACAGCCAGCATGCAGACTAAAAGGTCCAGGTTTTCAAGTGCGTAGGTGATGTACACTATTGTCGCACAATGCAATGCACAAAGGAAATGGAGGAGCTACTCACAGCTGGAAAAAATGAAACTATTTGTGGATGGTGGTGAACTGCAGAATCAGTATATTATGTGCTAGCAGTTTGAATTTGGGATGCAGCTCTTGTGTGTGTCAAATGTTTCCCTACTATGCTGATTTGAATGTTTGCTGTCAAACACCAGAACAACAGAAAACAGCTTTATCTTCTTCTGCCGGGCACTTGAGCATGCGGCTTCCTTTTGTTTCCACATTCTTCAGTCTTATTAGCAAACAAGTGTGACAAATGACGACTAGAGATAAGGTGATAAAGCATAAACGAGGGTTTTTGAGCTCGATTTCCTGCTGCAGAGCACAATGCGAGGCTGTTTGTTTAAAAAGGAATTCACTCTGCGCCGTGTCTACAGAGTGAAGTCAAAAATAAAGAAAGACACTACGACACCGGACAGTGCACTCTGAAGGAGGTGGGGTTACCTGGTGAGCAGCTGAGTGCCTCGGCTCACAAAGACGACCTTCAAAACGGACGCATCGTGACCCTCGAACGTCTTAAAAGCAGTAAAAAAAAAACAAAAAAAAAAACAGACAGAACATGTAATTTCTACTTTACAGCCACAAAAATATTACAGTCAGCTACAGGAACAGAACATATTTATGACTTATGAACAAACAACTCTTGACATATTTCAGATAAGCGTTACCTTGACGGGATTCAGGTCCAACATAATAGAATCTGTTCTAGAATTCTAGAATAGTTCAGATTCTGTTCAGATTCTAGAATAGAATCTGTCACAGCATTTCCAGTAAGTGTGTCACTGATAAAGAAGGGAGCTAAATGACACGCTGTGACACCTGCACGCTTAATGCCCACCTTGAGGCAGCTGAACTCCTGCAGGCTCCACAGCTTGGTGGTGCCGTCCGCGGAGGATGTGGCGAGCACCTGGTCGACGGGAGAGAAACAGACGGCCCAGACGCCGCGACGGTGGCCCCGAAACACCCCCAGCAGGCCCACGTCCCCCTCCCCCGCCAGCGACCACAGCTTGGCCGTGCGGTCCTGGGAGCCTGAGGCCAGCAGCTTGTCATTGGGCGACACCGCCACGCTGTTTATATCCTGGAGCAAAGGCGAGATGAGGACATGAAGATTAACTTCCTGGATAGCTAAATGGAAGGTGGAAGGAGAAAATGCTGTTTAAAAAAGAGATGGTGCTGAGAAACCAGAAGGAAAAAGGGAAGGTTGGAGAAAACGTGTGAAGGTATCAATCACTTTCCTTTCCAAGAGAAACAGATTGTCGGAATTCCTCTCTTTACACTTCCTCCAGCGTCACCTCTGACATCTCACATTGTGTCTAAATCTGATATTTCCTCTGGAACATGACAACAGACACAGAAAGGTGCAGTGACCGGGCACTGCTGACAGACACCTTGAGTGAGGAGCGTGCAGGTGCGGCAGGAAAATGTGGTGCACTCGAACTTTACTTCCCACAAACTTGCTAGTAATCAGCTCCACGAGTGAGCAAACGGCCGGCAGGTGTTCTGCACTTCCTTCTGAGAAGAATGGCTTGCATAAAACATGTTTCATAAGAGATAACTGGAGCCTGACCCACCTCTGAGTGTGTGTGTGTGTGTGTGTGTGTGTGTGTGTGTGTGTGTGTGTGTGTGAGTGAGATTCCACGCTGTGTTTCTATGTAAAGACTAAACGATCAAATCAAAAGTTGTACTGCTATTTCTTATTAATGTCTGCATTTAATCCATCATTTTAAAGGTAAAGTTGAACCCTCAGAAGCTCTGCTACACTATTATACATTAATAATTTGAGCAATCTTGGAATTATTTGATGATATTGTGTCTAAATTTCTCTTTCCTGAAACATTTCTCTCTCAACTTCTACTCTGTTTCCACCACAACTCCAACAATGACTGTGTTTACATGCATGAAAGTCTGCTTCCATTCACACATGAACCCATGCAGGAAATGTTCCTGAACATTTCAGGGTTAGACTGTGTGTGTGTGTGTGTGTGTGTGTGTGTGTGTGTGTGTGTGTGTGTGTGTGTGTGTGTGTGTGTGTGTGTGTGTGTGTGTGTGTGTGTGAGAGTGAGAGAAAGGGGCTATAGTTCAACATAGTTCACAAGTTTTTCCTGTACAGGGCATTTGCAGACACACCCTGACACAACTCGTTGGTTTCCATTTACAGTTGACTGAAAGTGAAGCTGTTTTTCTGCTTTGTTATGTGTATGTAATGCAGCCTCTATGTGCTGGGCTCAGATCTGGACAGGGACCATTGTCACGTGGTATAAAGGATAAATGCATTAAAAAAAATCATTGGCACAAAGATGTTGCAAACAAGAACAGATTTTGTGTGCCTATGTGTGTGCATATGTGTGTACGTATACTGTGTATACGTCTTTCTGTTATGCATACTATCGGCTACAAATGTGGGGTTTTGTGTTTGTACCTTATCATGTGCCTTCTCTGTCGTGCGGGGGGTCAGCCGATGTATGTCCGTCCCTGTCGTAGACAAGTCTGCCGGCAGATCCCACACCTTCACGGTGCAGTCCTGACTGCCAGACACTATGAAAGACGCTTTTATCCTGGACACAAACACACAGCGAAGAACATGTGTGAGTTGGTGCATGTAAAGAAAGACACAGGTGTGTGACAGCAGGAATGTGGAGTGTTACCTGGAGCAGGTGATGGAGCCCACAGCATTAGTGTGGCTGGAGCCCTGGGCCACGCAGTGCACCTGACCACTGTCACTGTCCATCTGCCACACACGCACTGACCTGTCCTGAAGACACACAACATGCAAGGGTTATTGCTGGCTTACACGGGGTTAACCAGTGTCTTTATTTATAGAGCAGACGCGGTGACAATGTGTGGGTTTGTGGCGAGGCTGGAATGCGCGCGTGTGCTGAATGCCTTCAGAGTGCACCATCATCTTCCTTAGTTTCTGCTCTTTGTCTGCAGCATCGGTGCATGGTGCAAACGTGTGCTCACCTTCGCGCAGCTTGCAAAGAGAAAACCCTTTTTGAACACGTCCAATGAGAGGACAGTATCTGTGGGAGATAAACCCAGAAGTGAATGTCAGAGTGGATAAGCATCTATCCAACCTGCTCTGCAGGTCACCTTTCAACAATACGAAGCTAAGATAACCTGACGGTGTCAGATCTGAATTCTTTGACTCTGGTTCCTCTAATGATACCCTTCATTTTCACTAATCCTACAGCTGTTTATGGAGCCCATCTTTTTCATCTTTTGCTTCTGGGAACTCTGTTAATAAAGATTTTGTATAACAAAATCAATGTTTAACCAATAGCTTTTAAATCATTCACATCTATTTTAACATCTTTTGTGTTTCATTTGTTACTCTGTGAAAAACATTTTTTTTGTTGCAGCTGACGACTTCTCAACAGTTGGCCGATCCTTTACTCATTATTACCAGTGTGGTTATGTATCAGTAATTGTAGTAATATTTCCATTTCCTGTCACCCAAGTTTGTCCAAGTCATAGAAAAACTACAGTAAATGTTGCAAAAATAGACCTTAGAATATCTGATTTTCCTACATTAATAGTGTCTGACCCAGAAAATGACAAATAACTGCATCAAACTGAGATAAAACACTGATTACACAAGTTTATATTTTTTACATTTTGCCTCAGTGGGGAAACAACCGCTCACTGCAGCACTGTGGAAACTTTCTGCCCTCTGCTGAACAAATAAAACACACTGTCACATGCAGATACGCGCACACACGCTGCCCTCTGCTGGAGACTGACCTGTGTGTCCGTACAGGATCTGGCAGCTGTTGGTGAGCAGCTCAAACACCTTCAGCTGGCAGCTGTTGGTGGCCACCACGATGTGGCTGTCATCTTTGCCCAGAAACTTCACGTCCAGCACCTCGTCACTGTAACCCACAAACTGCGAGAGGGTGGACAGAAGAAGACAGCGTCCATTAGGAAGAACAAAACATCTATAAGTAAAATATCTCTAAACATGAATCTAAATGCCCCCCACATGTGCACAGTATCCTCAGAGCCCACCTGCTGCTGTGTGGTGAGACCAGGCAGCTGGTACAGCAGTATGTTGTGTTCTGCTGTGACTGTGGCCAGTCTGGAGGAGGCGGGCAGGTGAAGAAGGTACATTAGGCCGCGGGGGTTGTCATCCATCTCCTCCTCCTCGTCCTCCTCAGAGGCAGCAGTGAGGGTCTGGGCATAGACACATCGTGCTGTGCTGGCCTCCCACACTCTCAATATGCCTACAAGAGGAAGGAGGAAGAGGTGAGCGACAGAAGACGCAGAAACACAGGTAAGTTGTTCAAGAGGCGAACCTTTGCTGCCAGCTGTGATGAAATGCAAGTCCTTGCTCGTCACTCCAATCTGAGAGAAGTCTTTATTCTCAGGCAGAAGCACAACACCCTCCACAGCCTGGAGACAAGGACAACACACAGAAATCAAGCTGTGGCGTTTTTCCCCCCACATGTTTCTCAAAGCCCACCATTTTCTTCATTTTACCTCATACACCGGTACAGTTCTCTTGGCTTCCTGACTCTTCAGGTCCCACACTGTACAGATCTTGTCTCGGCCAGAACTGCAAATAAAGATCAGCATACAATTACACACAAAGAGCACACAGCTGTCAAAGCATCAGAAACCCCAAAATGCTTTAAGCTAACAACTCATCCACTGAGCATACGATACCTGACCATGGTGTCACCATCGGGGCTGAAGCTGAGCGAGGTGACGGCGCTGTAGTGGCTCTGCAGCACGCACACACACTGGCTGGAGCGCAGGTCCCACAGCCGAATGCCACAGTCCAGAGAGGAGGAGAAAAGCTGCAGTCTGCTGATGTCCGGGTGGAACTGGACCAGGCTGCAAAGACACACAAGGGACATTTGTTACCAAATTAAGTTACAGATCAGTTTCTTTCACTTGAACTTGAGGAGAAATGACACAAATCTTTTCCTTGAGCCGAGTTTACATACATATGATTCAAAGCAAGTGTGATTCATTAATATCCGAACTTACTGTACGACGCCAGATGACCCTTTCAGGTTGTGGGTGCAGTACTGCTTCACCACATCCCAAAGCTTTATAGTGCCATCACAGCCACCTGCAGGACAACAAGAAGCCAAATTCTATGTCTCACGGCTATGTAGCAGAGATCAGCAGACACATGGAGCACAAAACACACAATTAAACTGGTAATTGCCGACCTGTGGCCAGGAGGGTAGAGGTGGAGTCAAAGGTCATGCTGGCTACAGGAACAGTGTGAATGGCCCTCCAGGAGCGAGTACACTGAGCTTGCCTCCAGTCCCACTGCTTCAGCAGCAGAGCTCTACTAGCTGTCACCAGCAGCTGTGGTGGGAAACAGAGCAGAAACATATTAAACGCTCTTTTTTTTTTTAGGTTGGCAAAACGAAATCACACCGTGAAGTCTGACTGTTTGCTTTACCTCATCATCACAGCTGAGTGCAAAAGATGTGATGTCTTCTTGATCATCCTGAAATGACATTATGGACAGACAAGACAGAAAGGATGGTGAAAGGTATACTCAATTTGAAACAGTACAAAGACTATATATTTATTGTTTGACATCATCAGCATTTTTGTAAGTATGTACTTAATCTGAATTTGATGTCAGCAACACGTTTCAAAGAAGTTAGGACAGGAGCAACAGAAGACTGGGAAAGTTGTGGAATGCTCCAAAAACACCTTTGTTTGTATCATTCCACAGGTAAACAGGTTCACTGGTAACAGGTGATAGTATCATGATTGGGTTTGAAAGTTTAATTGCAATTTCTGGCACCATGGAACATAAAAGAACAAGCACAGACGTTGGCAGGCAAAAGTCAGTCAGAAAGCTCTGTTATCCAGGTGGGCATGAGCCCCCTCAACATGATGAAAGTGGTCTTTGAGACAGGGGCTCTGCTGCTGTACATAATGTAGTCATTACTCTGGACTCACATGTTCAATACTGTGGACGATCTTCCCTGTGCTGATCTCCAGGACATTGACACGAGATCCACAAGTGCAAAAGATGTACTTTTCATCTTTGCTGATCTGAAAAAATAAATAAATACACAGACAGTGTTCAAGGGCAGTCATGCGATTTTAAATGTCCAAATCGTTTTGGTAAGGGATATTTTGGTCGCTTTGCATCGCCTCTTACTTTAATCCGCCCCCCACCATCATGGTAGTGTATTACTCACCTGCACCTTTCCTCCTTTGTAAAATGGTTCAATCTTGCTGGAAACAGCATAACTGTAAGAGAACAACAGAAATATGACTGTCGGCTGGAGCGACTTTAAATGACATTTTAGCCTAGCTCCTGTTAGCCAGCTAGCAGTGTTTACAGCTTGCACGTGCCATACGCCAAAAAACTTACTTTGTTTTGAACTGAAAGTTGCTATTTGCCATGTTGCTCACGAGAAATGCCAAAAGCGAAATATTTTGACAGATATGGTGATGTAAATGACTTGTTTCTCAGTTCACACGTTGGCTGAAGTCAACACATCGCTCCCGCATGTTGATAACTGAGTCGCACACATTGTACGTCATCGAAGCGCACTGAGCTGTGATTGGTCAGACGGTTTTTGCTCGGAACACTGCGAAATCCCATGTCTATTGCCAATAAGTGAACAGACAGAATTTTATTTAAAACGCACGTAAAATGGCAGTTGTTTTGGGAGAATTTAAGTTCACGAACAACATTTTTGCATTGCGTTTGATCGCTACCATCTCAAAATGAACTTTTTTTGTCCCCGAGGGTCACAACAATAGCCTCAGCTGAGCTATTCATGTTTAAAAGTTCCTGTTCGACGGGCGGAGGCTGAGCTTTCATGCTAGAACAGCAGGGAATGGACGCGCTCCATAATGAGCGCCATTCTCTCCCATCGTTTTTATAATTTACTGTTTTCATTTGTCCGCATACAAACACACACGGTCCCTCCTTCGTGTTTTGTCACGAATGTTCATGTGAGTTGTATTGATAACACGGGTGTGTGTTCCGTCTGTGACATGTGAGAGGACCGATATGGAGTAAACCAGCGCTGGGAATGGAAACACGGTGAGGAGCAAGAGATTACCATGGTGAGTAGACAACAGCTTCTGTCTATTTATTGATCTATTTTTAATTGTGGGTTTTATTTCTCAGTTAATTAACAGGTATCGTAAGAGTAAATTCTCAGGCTATTACACCTGTTCTTAATGTACCTTCTCTCCTAATATCTTTGTTAAACTCAGAAATTTGCTTTCCCTTTTTCCATTAAGAATATAAAGCCTTGTATTAGTATTGTGGTATTTTTCTATGAAATTTTCGAATTGACTAACAATGCAACTATAATAATGAGAAGAATGTGTTTAGAAGCATTTTGTAATTAGTTCATGTTTTGTGTTGAAAAAAGCGTTTAGGCAGAAGGATTACGCCTGCTTTTTGTTATCATGTGATCAGTCATATGACTTTCCAGAACGATTCTTTTGTTTTGTCATGTCTTGCCTTTATGTTGAAAACACTGTGGACTTGTTGCCAGCAGCTGTACAGCCATGTGTTACAGCTATAGAGATATAAAACTCACCCACTGGTACCTAACGGGTCACAGTCTGTCCATCTCTTCATTTGAAACAACTTTATTGTCTTCCTGGAATAAATGATAACTAGTACACGCTGATGACACAGAATAAAGTAGCATTTTCACTGGTCACATCCAGGCAGACCCAGAGGTGTCAACACAGAGTGGGGGCTATGATGTGGAGCTGTTTGTGGACACCCCAGACTACGATCTGATCTGCACCATATGCCAGGGGGTCCTCAGGTGTCCAGTAAGAGCGGCATGCCACCACATCTTCTGCAAGAAATGCATCTTACAGTGGCTGAAGAGGTACTAAACAGAACATGGATCAATAGCACGACACAAGAACATTATAAAACAGTACTGTACTGGATTATTATTCATATCTGGTCCGTAGAGATGAACAGGACTAATTGTTGATTGTCATCTATAGGCAGGAGACCTGCCCCTGCTGCAGGAAGCCTGTTAACCCGAGCTTGATCTTTGTCATGTTCAAGCTGAGCAAATCTATCGGACGCATGAAGATCAAGGTAAGAAATGGAAAACAGAAGTTATACATTTGTACATGGATTATAGTCATCAAGGCGCTTTGTGCTGTTATCACGACAACTCTCATTATAGTAATTGAGTGGCTATATTAGTACTTTGGTGAAAAAGTACAAATATGATAACATGGCCTAAAAAGAGGCCTTGTACTATCTAGTCTTGAGGCTCTGGGGAGGGGCTCACTAAAGGGGTCCACAGTAGATTTTTTCCCAGGGTGTTCATCTGTCCTTGTGAATTGGTTCATAGAGCGTATTCAGTATGTGAACCTTGTCTTTTATACTTACTGATTTCTTTGTATATCTCTCTATCTGGCTTCTTAACAGTGTAAGAATGAGATCCGTGGCTGTGCAGAGACCTTCTCCCTCTCAGAGCAGTACTGCCACAGCATGAGCTGTCTGTACGAGCTCATCCCCTGTCCGTACCAGGGCTGCCGGGCGCAGCTCCTCCGCAGGGACCTGGACACCCACTCCCGCCACTGTGAACACTGGCGTCAGCCCTGCCACATGGGCTGTGGGACGATACTCTCCCACCGCACACAGGCTCAACACAACTGCTACAAGCAACTGAGGCAGGAGTATGAAGCCAGGCAGAGGAACCACAGAGCCATTGCCACTGCCCTGCAGAGGAAGATGAGGAGGATGCAGAGCACCATGGCCCACATGAAGAGGCAGATAGGGCTGATATGCGAGAGCCTGGAGGTGATGGATGACCTGCATGAGGTAGAAGAGGAGGACCTGGGAGAGAGCAGTGGCAGCTCTGGTGGGACTCCAAGTAGCAACAACAGCAGCTGCTGAGGGACGAGTCCATTACTGCCGCTGGTTGGCTACTGCTGTGTACATCTGCATGTGTTCATTTCTTTGAAGGTGTGTGTTTTTGAATATGTAGGTTTTGATTAAAATGAGTGAATTTGTAACAATTTTGTGCTATAGTTTATTCTATTTTGTAAATAAAGTATTTGACATTACACTTTCACCCTGATCTTCATTCAGGAGAAGAGTGGAGGCTGAATCTTTGCTGATACACGATGAATGAATGCACTAATGCATTTCTCCAACAAAACAGAAATAACCATTTTATTTTTCTCCATCTTTATTGAACACTGCAAAACATGAGATCATCAGTCGGCACAAAGTAGGCCTGTGGCTGCATAAAAAACAAATACATCAGGTTATAATGAAATATAACATTTCAGGCACAAATATTTCCCTTGTAAAGCTTTTTACTATAAGGGAGCTTTTATAATGACGACTAGTTTTGTTTATTTTTTAAAAAAGCTACAATGTAGCCATGTTCATAAAGAAGATAATATATATAATCTATACCAAATCTTAAACCCATCATTCAAAATAACAGATGAGGTCTGGGAAAAGCTGCCGGTAGGGGCAGTCGTTAGCAAGTTTTCGTTTAGAGAAAATATCGCGATAACACTTCTAGATAAAACTAGACGAGACTTCTCGCAGGTCTTCTTCCTGTTTAACAGATCACGTAAGTTGGACGCGAACAGGGACATACGGACAAAAATCCTCTTCTATCTGAGACATCGTTCTGTCTAATACATTGATTGTACCTACAAACTTACGCCTGAATATGTTTTTACAAAACCCTACTCATATTTTCAAAGACAATGAGGCAGAGGCTGAGATATTTATAAATGATGGACAGTCCTCCACGTTAAATATGGCGGCGATGCTCGTTTTCTGTGAGATGAATGAAGTGGCTAGATATATGCTTGCTCATTTAAGCCCTCTCTTGGTTTAGCTATTAAATAATGTAATAATTATTATCTGTGATTTATCCTGCAGCAAATGGCGGACGACGCCGGTGGTAGAGGAGGTTTTCGCGGAGGTTTTGGCGCAGGTGGCCGCGGTCGGGGCCGTGGACGCGGCAGAGGCCGTGGAAGGGGCCGCGGTGCCCGGGGCGGCAAGTCCGAGGACAAGGAAGTAAGTTTCACACTCACGAGTGTTTAAATGCCAACTCTTATGAAAACGCTTAAAAGCCACGAGCATTGTTTTCACGGAGGTGCTGTGTCTTCTGGTAGTGGGTGCCAGTCACCAAGCTGGGCCGCCTGGTTAAGGACATGAAGATCAAGTCCCTGGAGGAGATCTACCTGTACTCTCTGCCCATCAAGGTAAGCAGCACGTGAGCATGACCATGGTAACTACCAGCCAGTTATTAGATAATAATGTACTACAACTAACGGAGTGAAGGCAGATCTGTTGCATGCAAAGAGGCTTTTAAGTGATCTCTCCATGATGGTCTTATTAATTTAAGGAAGCTTTATATCATTTTCTGCATTATTGTTAGACGTTAGTGCCTCATCATCACATGCAAGTCACTGAGCTGAAAATTGTGCATGTTTTCATTCATTTTGTCCATATGAGGAGAAAGTATGAACATGCATGAGGATACTTACTAAAGGAACAATTGAATGGACAAGTAGAACTGATTGTCTGACTGATGAACAGATTGTCAAAGATTGTCAGATTGATTTCAGCATAGATGCTTAAAATTACTACACACCAGGCACAAACTGGGGTTAATGTATCCAATAATACAACTGCATGAATATGCATGCAGTACCATTTGTGGATTGCTGCACCAATGTCACTTGTACACCAAGTACTTGGTGTTGATAAAACCACACGGCAGTTTCCATCAAAATTAGTTTAAATGATATAATAGTCTAAATGGTCGTCTCACAGCTGTAGTGATCTATCATTTAATGCTCAAATCTGTATTTTTTTCCCTGCAGGAGTCTGAGATCATCGACTTCTTCCTGGGTTCTGGTCTGAAAGACGAGGTGCTCAAGATCATGCCTGTCCAGAAGCAGACCAGGGCTGGTCAGCGCACCAGGTTCAAGGTAAGTTGAAGTCTGACCAAGTCTGAAATACCGCCTTGATTTTCTCAGTGTTGACATCCCATATTGCTGCTGGTCCATATATGACATTGTTGTGCTTTGTTCATAGGCCTTTGTTGCCATCGGTGACTACAACGGCCATGTGGGTCTGGGGGTGAAGTGCTCCAAAGAGGTGGCCACAGCCATCCGTGGGGCCATCATCCTGGCCAAGCTGTCCATTGTCCCCGTCAGGAGAGGTTATTGGGGTAACAAGATCGGCAAGCCCCACACTGTGCCCTGCAAGGTGACCGGCCGCTGTGGCTCTGTCCTGGTGCGTCTCATCCCTGCCCCCCGTGGTACTGGCATCGTGTCCGCCCCTGTGCCCAAGAAGCTGCTCATGATGGCCGGTATCGATGACTGCTACACCTCCGCCAGGGGCTGCACCGCCACCCTCGGCAACTTTGGTAAGATTCTTCAGATGGTTGCTGGTCTTAATCCGTTTCTCCTTGCTCTGCTCAGCTTCACCTCTGAAGTGGTGTAGTTGTCGTTATCAGGAGAGAAAGAAACGAGTATTGTAATGCACGGCAGAGAGACTGTTTTTGTGGTCTCCTCTGTTCCCCTTTTCAATACTCAACATTTTTTTTTTTTTTCAAAAAAAGTTTGCAGTGTTCTTACTCTCGTAGAGCTCCAGCCAACATCTACTCATGATTTGTTTTTATTTCCCTCATCAGCCAAGGCCACATTTGATGCCATCTCCAAGACTTACAGCTACCTGACCCCTGATCTGTGGAAGGAGACGGTCTTCACCAAGTCTCCCTACCAGGTACAGTACACAGCTCAGACTGATATCTTATGGTTGTTAACATGTGAGATTTGTGTAATAATACTCTTCTGTTTTGCTCTTGTTCCAGGAGTTCACTGACCATCTGGCCAAGACTCACACCAGGGTGTCTGTGCAGAGGGGACAGGCCGTCCAGGCAGCCTCCACCTAAACGTTTTGTACAGAGAATTGTTGAATAAACACTCTGAAACACCATGAAATGTGTACATCTTATTACTGCTGCTGAACTCAAGACAGAAAAGGGGTGTTGTGTAACATTAAGAGGGATCTCTAAAACCCACTTAGGATATTAGTGCAATGAAATGTCAAAGTGACCAAATTAGACAACTGTGGTTTTCCATCAAGTTACTTTTTTTAACATTACCAGGTAGGAGTGGATATGTGTAAGAACCACAGTATTGATGCAGTGTTTTATATATTCTATATAAAATCAGTCATTAAGTGGCATGACTGTCTGCCTTACTCACCACATGAAATACCGGACAAACGTGTATAGAAATCATCAATCCTGCCCATTGGCTTGTCTACAGCGGTCTGTAAGACATCCAGGGATACAAAAGGGAGTGAGATCTAGATTACACATGACAAAATCTGGTCAGCTAAATCTATATTGTGGCTGCTGCTGCTGCTGGCTGTGGATCAAATTTCACTATAAGTTGACCTGTATAATTGTGTGACAAAGTTGATTTATTTGGGTAACTGTTTACTGTGCAGCAACATCACTTGAAAATATTGAGAATTTTCTATCCGTGTATGTGTTGTCAGAGATGGGAGGATGGAAAGACACTAACAGACTTGAGTTATCACATACATTTTATTTTACAATTATTACACAGGACAGATAGTTCTCTGTTCTTAAGCACTGTTGGCCTGAGCTGCCATCATCCGTTCTTTTTGCTTCATCAGACATTTCCTTGCACTGGCATACGCTCCCAGGTCCCCATCTGGAATGAATGAAACATAAAAAGTGGGAGCTGAGCAAAAAGAAAAGCAGCAAATTTTTACTTTTTTTTTTTGCATAAATGAATGAATTGAGTTCCAAAAGAAATTTCTGTCAATTGCTTCAGCATTGATGCACAATTAACTGCATTTGTATGATAATGAAGAGACTGACACAAAGGAGATCTTGAGTAAATCCTATCACAGCATTTCAAACAATGTTTCATTAAGTCAGTGATGTGGTGGGACACGATTCCCGAAGGCCTCCACAGTTTTCTTTCTATCACTCCACACGCGGCACATTACTCACAGCGTGACTGGAAGTTCTTGGACACATCAGCGAACTGCTGCATTTCTTTTGCACAGTTCTGGTGATAGCTGTGTCCTTCTCTCTGCTGACAGGCCCTCAGACGCTCCTGGACCACCTTCACAATCTCCTGGTCCACTTTGCTGAGGGGTGAAGAGAGCAACACAGGGTGAAACACTTCAATGATATCTCCACAGTAGATACTGACACCCATACCATAATGAGACCCTTAAAAAAGGTCTTTCACCCATATGTGACTGCTGAACATCTCATTCTAAAAGCACAGGGCACTGATGAGCTGCTGTAACAGCCTCCAAGACGGCTTAACCTGGCTGCAGAAATACAGCCATTCAGCCACACAAGCATCAGGGAGGTCCGGCTCTGATGCAGGGTGATGAGGCCTGGCTCACAATTAATATTCTGGTAAACATCCCAATAAATAAGGACACAGAAATAATAAATAGTCATACATAAAGAGTTGGAGGGGGGTTAGGTGAGAGCTCTGTACAGGTCAGTCAAGTCATCGTAACCAGTTACTCACTAGTCTCTCCTCCACTGCATCTCAGCCTCAAAGTAGCAGAGATGATCTCCTATCTGACAATCCGTCAAATCAGGGACACGGCGGAACTTCTGATGGTAGTACACAAGCTTGTTATTGGCCCGAAAGCTGTCAACAACACCTGGATGAGAGGGAGACAAACAGTTGAGGACATAGTTAAACCCAGGCAAGGCCATGAGGGTTGTAAGGATACAGTGATTTGATACGTCTGTCAATGACAGTAGCTAGCACTAAACCTCGCTAAAATGCAGACAGAGCTAGCTAGCTAGCTAACTCTGGCCATACTGCTTTGTAATTTATTTGGAGTAATGTGATAATATTGGAATATATTTAGTAAGGGAGCTGCAGTCGTAGCATCGTTATAACGTTTAAATGTACCAACAATAAGCCAATATCGCTGCTGATAGCTATGTTGTTGTGCTAGCCTGTTAGCCCAGTTAGCTCTGTTAGCTTCAGTTACCTCTAAATGTGGTGACAGGAAGGTCCACGGAGTAATAGAAGAGTTTAGACACAATCAGAGCTGGATTCGGCAGTACTGTCTGTTTGTCCACAACCGGAGTCTGCCGAGGAGGCTCCGGATATGCTCCTTTATCATAGTCCGCAGGCATTTTGTCTGCTTTTGACCGAGACTGAATTCGACCTCAACAGCTCCGCTTTCGAGTGGCGCATGCGCAGAAGACACAGCATGATGGCGAACCTGAGGTCACTAATGTTAAACCTTAATATTATCTAGCTAGGTTTTATTCTAATTATTCTGCAATTATTGATTAAGTACAAATATTGCACGTGAAGAGGAATTCAGCATAAGCTCAATTACAGTGTTTTAAAAACATGAAGGTCGGGGGTAAAGGTCACAGGTGGAGATGTTGTACTATGGAAATGCAGCAGGTGGCGGTGCAGAGCTGACTAGCCTTTCACCACCAGTGCACAGACAGTGGGAACTTCTGAGGCTCAAAATGCTCTTTAATATTAATCGTCAAGGAGCATGTAAAATGAAAAAATGCATTGGTTTTTTTACTGATGATGCAAAGTGTTTTACAACAAAACAAGATTTGTGTCCATTTTTGCTTATGTATGAGGTACAAAATGCTGCCAGGAACCTTAAAATTAGCTTAAAGTCTCACCTAAAATTTGACAATAAAACTCTGATAAGCAGCACTGACAAAGAAGTGCATTTCATCTGTCAGATGGCAGGTAAAACAGTAGATGCATCTGTCTTGCTTGCCTTGTGAAGCACTCACATGCAGACCAGAACAATGCAAGAAAACACACTGGCTGGTGAAATGTGGCCTGGTGTAGGCTATGTATTATAAATATGAACATCTCAAATTGCAGTGATTTGTTATCAAAGAAGGCAAAAAGACCATCCTGAAGCAGACCATGTGGATGTTGGCCTCATGACAATGAAAACTTCCTTCTTCCTTTCGCTCTCCTTTCTTGGTCATGTGGTTCCTGTCCACTGGACCTCCCCACCACCTCAGACCCCTGAGTCTACCCTCTTCCCTCCTCCTTTCTTCTCCTGTCAGAACTTGGCAGAGATTGGCTTATTTGAAAGCGAATACCGTTCCTCAACTGGGCCAAATACCAAATTAGAGCCCTTACTCTGTGTATCATCTTATGTATGACCCTTACATCAGCACTGGTCCCTCTCTCTTTCTACCCCTCGACTGGACAGTGCGCGGACATGGTCAGTGCTCCTCTTACTTTTTGTTTATTTCAACTTAAAGGACACGCTGATTCGCATTTTTGTCAGTCTTTTACTTCTGCATGTGTGCATGTGTCACTTTGTTTGGTCTACGTTCACAAGGGAAAGTGGAGCATATTGAAAACTCATCTTGTAATGGCTGCCTTTGAGGAGACCACGTGGAGTACTGAAATGGCAACTTCTTTTTATGTGGCACCCCATCGTCTGAGTTTTATTTATTTGTCCTGTGCTGGATTTGTGAATCATATCAGAAATCAGTGCAGACAGTACAAACACATGGCATGGACAGGAAGTCAACACACCTGAAGATTAAGGGACTTGATTCTATTACAGGCTGTTGTTTTGATGTCCTGTTTCATGTATTTTCAGAGGACCTTAATATCAGAGGATTTTAATGTCTGATCTTATCTTGGAATGTAGGACAATAACAGTTGTTCAACAACAGGACAAAGAACTACATTTTATTGCACCGAGTTTAGAAAAGGATTTATGTGTCTCTTCTACATTATTGCAAAAGTCATTGTAACACATCTGGGCTGCATTTCCATGAGTTTCATGTCAATAAATAGTGACTCTGTGTGGCTTATGTCTTTTTCCAGTCTCATCGCAAGTTCCATGCACCCCGCCATGGGCACATGGGGTTCCTGCCCTACAAGCGCAGCAAGCGGCATCGGGGCAAGGTGCGTTCGTGGCCCAAAGATGACCCCAGCCAACCTGTCCACCTAACTGCCTTCCTGGGATACAAGGCTGGCATGACCCACACACTGAGGGAGATTCACCGCCCCGGCCTCAGTATGCATGACTTGACTGGACTTACCGCAGCATGGATGCAATTAAGGAAAAAAAAAAACACTGACTGAGTGATTCTCACTGTTTGTTTGAGAGGATAATGTTACTTGGTATCCTTTTGTTTGTACAGATTTAATACAGTTAGCTTGTAGAAGCACTAGTATGAAACATTATTACAGGATGTTAAGAAGTGAATGCTTTTAGTAGCATGTATGTTAGTAGCAATCATGTCAGGCTCATATACTGTAATATTTGCCATGTGGTGGGGTCAAACAAAAATTTCATCTCTTTTGCATATTTTTTGCCTTTCTCTGCTGCATATTGTTTAATAACCATGCAATGCCATGAAAAAACTACAGTTGCATCATGATTGACTGAGCTTTGCTGAATACTGACAGTTGAAACATCAAAACAGATGAATATTTTCCATGTTTCTCCCACAGAGCAATCAAAGCGAGAGGAAGTAGAGGCGGTCACCATCATTGACACTCCTCCGGTTATTGTGGTGGGGGTCGTGGGATACATTCAGACCGTTCATGGCTTGCGTTCCCTCAAAACCATCTTTGCAGAGCATCTAAGCGACGAGTGCAAGCGCAGATTTTATAAAAACTGGTGTGCGATGACACAGTGTTCCCCCGCATGTACAGCTACACAGTCATTGCCATACTGACGCTGTTGTTTCTTCTTCTGTGTTTCAGGTACAAGAGCAAGAAGAAGGCCTTCACCAAGTACAGTAAGAAGTGGCAGGATGAGACCGGAAAGAAACAGCTGGACAAGGATTTTGAAAAGATGAAGAAATACTGTTCAGTAATCAGGGTTATTGTTCACTCTCAGGTAGGAAAGACAGTTTTTTAGCTGATTTCAACAACAATTGCTGTTTCATCCCCCATCAGTCAGACTCCACTGGTCTAATGATCAGCAATTATTCACAGCCCATCTCTTGAGTCCACCCCTGCAAAAGGACAGAGGTGTCACACTTATCCACCTGACCACATGCAATGGAAAGAAAAGCTGCCACATGCCAAGAGCCAAACAACTCAGGCTACGACGCTCTGTCCCTGGGGAGCACTGGAGGGTGCCGTGTCCAATAACAGTTTAAAAATAATTTTCAGAGCAGAACCTGGCTGCTCACCCAGGATTTGCTAAGGGAAAACCTTTGTGTTGGCAGCAATCAATATGAAGATCATCCAAGATCTCAACTCTTCAACAGAGTTGCTGGATCAGTGTTTTTCTGGGCAGGTTTCAGCCTCAGAATAAAATAAAAATATGGTTTAATTATTAGTCCTATGATAATTTTGCAATGTTAGAGAGTTCAAACACGATCTTGTGCTCAATCATAAATCTAATTATAAAAAGACAGGGCTGGGGATACCTTATAAAGCATAGTAAGTTTAAAGCAAGATGCTCTCTGGCTTTTTAATAATCCACAAAAAGCCTTTTGGTATTTCTGGACTCCTTTTAGTTGCACTTTACGGGCTTCTCCATTTCCAGATGCGATTGCTGCCCATAAGTCAGAAAAAGGCCCACATCATGGAGGTGCAGCTCAATGGGGGAAGCATCTCGGACAAGGTGGACTGGGCAAAGGAGCGTCTGGAGCAGGCTGTGCCCGTCTCTGCTGTCTTCTACCAGGATGAGATGATTGACATCATCGGAGTCTCTAAGGGTCATGGCTTTAAAGGTGGGAAACATGCTCTGACTACCTTGTGCCAGTCCAGGGTCCTGATGTATTCTTATTTCTGGCTCTTTGTGCTGATAGGTGTGACAAACCGCTGGCACGCAAAGAAGCTTCCCAGGAAGACTCACAAGGGTTTGAGGAAGGTGGCCTGCATTGGAGCCTGGCATCCGGCTCGTGTGGGTTACACCATAGCTCGAGCTGGTCAGAAGGGCTACAACCACCGTACTGAGATCAACAAGAAGGTTAGCTGATAGTTAGGAGTCTAGTTTCAACCACTTCACCTGTTCTTAGAAAAACCAGCTTTAATAATCCTAAGCAATTTTATAAGCATATACGTAGGTGGGATTACCATAATGCTATATGTCCTCAGATCTACCGTATTGGTAGGGGTGTGCACATCCAGGACGGAAAGGTCATCCGGAACAATGCCTCCACCAACTATGACATCAGCCAGAAGACCATTACTCCCATGGTACAACTTTAATTCTTCCATGTCAAGATTATAATATGCACTAAAGACAGGAACAAATGGATTCTCTAAACTACCTGCAGAACACATTGTATATATATGTATACACACACAAAGGGCTTCAGAGAAAATGATAGCAAATTCCTTCATGAAAACCCTTCATCCCCTTTTTATTCGTATGTCCCTGTTGGCTTGTCCCTGTAGGGAGGCTTCCCTCACTATGGTGAAGTGAATAATGACTTTGTGATGGTGAAGGGGTGCGTGGTCGGGGCAAAGAAACGTGTCCTCACCCTCAGAAAGGTAGTGTGGTTTTGAAAGTCTAACTTTCGACCTTATAGGCAGCTTGCAGTGTCTGACTTCACACTGAACAGATAAATCATCTGTTGTACACTCAAAGTAAAAGGTAAGGCTCCTACATGACAGCAGGGCATGTGAAGTATGTGTACATATTTGTGTGTTTCCATCATCCAGTCTTTGCTTGTGCACACATCTCGCAAGTCCAAAGAGGCCATCGAGCTCAAATTCATTGACACCACCTCCAAATTTGGTCACGGCCGCTTCCAGACGGCCCAGGAGAAGAGGGCATTTATGGTGAGTGTGAGGGAAGTCTGGTGCACACAAAAATGTCATTATCAGTGGAAAAGTTATCACCCATAAATGCCTCTGCACTGGTTCAACACTGACCCCTGATTTACCTGCAGGGGCCACTGAAGAAGGATGGCCTGAAACCTCTGCCGGAGCCTCTGACCGAAGAGGCCTGAAAAATATTCTTATATCTAAATAATAAATGAACTGACATTCAGATACACTGTGTGTTGCTGTTTCATGAAAGTTAGCTTTGGTAACGGCTGTGTGTTCATGTTTCAACCGTAACCTCTACCTAACTGTATGCTGTTTAAACTCAACAAGATTTAAAGTTTTGAAGAGGTTTTTATTCATTGATAAATCCATGAGCATATTAACGCTGTTCAAAACTGACATGCACCATTGCTGGAACATAATCAGAGCAGATTATCATCTCCACTCAACTCACAATCGACAAAAGGATCAGTGGATTAGAAAATGGATGGATGGTTTGTTGAAACAGTGATCAACATCTGGTTTTGACGTGCAGTAAATACATCCATTTTTTTCAGTCTTGCATCTTGTGTCAGTAGTAGCAGTAAATAAAAAAGCTGGATTTTGGAAAACCGGCCTTTAATGTGCTCTCACTGGCGTCGAGTCGTTAGGTCCAGTTCGGTTATCTTCACAGTAAGGTCCCTGTAGCACCATTCTCACAGTCCTGAGGTCGCTGAGCTCAGTGCGCCCTCAGGAGGCATTTGTCCTGCACCGGTTACAACAAGCACCCTCGGGATGAGCACCGAGCTAGCACCCACCTACAACAGCCTCAGAATCTGGTCAAGACTCACGGCAACAGCTGCACAATGCTTATTTTGCATCGACATCATCCCATCTGTGTCCTCAAAGGGGCACTACTCTGACAGGTAATCCTGGGACTCCATGGAGGACTGGTGGGATGAGGAGTGGACTGAGGATTGGTGGGATGCGGGTGGGTTGTCCAGGCCAGATGTCATTAGGGGCAGATATAGATCGTCCATATTGGGCATGACAAACACTTTCTATTGAGGGGCAGAGGAGGGATAATTAGCGCAATCATTAAAAATTAGATATGAATGTTTTCAATGATATGAAAGATGTTTCACTGATGGACTCACCTGGAACTCACACTGCAGTTTTTTCTCTATCCACTCAGTGACATGAGTGAAGGTGACCTCCCTCTCCCCGAGCGTGGGGCGCACATGCAGGTCTAACCTGGGAGGCACCCTGAAACTGTACCTGAGGGGACAGAACCGGAGAAAAACACTGTGTGAGAAAGGAAGAAAGAACATTTGAATGTGTGATCTGTAATGAGAGTAAGGAGGGAAACTCAGTACCATATCCTGTCAGTAGGGGGAGGTGGGATGTTGATGGCCAGAGTGCCAGAGAGCTCCAGGACTTCAACACTGAGCATCAGAGGCATGTTGGACACCTCAGCGATCTTCTTCCTGATGTACTCATTCTCTGTGGCTTTCTGGAAGTACTTGGATTTTGCTATCTTGTCCACAAACCTCAAGATCTTCCTGCTTGTGCTGCCACCAGTGTGCCTGCAGGAGGATAAGGACAAGGCCACGAATGTTGTGTAGTGCTTTTAATCTGAAAATCTAAGCCGGGTGTGAACTGACTGCAGCCCTGGTTTATATATTTTATTTAGATTTTTTGCATATTCGTAATGACAGTAAACTCAAGAGCAAGAGCTTCTTCATAATTTGGATTTGCTTGCTTGATGAGCATTTCCTTTTCTTTCCTGTCTAAAATCTTGTATTTTACATTGTTTTTCTTTTGGTCTTCACAAATCTTGCAAACTTGAATCTCGATGGTTTTCCAACATCAGAGCACTGATGTTTCTTTATTGTTCCCAAATGAATCAGATTCAAAAACCCTTCTCACAACAGGCACTTTGAGTCAACATAGCAGGAAAAGCATGGGCGGGGCTAAAGGTGGAGTGAGTCATTCTGGAGAAAGATCGCTGATATTTGCTGAATTTGATAGCTGTTCGTTTTGTGTGTGTGTGCTAACAACCCATTCGGCCTCTGTACAGAGCCCTGGCTTTGTAAATGGGAAACGGGTTGAGTCACAGAACACTATTTCAGCCAATCAGCAACTGGTGGCACTCAGTAAATCAGACAGTAAATCTGGCATATTAACGTCATGTAATCACATTGTGAAGAAGGAGCGATGGCAGTATCAATAGTCTTTCTCCAGAGGAACTCACCCCACCTTTAATGACCTTTGTGATTGTCATTGTTAATGTCATTGGGTCCACCTGTGCTTCCAAATCAACATTATTTACTACACCTGTGTTTGACAAAGCAAACTATCTGCTGTGAAAAAGTGGCCTTGACTCATGATACTGGTACATTTAGCCTACGTTTACACGTAGCAGGGTATTTTGGAAAACGGATATTTCGGCCCCTCCGTTTTCAAAAATAACATTGTGCACACAACATCGTTTTTAAAAATGTTGTCGTTTACATGAACCCAGATAAATACGCCGTTGAGTGCATCATAAACATAGGTCGCTCACATGACGTTAGGTATTCCGTCGCATGTTGTGACGTTTCAGAACCTAAAATGCTGTTTAACCCTGTTTACACGCCAACACATAACCGGTGTTTTCAGAAATCTCTGCTTTGGCCGGAGTTTTTAAAAATGACCGTTTTCCGTGAAAAAAAACAAACTCTGTTTGCGTGTAAACAAGAGGCCAAACGGCATGAAAACATATTCGTTTTCCCTAAGTGTAAACGTAGCCTTAATCTCTGTGGTAGAAAATGCCAGTTAAGTTGTGAATTTACCCTTCAGCTGCTACCACTGTGCTCTTATCTCCCACAGACCCCTGTGGCTCAGAGGGGGGGACTTCCTCTTCATCAGACGAGCCTGCGCTGGACGATTCTTCATCACTATCCGCCAGTATGCACAGTCTGGGCTTAGAGCTGAAAAACACACTTCTTAATGGAAACGACTGAGCTCATTTCTACTCAAGCATGCTCACATCCACCTCCACACTCTCTTTTCCTACTGAGGAATATGAGATGAGCCTCACCCTGCCTGCTGTGCCTCTGGAAGGCTGTGAGCCTCATCCTCTCCTTCTTTACCCAGCTTGCACAGGTTCATCTTAGTCTCCAGGGTCATCTGAAGGCAGCCTGTGTACACCAACTCCAGCTCCAGCCACAGGCCTTGGGGATAAAGGGAGGGAGGGAAAACACAGCTCACTGACAGCAGTTACTGCTTCAGATTTCTTAACGAACTCTGATCTAAAGCCTGAGTTGGGTTTGGAGGCTGAGCCAGCAGCACTTCTAGATCTGGATTGCTAATCCTATTCGCTTATGCTTAGGGAGGAGACAATAGCAAGCTTTAAGAGTGAGCGCGACAAACTCTGCAATGAAACAAATGAGATCAAGACCTGAGCAGGAGCATGTCTTAGAGAAGAAATCTGTTGTGCAAACCTTATCTGGTGACTCCTCAACACACGTAGTGGAATACAAAAGAAAAACTAGGAGTCTACAGGCAGGTTAGTGCCTCTGTGGGCAATGCTTTGAACTAAATGCCATCATCAGCATCCAAAATTTAGGTTCTATATGAAAAGTTACTGCAGCTCATCCTGAGGGAGAACATGAATGTCTGCATTCATTTCATGGCAACCCATCCATGATGAGCAGGGTATTTATCCAATGTACCTCTGCGGTCCAGTGTAGGTTTGGAAGTGCTGAGGACTTGAGGCAGACATGTGCCCATGTCCAGATCAGCCAGAGTCAGCTCATTCATGAAGTACGGTAACTGTAATGAGACAAACAACACCTTTTATGAGTAAACATGCTGTGCTCATGTCAGACGTAAAAACTTCGAAACTGAATGCGCAAAACAAACAGAGAGGCTCAACAGAGGTAGCTAATTACTTCAAACTAATGAGCGAGAGGGGGAAACCTGCAGTGTGTATGAGTGTGTGTGTTTGTGTGTGTGTGTGTGTTTGTGCGCGTGAAGGACAGAGGAGTAAGATAGCGGAGCAAAAAGGATGGTGTGTGTCGAAGAGGAGAGCTGGAAATGAGTAATGAGATCCCGCGGTGCCATCAGTGCTCCTCTATTCGCTTCCCCACCTCCTGCCTTTGGAACCAGAAGGAGTGCATTATCAGCAGACTCTCTCTCTCTCTCTCTCTCACACACACACACACACACACACACACACACACACACACACACACAGGAAAGAGAGCTGCAGCGTCAATATGGCTTAATGTCATATCTTTCAACCTTGTGCACAGACCAGCGCTGTTGTTCGGGTCATATCATCGAGTGACACAGTTTGCTGAGCGCTGACCTGCAGGGTATGCACTATGCCTGCCGATGTCATTCGTCAATATGACACTGATGATGCTGTGTGAATATGAATATGAATGTTTCCTTGAAAAATGAATTACCCTCAGCCCTCACCTTGATCTTGCTGAGCTTCTTCTGGATCTTGTGTGCCACCTGATCGGTCCAGTACTTCTCCTGAAGAAAGTCCCAGAAGATCCGTCCCACCAGGGAGTTCACCCAGGTGGGCTGGCCCTCGGCAGGGCAGCCCTCTGCCCCTAACCCTGCACTGGGCTGTCCTCCAGATCCATGCTCTTCATTGTGAATCTGCAGGGAATAACAGTGAAATAAGAGCTTATATGACCCGATAGAGCTGAAATGCAAGATACAAGGTTTGCCATTTATATGCTAATCTATCCCCAAGCCCCATTTATGCTGACTCTCATACTGATTCTGCATTTATCGCCTCTAAACAATAGGACAGACTGTGTCTACGTGGGGTGCCAGTCCCCAAACCACCGAAGCCAGGATTAGCAGCTCGGTCAGGTATGCTGCAGATGTACCAGAGTCAGTTGCTATTAATATCCTCCCAGCCAGGTGACACCTGATATTTCTGCACACTGACATTTGGTCTAGTCAGCAAGGATATGTTTGGCTGAGGCAGCATGCTAGGCAAGGCTGGTCTGAGCGCAGAGTAGAACAATGGAAGAGTAGCTGATATAGACCAGCTCTGATCAATAGGAGATATGTAGCGTGTTGTCACACGGCAAGTAGAGCAGCGCAGAGCTGATCATGTGATGCTAACACTAGATCTCAAAGCTAAGGTGTTGTTGACCTTCTTGTGGGTTGTGGGGCTTCCCTTGTCACTATGGCAGGGGCTGGGGGTGGGATTGCAATTCTGTGAGACAACCAGTTGAGTCATGTAGGTGCTGTAGTCCAATAGCGTTCTTGTTTTCATAGCTCCGGGCAAGTCTCGCAGCTCCTCTGTGCTTTCTTTAACAGCCTCTCCACCGCAGGGTGTTTCTGAAAAACACAGAAGACAGACATGAAGCGAAGGAGCTGGTAAATATAAGTCCAGGAGTGACTGAAATATGAATCTGTCCTGCAAACATGGAGGTAATACTTGGAGTCTGCAGACAGTATTTCACCCAACTGCATTGAACCCGATCACCATTAACTGAAACATCTTCTTACCTGTGTTCTCCTCCGAGCTCTCACTGCTCTTGGCTCCAGCCTGGGAGGCAGTGGTGAAGCGCTGGAACCACTCCTCCTTCTCTCTCCCTGTGCGGCCAAACAGGTGCAGGGTGACAGGAACCTGGTGGTCCGGGACCCTGTGTCTCTCTGCCCTTTCTTCCTCCTCCTGGCCTTCAACCACGCTCTCCTCCCCGACCTCCCCCTCAGGCAGAGTGATGCAGATGGGGTATTTCTTGTTCCACACCCTCTTGCGAGCCAAACCGGGTGGCAAGAGAGACACCTGGGATCATAACCAACAGAGGAATGCTAAAGAAAAGTGCCATTTTCTTTTTATCCATATTTTATTTCTACAAGAGATTCTGGCCAGCACAAACTGTGTTGACAGTTTGCCATTGACAGAGCTCCCCCCTCATTGATTAGACTGTGTGTTATTCTGTTACCCTATTGGAAGCTACTGCCTCAATATACGAATGAGACAGCAGCGGGTCAAGTTAATTCAGAGCATCATCACTTCAGTTGTAGTCTGTCTGGTCTTTCACCTCCGTGTACGATGACAAAGTGGGTGCAAAGAGATGGGTGTGAAGAGTTCAGGCAAGAGGTCACCTTGCCTCCACCTTTTAACTCCCCTCTGAGAGACATGTCTGCTCCCCTGGGCCCCAGAAATGAGAATATATATATATATTTTTTGCAAAAGCACTGACCTTACAGTTAGCCAGCTGGTAAGTTCGTGAACGCAAAAATGAGGCCTCGTGGGGCATCTCGTCGAACCCTGCCCACCGGGGGATGTTGGCACGCGGGTATGCCAGACGTAGACGGCTGCCCTCCAGGGTCACATGGACAGAGTGTGTGATGGACGGGTGGAAAGTCTCAGGGTCGTAGCTGTGTGTCTCATTCATCCAACCCTGGAGAAAATAATGGGGGTGTTAAACCCAATGGGGTAAAATCATCGCAAGCAACACTTTTCCTTTCAGAACAGAAATATATTGAATATATTGTATGTATGTATCTGAAAATCTAGCAAAGAATCTACTCAGGCAAATGAGGGTTCACTGTGTGTGGTGCAAACTGCAACAATACAGCTCAGCAGGAGGGGAAACATGAGACACGGCAGAATGCATCTGTCTCATTTAACACTGTGGACGAGTCTTTGAAGTAGCCCGCAGTCTGCAGTTAGCAACTCCTCCAGCCTCGTCATAAACTTTGCCTTATCTGAACCTGCTAACTCTGCATTTATGGAGGCAGCCAGCCCCACGCTCTCAGCAGAGCTGTCAAGAACTGCTTTGAGAATGCTATTATCAAAATAACCTGCTTTTAAGACGCTGAAAGTGCTGCGCTTGAGGGCAGTTTTTTTTCTACAGTAATTACCTCAAAACTAATCCATTAAGTGGCACCAATAGCACATAATCTTTAATGCCATCTAGTGACTCACATGGCTGCTGCTGTTTGTTGTTTTGATCTCTCACCCTGCAGAGTTTGAACTTCATTTCCATGCAGCCAAATCAGTAACAGGAAAACAAGAACTACTGAGGAGCAGCTGCAGAAAACTAAGCAGGACTACAGCTAAGATGCTGGTGTTTAGCATGTATAAGGTTTATCATCATCACCATCTTACTTTAGTGTGTTAGCACGCTGACTGCCAATTAGCACAAAATTCAGCTGAGGCTGGTGGGAATGTCATCAGTTTAGCGGGTATATTAACCAATGAAAAGTGGTGGTCCAGCCAACACTGCTATCCCTAGTGCTAAAAAATCTCTAAAAAGAATACTCTTCTATCTTTAACTATTTCCCATTCAATGCAAATAAAATGCATTTTGCATATTCAGCATTTACAGTGGGTCAAATCAATCCCTGTATTTCAGATCAGAGGTGCTTTTCACTAGTTAATTTTTCCATTCATTTTCTACCCGTTTTCATGTTCATTCTATTGATCATAGTTGGTCCTTCCACATCAGTACCTGGCTTCTTGCACTCTGCTACACTTCCATGTGTAATACTTTGATAGATGAAATGTCTCTTTCATGTCTATGCCTCTCTTTGTTTATATACTGTGTTTCACTCATTCATTACCTCTAGGGTTTCTGGATCTGTGAGCTCTCCATCCAGCGGATCCACGTTCAGGGGTCTGTTCTTGCTCGAACGAGAGCCCTTGCTTCTTGCGGATGAGCGCCGCGGGGCAAACATGAACACCACCACCAGGCCCAACATAAAGCCACATGCAACCCCCACGGACAGGCCTGTCAAATAGGAGGGCAGGGGCAACACAAAGAAGCCGTACGCTAGAAGACCCACAGGCAAGAGCCAGTGAAGAGGCATTGATGAGCCCGGCACTGTGACTCGAGACTGGGTGTGACTTTTGTGACTCCCTCTGGATCCGTTCTGGAGCTCCACCACCTGAATCATATCTCCATAAGTGCGGATTTCGAAATGGCTGTCTCCACTGTGGGTGTGGCGTTCAGGTGAGGTGGAGGACTTCATTACCGAGCCCTGTTGGAGTCTTTTCAGTGGCGTGTCACACACACCTCTGAGCTCACCGTCAGTTCTCTTCCGGCATTTAAGATCCACATCTTCGCTGTCTTTTCCACAGCTGCCTTGGGAGGCCGGGGAGTCTCCGGCTCCAGAAGCTCTCCCCTGCTTGGGGCTGACGGAGCTTTCATCACCCATGATCTTACTGAGCATGCTCAGTGGATCCTGCATGGCCTCAGAGAACTTCCTCCGTGTGTCCTCCAGCTCTGCGATCAGCGAGCTGCCCCGGGGTTCAGAGGGAGGTATGCTTCCTGTGTACGGAGGTGACACCCAGTCGTCATCCTCACTCAGTCCTCCTACTTCAGGCCTGGCCTCGGGGATCTTTGGATGTGTAAGCTGCTTCCAGGGATGCATATGCAGCTTGGAGTCTGACTTGGAGAGGTTGACCTCTGGCTCGACCCGGCGGGAAATCTCTGTGCTCAGGGATTTGACGAGGCTGAGCAGAGGTTTGCCGCGGAGAGAGCTGCTCTCGCTCGGCTCCAGCTCTGTGGAGGAGGATTTCACCAGGTTTGTGTTGACAAGCAGGCTGGCTGATGATGCCGATAGATCAGCTAAAGAGCCCGGGGATGAGGGGGAGTGAGGCAGGTAGGGGGGCTGAAAGCGATGGCCTTGGCTCAGGTCCAAATCCATCCCGAGGCTGAGGTCAGGCTGGCTCTCCCTACCTTGTGGTTTTTCTTTGGAAAAAGCCACAGTGGGACCTTCATCAGGGCGGTCTAAGCTGAAGATGAGCTTGCTCTCCTCCATGCTGGCCATCAACCTGCAGCTATCGTGAGAATGTAGTCAACCAAATGAAGATACGGAGCTTGGTGCCAGCACAGGTAGACTTGTAACTTCCTCTCCAGGCGTCTTATCGTCCATCACGTCAGATGCTGGGAATATGGTGAGAAACAAGGAAAGCGTATTGAAATGAGGTTATTTGAACATGCTTACATTTAATGACACCATGACAATTAACATTACATAACGAGTCTCTGCTGCTTCTTCATCTGCTGCTCTGACCTTTTTCCTCTCCATTGCTTTTCTAATTTCCTCTCCCCTTCCACCTCTCAACCTTTCTCTCTAATCTTCTCTGTACTTCTTTCTTTGTCCTTTCTACTGTAGCTTTGCAGCAAGACAGGAAACTCTGTGTTTCACAGTGTGTGTGTGTGTGCTTGTGTGTGTGCATCGGGAGGAGTCCTTAGCACCGATGCCTTAATCCCACAATCAAAGTTGATCCCCAACTAGATGCAGAGATCCGACTCATTCGTATTGTTTCTGCTTAATTGTCACATTTGTTTTATCCAAGATTCTCAGTACAAAACTGTTTCCTTCTCCTGTCTTATCTCTCCTGCAGACATTGAGGACTGTTACTCATTTACTGTTAATCACAAGCTCACATCTTCAAACATGACTACCTGAGGTTTGATGTAAGTAAAACACAGGAGGAAACAATTTCATCTGTGATAGCATCTGCTTGTGTGGATAATGAGTGTGAACACATGCTGGAGAGCTGCAGACAAACAAATGCCCACACTTGACCAACCACTCAAAATAAACATATGCACCCTCACTTTAACTCCATCTGTGGTTTTGTAACCGAGATGTACAGCCTGCCTTATAATTACTTTCTCCCTTCATATTGGACTTTCTCACTCAAAATAATATCTGTTACAACTCATTTACAATTAGTGAGGCTTAAGCTTCACCGTGGCGTGAATATAACTGAGAAAAGACGCTGCCTTTTTCCTACCACACCCTAACCGCTGCCAACAATTAGACACTCCCTCAGGGGAAATCAGGGCTTTGAGAGCAAATGGATCTGTAACAAGCTGTTTGCAGCTTGGTTACATGTGACAATCACTGACATGAATCATGGCACGCAAGCATCACAGCCCATCTTCGGTACGATCCAGACTGAGAGTGGATTAACTGTAATCCTCCATATTAAAGAGGCTTTTATGACAGGAAATTAAGACACTTGGGACATGAATTAAATCTGATGAATAGGCAATCACTGTGCCTTTCAATTCCAGATACGTTTTCAGATGTCATTAGCTTGTGCTAGCTGTCAGCCACACGCACACATAATGCAGCGGCACATAACAAGCTGGCTTCAAGTGTCTGTAATTATAGGGAAATGCAGCATGAGAAAAGGAGGAGCTAATTTTTAGACATAATCAACCAGCAAAAGCAAAAAAGGTGCTCATCACCCCCAAAGAAGCTAATAAGTGGACCTTGAGTTAAAATAATCTTATCTGATTTTTGTTAATATATGCTTATTATGAATTTGATAGCAGCAACACGTGTCAAACAAGTTGGGACAGGAGAGATTAAAGACTGGAAAAGTGGTAGGACATTCCAGAAACACCTGTTTGGAACATTCCACATGTGAATGGGTTCACTGGCAACAGGTATCATGATTCGGTATGAAAGAGGCATCCTTGAAAGGCTCAGTCGCTCACAAGTGAGGATGGAGCGAGGTTCACCACTTTGTGAACACATGATTGTATGAAAGATGTTACTACATGGGCTCAGGAACACTGTGGTCAGTAAACACAGTTCACTTGCACTGCATTTTAATTGATATTTAACACAGAGTACCAACTTTTTTGGAATCAGGGTTGTACTAATTTTAAGACATTTAGAGGCCACATTTGTACATTTGCTGCAGAAACAGCAAATGTAAATAGTATATCATAAATACCAGTCCTGACCTGGATGAAACCAATTTACAAGGCTTCAGAGAGTTATTTGTTACCATGTTGCTTGCATAATTTAACTCTCCCACTGGCTCCGGCCTAATTTCTTCACTTTTCTGCACACTGTTGCAGACAAGGAGAGATATTCATTTTAGCACCAACCTGCTGGGCTGTTTGTCAAATCTAATTAACCAAAAGTGCTGCTCCGCAGGGCTCAAGAAGCCCCAGACAACCCTGCATTACCCCAATCAATTTCTACTTTGGAGTCAATTTGGATCAGTTCATGCTGACAGGGAGAGGAAAACCTGTGCTGCTCTGAGGAATTTGCAGTCGGTAGGGATTTGGCAGTTTTCCAGTCAGGACTGTAGATGAACCTCTGCAGGCGCGAGACAGAGGAAAAAGCATAAGAGAACCTCAGCTTTGGTTTGTCTCTTGAGAGAGGAAAGCAGATTGGATTTTCACTATTTCATAATTAGAAAAGGAAGATTTTTTTAATGTGGTTTGTGTAAAAACTCTTTGATGTTCTTAACTGGTGCTGTAAAACATGTCTCCCACAGGAGAAGGCAAGTGGAGGGAAACAGTCTTACAAATGAACACAGGGCTGCAATCTGCTCCAGCTGAAATGCACTTAATATCGACATTTTCCACAACAAAATTTGACTTTGACAGGAAACGTCACCTTAGAGCTCCAACTAATTATCATTTTCACTATCAATAAAAAAAAAAAAAATCACAATTTCTCTGGGACAATGGTGACGTCTTTAAATGTCTCATTTTGTTCAACCAAAGGAAAAAAAAAACCCCAGTGAATGGACCAAAATGTTGCTTTAGGACATATCTTTTTTGACTGGACTGCAGTAGCTCACCTGAAGACTTTGACTATTACATGACAAAGTTAAGTGTGTGTGTTGATAACAGGAGATGGTTGTGGGTGCTGACACTGTGTGTGACTCCAGGCTGCTCAGTGAGGAGGAAAAGTTAATGAAGTTGACATTAATGAAGTGTGGAGAGGTATTGCTTGCTACCAGACATTTTTAATGACAAAGTATTAGAGGGGCATTAATCAAAACAGCACACAGGAAAGTGATGTCAAAGCCTCTGTATTTGCTTATCATGGGATGGGTGCATTAAAGGGTCTATCGATGAAAATAGACAGTAGTCAGAATGGATTAAAAGCCACAGGAAGAAATGACGTGATCATCAGAAAATCCCACTTTTATCCCTGACGCTGGTATGAGATTGAAATCCCTCCCAAAAAAAATCATGTCTTTCCAACTGTGTCCTCCGTTTGGCCTTTCAATCCTGTCTAAACAAGGACAATAGGATAAATAAGACAGGGGCAGAACTTGATGAAAGCCCAGTTGGAGTGCTGTATGAGACCATGAGAGAGGACTGTTTATGCAGCCTGGCATCACACAGAGAGGCAGGACGTTTGTCTCAATGGCGCTTCTGTGCTTAATCCTGTCCTCAAACTACCATTTGACCCTTCTCACTGGCACATTTGGCACAGGGCTGTTTGTGTGGGTATCACATGATCAGCCTTACTGAAGCTGGACTTCATCTCATTAAGCAAAGGTTAACAGGCTGTTTATGGACACCATCACTCAGGCGTTTAAACGACTCCCTTTGGTCCCTTTAAACTTTTTTCCCCTCATGAGGTACTGCCATTCCGAGAGACCCCAAAGCATCACCGCATTGTCGGTCATAGCTGTCTGTCCTCACCTGTGGAGAAGTGCTCTGTCTGAGGCACGGATTGATGCACTATGCCGCTGTCAGTAAAACCACAGCACTAACCTGAATCCGTCCAGCTGCTCCTGTGGCATCAGTGTCAGGTTTCTGTGCAGAAATGAGCTTCAAGTGCGGGCTGCAGTGATCGGTCTGATGCTGCAGAGTGCTGCACACGGGGACGCGCACCATCCACCGACCGCAGGCAACCAATATCCATTCAACTTCACTCAGATTGTCGCGAATCGTCGTTGCAACATCTCGCAAACTCCTGTAAAAAGATTTTTTCTCCCCCCAAATGAACAGCTCAGCTTTGAGCTAAACGCGTCAGCAACGTTGCCTCCGTTTGTCATCGCTTATTCCTTCCGCTCCAGGAGGCGTCAACCCAATACAGAATAATGTGATTACTGGAGTCCGGGCTGCAGACTGGACTGGAAACTCTAATCCAGATTAGAATGGAGAGGCCAACAGTTGACAAAGCGACTCCTCCTCTCTGCTTTCTGCGCTCAGCGTCAAAACACAGTCTGACTCTGAGCCCAACTCTGCCTCTCTGACACCGCAGTCCTCAGTACGCAGACTTATGTAATTGCGCGACCTGGAAAAATCCATGTCAAAAGACTCTTAATTATAACACAGATTACTTCTTCGTTATTCCTCTGATTATAAGGACGCAACATTCTCAGTTCTGCATATTTCCAAACTGGAAATGTTCAGAAATCTCCTCGAATTTAATTATTTTCAATCTTATCTCACTGTTTGTTTAATTAAATATCTGCGGTCTTGGCCATTAAGTTTGTGTCTGGGTCTGAAATCAATAAATGCAGCGTTGGTGTGAGGGCAGACAGGAAAGGAGGGGGGGACAACAGCTGGCTTTTGGCTTTTGGGATGTGCATGGATTATTATTACTTCCTGCTCATTCCAGCCATCAGAGCAGGCCAGCAGCCCACACACTGTCACACCAGGGAGGTAATAACCTCACCTAATGTGCCCTGACGTTTAGCTGCTGGCTGCACCAAATTTTAAGGACAGGTTGTACACACTTAGTGTAAAAATGCCGTAGGGATGGTGCTCTGTGTGTGTCTTGCTAATATCTGTGACATGCTTTCATTATCATATCTCACATGGAGTTTGAGGACTGATGCTCTGTACTACTGGCTACTACTAGCAAATATTAAAAAATATATAAAGTGCTGCAGAAACTCAAATCTGAGGATGACGCGAGTTTAACGTAGCTCCAGACGGATGAACCACTTCCCCTTTTCTTTGGTGCAAGTCCTCAAACTTTTTGCAGCTGGAGCCTCGGGGTCTCCCAGCAAAAAGGACATCAGGGCTGTGTGCTGCTGCACAGTGTGAAGGTGTGAAACAGTGTTGCCACATACATGGCTTCAATGATGTGTAATATATGGCTTCTCCGTGTCAGCCAATGTTACTGACAGCTGTAGGCATCACCAGGATAACTTTGGTGTGTTTGCTGCCACCTGTTGGCCAAAATGCAGAAGTAGAAATGCTTCTTAGCAACAGGGTGAAGCAGTCACCAGCCCTTCATCGGAAGTCTTAAAACAAGCATCCAGATTGCAACAAGGCTTTTTTACTACACAAAAGTAGCCTTGGATGGAAGAACTAATTTCATCGGATGAATCTCAGCCACGTGCGTGTGTATCTGTTCTTGACTCGGTTGTGGGACTGTGAACGTCTTGGGACAACACATGTGAACCATAAATCAAGCTGTCAATGATGCATTACCCTGGAAAAGCTTATCCACATGGGATTTTCCATGCATGTATTGGTTCCTTGATGCTTGCTGCTGTGTGTGCATTTTTATGCTGAACCAACAGATGACTCAAACAGTTTCCCGCATGATGCACAACTACACAGTCTCTCCCCTGCACGGGTCCCAGTGTGCAGTCAGATGCTCTGTTTGGTTTGTTTGGTTAGGTTAGGTTTTCCTACCGTCTTTACATTTACAGTCTTGAATCCGTGTGTGTACTTTCAAATGTATTTGTGGACAGCCTGAGAAAGTAAACATCTTACCACTAACATCACCCTTTTAATGTTTAATGTGAAATAACCATTTGGCTAACAGCTTGATTTAAACAGTTTGGGTGAGTAGCCAAGTCATAATGTGGCTAAGGCAAATTACATACGCCATCCTGAATATCTACATAGCTGCAGGCTTGTAATAATAACCATAAATCTGTAGTACGCACATGTAGGGACCTTTATGCTGAGTACAGGTTGTTTGAACAGAAGGATAATATTGGTGTACAGATATACAGACTACAGTGATGTGATAAGACAGGATATTAAACTTTATTGCTCCCACATGGAAACTTGGTTTCACCATAAGAAGATATTACACACAACAGTATACAAAAATACATACATGAAATGTGCTGCCCTCTGACAGTCAGAGGGAATTTGGTTTTACCCATGAGCCTAACTGCGACATCATCACTGATGTCATATTCAATCTCACGGGAGAGCAGCGATGGGTGGTCCTCTGGCTTGCTCTTTGCAGCACTGTTTTGAAGCCTCAAGTTTGACAATATGGTCACCATCTTGGTCTTTTGGAAGCCAAAAGTGTCCATCTTTGGATGAAAGGGTGGGGCTGGGGAGGGTATGCATTGCTACATCTCCATCCTGACTGAGAATACGAGGACACACCGTGGTAGCAACCTGTTAAGCACAAGGCAGCCACGTCCTAAAGCACCGCCTACTTTATCATCTATTTGGTGGCACGATGGAACAAGTGGTAACACTGTCACCTCAAAGCTAGAAGGTCCCGGTTTGAATCCTGCTGTGGGCGCTGGTGGCGTGTCCTCCACCATGCCTTCAGTGGCTGCTGCTCGAGGAAAAAAGGGCCTTTCTGTGTGGAGTTTGCATATTCTCCCCGTGCTCACCTGGGGTATCCTCCATAAAAATACCCCTACTAAAAACATCAAGAAGATCACCACCTGACCAATGGTGACAAAGAGGAACTGGTCCCTGGTCCCCACAGCTGCCGTTGGCTGGCAGCCCACCGCTCCTGGTCTGCCATGGAGGAAGACTTACCAGGATGGGTTAAATGGGGAGAAAATAATTTCACGAAGCATGGCGTGTGTCTCCTCCCTGTAGCATGTGTGTGCAGTGATTAATAAAGTGAAATCTTAATCTTAATCTTATTTTACGCTAAACAGGACCATAACTTACAAAGTGAACATCATGCTGTATTAAAGAAGACTAGAAACTAGTGATTGAGACCATAAACTCATTAGGAAACGGTTTGCTGAGGTAATGAATCAATCGAGAAGTACGGTCAGTTTCTCATAAGCTCACATACAGCTGAACTTCTTTTTGCAACTAGTGCAGTCTCCCCCTGCTGGCCATTAGAGAGAATGCAGGTTTAAGGCACTTCCACAATGGCCTCACTTTTCAGACCAGGGAGCTCCATCCACTGTTTATACAGTTGCTGGGGTTTGTGGTCACGTTACTCTTCACCTGACACGATCAAACAAAGGCAGAAAATGTCCCAGAAAATTCATGGTGAGATGATTTACTTCAGGTAAATCAGTGTGTGCTGATACCAGAAGCTACATGACATGTACCAACTAACGGCTATGCTTTCTGAAAGGGCGATTTAAGCACATATGAGCTGCAGCAATGAACCATTCATGTCTAACTCAAGGAGATGGTCCGACGGTTCTCACTCCGTGGCGGCCTTTTCGTGAGTTTGCAGGTGCACCTTGAGATTAGGCGCAAACCTGTATCTCATACCACAAACGTGGCAGGCGTATGGCCTCTCCCCCGTGTGGGTGGTCCTGTGTCGGGTCATCTGTCCGCTTTGGCGAAAACGTTTGCCGCAGATGTCACATGGGTACGGTTTCTCTCCTGAATGGTACCTCATGTGTGTTTTGAGGTGACTGCTCGTGTTAAACAGTTTGCCACACAGGCCACAATGATATGGTCTCTCCCCCGAATGACTTCTTTTATGAATGGTGAGGTTCTGGCTCTGACTGAACGCCTTTCCACAAATATCACAGTGATACGGTTTCTCCCCCGAATGCGTCCTCACGTGCACGATCAGATGCTCTCGTCGGTAAAATGTTTTGCCACATTCTTGACACATGAACTCTTTCACGCCCGTGTGTATTCTTTCGTGCAGCCGGAGACAGCGGTTATTAGCAAAAGTCTTGCCACAAATGTCACAAAAATCTGTTTTGTTGTGACAACCTTTTAAATGAGTTATCAGCTCCTTTGTAGACGGGTGCGTCGTCCCACACACAGTGCAATCGCTTCTGTTCTCGTGTGTTTTTATGTGCTTCATCAAAGAGCCGATGTACTGGAAACCCTTGCCACACAAATGGCAAAAGCTGCGTCCCTTTTCATTTTTAGATTTGTCACACAGCAACACTGCCTGCCCCTTCTTATCAACGCTGCCACTTTGTCCTTGGGACAACTTTCCTTTCTGTTCCATCGTTTTCGTCTGGTCTCCTTTGCTATTCATCACCTCCTCATCGTCCTCACTGTCCTCTCTCCGGGCTGCAGAGCAGTCTGAAGACACTGACGGCTGGTCTTGCTCGCTTTTCACTATTACAGGAGAAGGAACTTCGATCTCTTGTGTTTGACTGTCGTCCCCCACTTCCTCCTGCTCTTCTTTTATCTTGGACACCTTAAAGTCTGTCTCAACCAAGCAGTAATTCCAGCTATCATTGTTCATATCTGTGCTGGTTTGAGAGGGTCCTGGAACCTCAGTGCTCAGACTGAAGTGGGACTCTTCCTGTGTTGAGGGTGCTGTAGTCTCCTGCAGCGGTGGGGCATCACTGCTGGTCAGTGAAGGCTTTCCAGCTACAAAAAAGATGGCAGCACGAGTTACCAACAGCCTGTAAGCCTCAAAGGCACTAACAATATGCTCTCTGTCCGAACTCTCCATCTGAGAATATCTGGTGTGATAACCCTTCATTTGGTGGTGTGCTGGTGTTGCTAGTCTGAAGTGCAGTACAGTATTCACAGTATTCGAATACTTCATACTTCACAACTGCAGCAGCAGAGCTGGTACAGTAGGCTACCTCGTGAGTGACTCGTCGTTATATGCGCATGCGCGGACAAGGAGGCGCAACATCCACAGCCACTTCTTAAGCTAACACCACACGACTGAATGCAGTGCGCAGTGTATAAGAGAGTAAAACGCTACTAAACAATACATTTAACGGCAGTCCCAAACCTGGTTTCTTTCGCAGGATGTCTAACTGGTGTCGCAGACTTTCCACCTCCTCCTTAGATCGACTAACTTCGGCTTCGTACAGAGCTAACGTGATGGTTTTCTCCACCTCCCCGAGGATCTCCTCTGCTGCTGAGTACAGCCGCTGATGGACGAAAGACCTCAGTTGAAACATTGTGGTGTCCATGTCTCAGGAGAGAGCTATGGCACAAAAACATCCGCGGCAGTAGCCAGTTAGCAAGAAGATGTCAGCTTAAGTAGCTGAAAGCAGTCAATCTCTACAGTTTGTGAACCCTGACAGATACAACATTACTTCCGGTTTTAATCATTCATAATAAAAGCGTCAATTCCGAGGAGCGATGAAAAAAGTTCTTTACAACAAAGCAACATCACCCTGAAGGTGAATATAAGGCACAAACAGCAAAAAACCTTGTAGTGCCAGGTAAACGATAACAAAAACGGTTCCTTTTTGTTGTACTTTTGGATGTAAAAGAGCTAGAGAATAGCACATATTATTAGCTGAACAGATGATGTGAATCAGTGTAATATACACAAAAAATATACACCAAAACACCGCTACTAGCCTGCTTTTTATTCTTCCTTTAAATCAAACCGATCATGAAAATGAAAGCATTATTTCAACTTTAACTAAATAAGCAATGAGCAGGAATTGTGAGATGACCAGTACACACGAAAGCAAACTGAATAAGAAAACTAAAATTTCAAAGACTTATTCAAAAATAATTTTGCAAGTCCATCTGGAAATTCATTGTTTCATAATTAAAGGGTGTTCTGATGAAAATGACTCGTGAATTAATTATGATTTTGTCAGTATATTCACCTAAAGGTAAGTGGTTGATAATGTAAAGCATAATGTAACCATTTAGTGGATAAAAGCCGTTTACAGTTAAGGAATTCGTCAATTAACTATGACTAAACTGTAAAAATCGATTACTATGGGGCACAACACATACTTCAAAGTTCTCTGGTTTTATTTTGAAGGCCCTCAATAAGTGCGCCGGACTCTGACAAGTTTCGACGCAAAACACGCAGAAATATGGCGGACGAAAGTTAAGATGATGTGGAGACACTTTTTTTTAAATTAGTTTCTATAATGCATATCAACTTTTAGCGCACGTGTAGTTTGTAACATGGTTATTCGTTGTAAGTAGGGTTGTCAAAAGCACAGTCATAGAAAATGACTTTTGGCAGCTGCTTGGCACACCCAGCCTTTTGTCTTTTGTTATTAAAGTAAAACATTTTTAATACTCTCACCTAAAAAGCAAGTTAAAAAAAACAAATGATTTACATTGCTGTGAAACTATTGTGAATTTTTGTGAAAAAAAAATTCTTCTGTGAGCTACAGCCATATCTACTGTGTAATACCTTAAATACTGACAATAATAACCAAAACAAGTGAAAATCCAGTGTTTAAATCCTTGATGTATTTTTTTTAATTCACTGAATAATAATATAATAATTAAAATAATAATACAAAAGGTGAAAATGACAGTTGTCCATCCTTGAACAGACCCACGTGGTTCTGGCAAGTTGCTCATCACCAAATTGTAACATTTAGTACAGCAGTGAAAAAAGTGGCACTGGGATAACCCCAAAAATATAGTTGTTAATTAAAGGTATACTATACAGGATTTTCCTAAAAGCCAATGTATAGACCTTTAACTACCAAACTTCATGATCTAATGTAGCCGACCGCTGGAAAAACTACGTACTCCAATGCTTTTTCAATATATACTGTTCATTTGGTTCTCCAAACAGTTTTCAAATATGGACAATATGATGTCCAACATTCTGGACATGAAGCCATGAGAGGCCAGGTCCACAGCTTCCACTCTTTCCTTGATGGCTGCTATGGCTCTCCTCAGGTGGGACCTGCAATGAATTCATACAGTTTGAAATGGCCATGAGAAGCATTGCAGACCAAACACTATTTATGCACATTGTGCATTACGTGTGCACTCATGACAAGCAAGCAAATATCTATACATCCTAACTCCAGATCTACGATCTCTCATGCAAGAATTCTGACTCATGACTTTGAGGTTACATTCTAAAGAAAAGACAGCAGGACACTGTTTATCGTCACCTTGGGTTAAACAATGAAGGCGAATACTTTCCAGCCAGTGTCCATAATACATCCTGAGCTTGAAACATACCGGAACTCAGACAACCTCTCCAGAGTCACCACCTCATCCTCGGCCTCAGGAATCACATAGAGACCTTGAAAGGGAAGATGGTCTCGCACCAGGCCAGCAAGGCTCTTGCATAATGCTTCTACCTCTTCTGAAAAAAAAAGAAAAAGAAAAAAAAAGGTGAGTCGTCGCCTCAATAAGGTGTCAAGTGATTTATAAAAATGATGAGGAAAGAAAAACGACAGCTTGCCTTCACAAAGCCGAGAAAATAGGGACATCTCAGTTGTAACCTCGGTGGGTTTAATCCCCGCGTCCTCCAGCTGGGCTTGCAGTTCCCTCCTTGCGTTATTATCCGTCCGTAAATATGCCGCTAGGGATGAAAATGACATGTATTCTGGGGGACCTACCCGGCGTGCTAGTTCCTCCACTGTGATTTTACATCTGTTTGGACAAACATCAGAGACAATGCAGTTTGTCACATAGGAAACATGAACACTGGAACACAGTGATGACAGTGGCAGCAGTGGATTATGCACAGAAGGTATCACTGGTTAGTAGGAAATGGAGCTAGAGGTTTCTGAAATTCGGAACTTAAGCTTTTAATATCAAAATACTATTTCACAAATCATACCTTTTCTTTTTGCCGCCGGACGACAGAGGAAGTATGCTGCAAATTTCTTTGAAAATCTTTGGTGTGTAGGGAGCCGGAGGTGCTGCTGGAGTGTGGTGGCTGGAGGGAGCGGAGTGGGTGAGGACTGCAGTGTGTGAGGGGCTGGTGGTGCCAGTGTTGTTGATGGTAGCGATGGTGATGGCACTGGCGGTGAGGTTAGTTGTAGTGAGTGGCAGAGGGTGAATTTGGGCAAAAGTGGTGCGCGTGTTAGAAGTGGAGGGAAATGAGGTAACGGACTGGTGGAATGTTTTTGAGCTGCGGGTGTTGTATGAACTAAACTGAGAGGCAGAGGGGAACGTGGGTCTAGGAAGGGAACACTGGCTGTTGGTGGAGATGTTTGGTGATAGCTGCTGCTGGTTGCTGATGGAAGGGGAGGCAGTTTGCTCCAGTGGGTCTACTGAAAATGAAAAGCCATTATCATTAATTCATTCTAAAACAACATGATGTAGAAACCATTTCAAAAAGCAAACATGAAACAAGTTCTACCACTGAAAGACAGGTGCATGCATGTCTAGCGAAACACAAGAGCTGAGCATGTAAAAGTTCTATCAAGCAGATCTTACATGAATTCTCTTGAGGATTAAGCCCCGCAGTCCTCTTACGTTTCATTCTTCTTGGCATTTTCTGAAAGAAATGAAAGACAGCATGTCAGGTGGAAACACAGCTGGGGATGGTACCCATTTCAATAACTCAGAGAGATAACCCTTCAATTGGTGGTAAAATCATGTGTTCACCAAGTGGTGAACCTCACTCCATCCTCGCTTGTGAACAACTGAGCCTTTCCAAGACGCCCCTTCATACCCAATCATGACACTATCACCTGTTACCAATGAACCTGTTCAGCTGTGGAGCGTTCCAAACAGGTGATTTTGGAACATTCCACAGCTTTCCCAGTCTGTTGTTGCTCCTGTCCAAACATGTTTGAAACATGTGGCTCAAATTCAGAATAAGCATGTGTTTACAATGAGGTAAAACATTGAATATATTGTCTGTGCTGTTTTCAACTGAGTGTATCTCAAAAAGGGTTAACAAATTATCACACTCTGTTTTATTTATGGCTAACACAGCACCCCAACTTGGAACATAACTTCAATATTTACCAATGATGCGAACTGTGGAGGGTTGGTCGAGAGTGGGATTTGTAATGAAAGTGAAAACGGCACATCATTGGCTGAAGCCTTGTTTGATTCTATTGGCTGTTGGAGGACAGGGGTTGGATTTCTGTTTGAAAAGCTTTCTGGATGGCAAACTTCTCCCACATGCACCAAGCAGTAGTTCCAGTTATTATTGTCCATGTCTGAGCTGGTGTGAGAGGGTTCAGGGACCTCGGTGCTCAGACAGAAGTTAGACTCTTCTGGTGTTGAGGGTTTTGGGTTCTCGTGCAGCGGGACATCACATTCGTCTTCATGTTTCACTGTGCTGCTGGTCAGTGAAAGTTGCTCAGCTATAAATGAGAGAGCAGCAGAAGTTATCCACCAGCCTGGAATGATTCCCACAGAGTTCCCAACATCCCAAACCAGGCACAGTAGCTGATAATAGTATCTGAACTGTGACATCATTAAGAAGTCACATGTGAGGCCAAGAGCCGACAAGACACAAACTGTGACATCATCAGTGAGGTCACTAACCAGACACAGAAATTGAATTGAAACGTGACATTATTAATGAGGTCACATGAGAGGCTAAGAGTCGACAAAAGACACAAACAAATATGCATTTGTGTTGTCCTACTATTGTTGTGCTCACTCACCTGGTTTCTTTCGCAGGATGTCTAGCTGCTGTCGCAGACTTTCCACCTCCTCTTTAGATCGACTAACTTCAGCTTCGTACAGAGCTAACGTGATGGTTTTCTCCACCTCCCCGAGGATCTCCTCTGCTGCTGAGTACAGCCTCTGATGGACGAAAGTCCTCAGCTGAAACATCGTGGTGTCCATGTCTCAGGAGAGAGCTATGGCACAAAAACATCCGCGGTTGGAGCCGGTTAGCAAGAAGATGAACTCGGCTAATGTTGCTCAAACATGACATTCCCTACAGTTAGTGATCCCCTGGCAACCACAGTTTTACTTCCGGTTTGAATCATTCATAATAAAAGCAAAAGATAAAGTACTTTATAACAACAAAGCGACATCATCCTGAGGGTGAATATAAGGATTAAAATAGTAAAAACCTAAAATACAAAAATTCATTGCCATGGTTATTCACTGTGCTGTTTGAGATGTATTACGGATTAAGGACGGTGTTGGACGCTGGCAGGAGATTCTTTAACGTTGTGAATATCTGGAGAGTATGTGGATGCTACGCCGAGGAAGTGAAATAAGTAATACAATAAAGTCTGGGTTATAAAATGGACAATGTGGATGTCCTTGGGTGGACGCTGTTGACGGTTTTCAGTGTAAAGCTGCTGCAAGCAGCCAGTAAGTGGCAGTAACGTACCTAATAGATGTTTGCTAACAGCCATTAAACATCCAAAGAAGAAGAAGAAGAGGAGGAAGAAGAAGAAGAAGAAGAAGCAGCAGCAGCAGCAGCAGCAGAAGCAGGATCCTGAAAGCAAGAGAATGTCGTTTTGTAGTTTCTTCGGCGGAGAAGTCTATAGAGACCACTTTAAACCAGGTATCTTCATGACTTTAACGTCTTGTGCTTGATTTATAATCTGTTCATAACGAGTGCTGTTTAGACACTGTTTAGCAAAAGCAAAATTTAACGCCAACTGACCAGCCGCAGTTAGCTAACTGTCCACTGTAACGCTAACGTTGAATAACTTTGCAAACAGCTGTGTAGATAAGACTCAAGTGTCCACCGCTGTCCCTGTGAGCTGCGAACTACCAATAAAAAGTTTTAGGACGTGTTGAACATCACATTGATTGGCATAAACACTGGAAAAACCTTGTTAGCTAACTAACCTAGTTAAGTTTTGTAACTGCTCTTCAGGTTGTACAATAATTCTGTTACACAGCTGGATGTTGTAAGAAGTTAAAGTTCCTCTTAAAGAAACACAACTTTAAACAGATACAAACACTACTTTAAAATGACATCACATTATATTAAGAAAACAATTATAAGCAAACAAAACTTCATATGTATAGAATATAATACGATCTTTCAAAGAAACATGATCACAGCCAAAAGCAATAAAAGGATGCCAACATAGCACCATCACCTGTCTTAGGGTCACTCTTCACATGTTCTCTATTGAAATTATTCTCTTGTCATGTTGCACATCAGCCATCATCCCTTATCCTTTACTCCTCAGGCATTTATGCATGTTCCAAGTGTGAGTACCAGCTGTTCTCCAGCCGCTCCAAGTACGAGCATTCATCTCCGTGGCCGGCCTTTACAGAGACCATCCACAAGGACAGTGTGTCCAAGCATGAGGAGAGACCCGGGGCGTTAAAGGTACAATTAGTAGAAGAGAGACTTACTTTGTTGATTGAATCCATCAGAGGAGAGAGTAAGAGTAACTTTACTGTATTCGTGACAAGACATATAACCCTCAAACCCCTTTGTTTAATGGGGTAATTCAATGCTGACTCTACAGAAATGCACAAAATCCTGATTCACATGTATAATGTGTTGTTACAGGTGCGTTGTGGGAAATGTGGAAATGGACTCGGCCATGAGTTTGTGAACGATGGGCCAGCCAAAGGCCTTTCTCGCTTCTGAATATTCAGCAGCTCACTGAAGTTCATCCCTAAAGGTATGGATGTAGCTAATGTCCTCACAGACAGCACAGTTCCTCTGATTTCTCTGAAATGCCACATTGGCTGTGATGTACCACCTGTGAAACAGCTCTGCTCTCACACAGCCTCATGCCATCGCTCTCCCCTCTGCACAGATAAAGTGGATGGACAGTAAGGTGAGCCGTCAGAGGGAAGTGCTGCTGAATTTGTAGATGTCTCTCTGTGCTGCTGAAGGTGCGGACAGTGGATGAAGAGTTCTGGGACAAACCCCAATCTGGGAGCACCAGGGCTCTGAAGAATGATGGCCTCGCTGGATAGCAAGTACAGAGGACTGGTCACAACACCTTTTATTCTGAATCATCACCGTTTGCAAGACGGCATCACTGATTTAACAATCACCATCTCAATAGTTTGACATTAATGGACATTTATTTATAATGATTGAGCGGGAGAATCGACTTCTCTTTGTTTTATGACCTCTTTCTTACTCAGAGACTAAAAGTATTTATTTACCTACACAGTTTGGCCTGTAGTTCTTCTGCTGTCTCCAGAAAGAAAGTAAAGAAACCAGTCTGTCAGAAAGCTCCTGAAACTGTGAGTCTAAAGCCTCTTTTACACAAGGATCCTGCCATGAAGACGACCTGTCATTATGATGGCTTTAATTTTTTACACAACCAAACGACGCAGACACAATGTCGCCCCGCTGTGTGATTTTAAGACAGTGTCCGGGAGCAAAAGGGGCATGGCATGTAACACAACAGTGTCAGCGTCAAGTGTGACATCACACACGCATCATGCAGACATTTTTGGTGGCTGTAGGTTAGCTGCTAGCTACTACTTTGAGTTTTCTGTAGCTGATAACTGCTGCTAGCTGTTTTTTAAATTCCCTGAGATGTGTCACGCACATAACACATCATCAAAATGTCACATCCTGTCCCACCCTGCCAGTTCACTCTTTTTACACAGATGTTACTTCCTCCGCTGCCGGCTTAAAGGTGGAACAATGCCCTCCATTCCATGTTTGATGTTTATACCACGAGGCTTTTCCAAAGATTACTCACGATGTATGGCCTTTACCTGCAGTGTTTGGTGTGCTAGATGCAGAAAATGAGTAGCAATACATTTTATTTTCACACTCTTGAGATGCTTAATGCAAATGGGTCTCAATGACCTTTATGCAAAGAACTAAAATGAATATATTTTGAATGAAAAATAAAAAAATTGTGCTTTGATGATTAGTTGAAGTCTGTATTCTTGTTTTCAAATGTTAATGTCACTCTTTCTACTGACTGAATAGTTTAAGGTCTTCATACACTGTATGATCAAATGTAATACCACAGAGTCTGTAATGAGACATTAGGACTCTTGGTCAAGGACTGAACTGCATTTCAGGTTTTGCAACATGCCTCTAAAAACTAGTTCTGTCCTCTTTAGACCAGAAAGTGATATGAAGCTCTTTTCCTGGTGAGGAGATAAAACCACTTTCTGGTCATCTTTTTACTTTACTGACACCATATTAAGAATCTAATTAATATTATTATATAATATTATATGAACTGATTACATGTATTGTTATTTTTAATGTTTACAACCAGATGTTTTAGCAGTCCACATTGACACCACTGCACAGTCACATAAGTGCTGCCATCAAGTGGAAGTAATGAGAACAAGACCCGATCTTACACAAGGGGGACACAGCTGTTGACATTTGATCTGGACCTGCAGGTTTGTTCCAGCTTAAGCCGGGTGGCTCTTTGTAAACACACGTTTCAAACTTAAGAGAAATTGCTTCTGGTTTGAAGACATTTGAAATGGATGAAATGTCATATTGCTCTTTCTCTGGTGGAGAAGAATATAAGAATCACTTCCAGCCTGGTGAGTAGAAGAAGCATGAGGCATGAGAAGTCCATGGTTTGTAGGTCCATTCATCGATACCTTTTGCCCTCTCAGGTGTATATGTGTGTTCTGAATGTGGGCACGAGTTATTTGCCAGCTCGTCAAAGTTCGAGCACTCTTCTCCTTGGCCAGCCTTCTCTGAGACGATCCACGAGGACAGTGTGTCCAAACACCCTGAAGCGTGGGGACCCATAAAGGTAGATTACCTTTGCTGGATGTTTGTTCTGATGAGTCCAGACATATCAAAAGGGATTTCCTCCCAGACCTGTTATTGATCATGTGATCTATGGGTACTGTTTTTTGATTTGAATATATTGCAATAGGTTTGTTGTGGGAAGTGTGGCAATGGACTGGGCCATGAGTTCTTGTATGATGGACCGAGAGAAGGCCTCTCACGCTTCTGAATATTCAGCAGCTCGCTGACGTTCATCCCTAAAGGTGAGTCTATGAGTGCTTTCTGTCTGTCACACACATACAGTACATTACACAGCTGTGCTGAGAGATCATCCACCTTCAAACCTCTCTGTTTTGGCCTCTTCTCTCTCCACAGAAAAGGTTGATGGACAGAAAGGTGAGCAAGTGTGAAAGAGGAGAAAGTCTTCTGCTGCTGAAGGTGCAGACTGTGGATGAAGTGCTCTGGGACAAAGCCTAATGGAGCTCCGGGGCTCTGATGGACGGTGGCCTCACTGGGCAGCAAGAACAGACTGGCTTCAAGCATTTTGTTCAGTCATGAGCACAGGGACACATACAAAATGCAGCACATACAAATTCACCTATGTGGCCTTGTGCTGCAGCTGTACAGACACACTGTCATATGTAACGTCCCTCCTTGGCAAAAGAGTACAAGCTCTTTTACTGGTTCAAGTTAAAACCTGAATAGGATAGTAGGTCAGTTTGGCACATTGTTTGCACAGCTCAGTAAAAATTAACCTCCCACTCTGGATCTATGAAAACATGTTGAGCACACTGTGAGGGCTCGCATTCCTTCTCAGAAGTGTAATTGCACACTGCCATCAGTTGATGGTGCTATGAGCCCTAAAAAAATCTGACTCACCCAATGCTCTACAGCAGGCTTCATTTGTTCTCTGTGCAAAAAGGAGTGATAAACATGGTTCTAAGAGGATAAATTGACAAAAGTGAAGAATATCGACTTCGAGTAACCAATTACATTAAATTAAGTACTGAACTTAATGAAATTTTGAGGTACTTGTACTTAACTTGAGTATTTACATTATTTGATTCTTTGTATTCCTACTCCGTTCCACTTATTCCAAAGCTGTAGTTGCATGTTATTCTGAGTTAGGTCCTGTTATTGTATAATGACTACTTGTACTTTTAGTACTTTAATTATATATTGTATCCAACACTAAAGCTATTTTACTTGAGTAAATATTTACTGATGAACTAATGATCTGAACAGTTCTTCCACCAAGTTATAAAATGGACAATGTGGATGTCCTTGGGTGGGCGCTGTTGATGATTTTAAAGTGTAGAGTTGCTGCAAGCAGCCAGTAGGTGGCAGTAATGCACCTAAAAGATGTTTGCTAACAGCCATTAAACAACCAAGGAAGAAGAAGGAGGAAGCAGGATCTAGGGGTGGGCGATACTGGGAATTTTGGTATCGATCCGATACCTAGTAAATACAGGGCTAGTATCACCGATACCGATACTTTTTACTTGAAATGTCATGATCATTGAATAATTTTGTGATTTTGCCTTTAGTTGGTTGATTATGATAATGATAAACACAGGACAAAGATTCTTAGCAAATAAACTGTTTATTTATTAACTATATATTTATAAAAATAATAAAATAATGTAACAAAAATATAAATATAACAATATAAACAACACAACAGAAAATACTTTATATAAATAAAGTCAGTAATAACAGTCAGTTGTGCAAAATAAGTAAACAAAATCAAATACAAATATAACAATGTAAACAACACAACAGAAAATACTTTATATTGCACACAGATCTTTGTGGAAAAATAAACTTAGTAGTGCAAATAAAATGTCATCTACAGTTGGCTCTCATTTGGCTCTTTGCTCACAAGTCCTCCAAGGAAGTATCCCTTTTGGCTATATTCCCATGTTGAAAACAAATTTAACTGTTTTTGTTTAGGAACAGTAACATGTTGACATGTTTCCCCTTTATTGCACTTCTTCTCCGACTTACTAACTGTCCTGCCTTAGAAAATATCCTTTCTGCAGGTATAGATGTTGCAATTACTTCCAGCTGTTTCTTTGCAATCTTGCTCAGAGACAGAAATGTTGGCTCATTCATTTTCCACCAAAGAAGTGGGTCTGCATCCCGCGGAATTGCCTTCTCCTCTGAGTACCGGCGCATTTCAATAATGGCATCAGTGCCAGCTCTGCGATGCTGCTGCGATGCTAGGATTTGAGTGTCAAACTCTGCCCATATCCTACCTTTTGCTGCTGGTGGGGATGGAGAAGCTTCTGCAGGGTAGTGTGAGGTGGTTGCAGGAGCCATTGCTGGTGGCAGAGCTTGGGCTTGGTTCAGGAGCTGATTTTGAATGGGCTGAGGCCCAACTAACTGATTGCATTTCAGCATGGAGTCATTTTTTCACAGTGTCAACATTTCCCATGTCCCGGAACCCAGGGACTGTCTGCCCGTCTGACAGAGCAGCGGAGAGAGAGAGGTGTGTTGTCTGCACGTGGCACAGACAGACTTGGAGAGAAGCTGCGCGCACTCGCATGAACTCTGTGAGGAAATCTGAGTAATTTGCTAACAACAAAGTATTGATCTCATCACGCTAGTATCGATCCGATACCAATAGGCACCTTGGTATCGACACTCTCAATATTTAGATCGATACGGCCAGTCCCAGCAGGATCCTGAAAGCAAGAGGATGTCGTTTTGTAGTTTCTTCTGTGCAGAAGTCTTTAGAGACCACTTTAAACCAGGTATCTTCATGACTTTAACCTTTTGTGCTTGATTTACAATCTATTCATAACGAGTGCTGTCCAGAGAAAGTTTAGCCAACTAAGCAGCCACTGTTAGCTAACTATCCGTTAACGTTGAATAACTTTGCAAACAGCTGTGTAGATGAGATTGAAGTGTCCACCGCTGTCCCTGTGAGCTGTGAACTACCAGTAAAAAGTTTTAGGATGTACTGAAAATCACACTGATTGGCATAAATACTGGAAAAACCTTGCTAGCTAACTAATCAAAATGAGAAGTTAAAGTTCTACTGAAAGAAACACACCCTTAAATTGATACAAACACTACTTTAAAATGACATTACATTATCTAAGCACTACTTGAAGAGTAAATTAACCAATGGTTAATTCGTAGCTACATAAATATCTCACACATAGGCCCGATAAGGACGATGGTAAGCAAAACACGAATGTACTTTAGTTGGAATAGAAAAAAACAGATTTATTACACACAACACAATAATGAAGAATTCAATAACCCCAAAATAATTGTCCTTCTTTTCCTTTCCAGTTCTGTTAAGTCAGGTCAGTATGTCTTTTTGTTATAGACAGATTTCAGTTCAGTTAGGGGCCCCCTTTTTAGTATTTTACTTTCGCTGAAGCTTACAACAAGCAAACAACCTGCATACCATATAAATTAACCTTAGCTAATATCAAATTATTTCTCTCAGTATGCAGGTTAATCTGGAAATCTTATCTCTTGATTGTTTCTTCATACTCACGGCTGGCTTACATGTTCACATATTAAACACAAACAACATGCCCATAATTAAAAAATATTTCCTGAGCAATAATGTCCACCAGCAATAGTAACCTACATTAATTCACATTACAAAACGCTTTGCAGTGCCTTTGTCTCAGTCACACATGTTTCTCCGATTGTTTTTTTTTTTTTCCAATTCTCACACAGGTGTTAAGCTAGCATTAGCTAGTGCTAATCAAGAAGAGCAACACTCACCAGAGAATTTAAACACTTATTAATAAATCAAAATTAAACATTAATCCTCCTCTCTTGCTTCGGTAACCAAACGTCCAGGAAAAAACAGGTAAGTATCTCTGGAACAATATCAAACCGACTAAAAACAACTTTTCTCAATTTTTCTCCTCTCCTAATGAAACTCTGTCGTCTTCTTCTACTACGTACCACTGTGTACGATCCTACTCCCGCTTAGCTACTGAGAAAAGCTTATTCTATAGCGTTTACCGCCCCCCTTTGGACTTCCTGTGAAACAACAACCACACAAACATTACAACTGTAACTGAACATCTGCAAAACACAAGTGTAATTATATACACAAAAAATGAATGGAAATGTAAGTGTACAAATGAAATGAACAAATGAGTTTAACTATAAAATAAATCATATGTCAAATTTATGGGGGTTACAATTAGGGTTGCCACCTTTCAGAAATGAAAATAAGGGACGCCCACCACAGCTCCTCGGGGCCATGACCACCACGGCCCAACTCTGTGGTATGTTTTATTTTGTGCCACTGTTTTTAGTAAAGGGGTGATCAAGAAAGCAATTAGTCATACTTAAAGCTTGAAATGCTTTATTACCAGTGAACACATTCTTTATTGTGCAACATTGTTGCATATAAAGTGCTGTTAATTAGGCTACATAAAGCCGTAATTACATGCATCCCTATTCAACATACAATGAGGAAAATTTATAACAAAGTGCCATATGCACACAACTTAGTTATTGCACAATCAATTAACCTAGTTAATGAGATAGATCAGATGTCATCCAAACAGTTAAACCACACTAATAAAAGAATTTATGTAATGATCACTGAACACTGAATTCCTCAAAAATATAAACATTTTGACATACACAGATTTCACAGAAAGCTCTACAAACATTTTTAGTCTAGGAAATGTATATATATTTTAAAAATAAACGTTTCTCTTAACAATATTTATTTATTAACTGTTAATCCATTAGTGTGATTTGTTCTTTAAATGGCCATTTATATTGGCTGATACTGCTGTATATGAAATAAATGATCATTCATCCGACTTTAAAAACTCAACATCCTAAACAATCAATCAAACCACAATAGTCTAATAGTAATCATCTCCACTGACGCTGTCCAGCCAAGGATGTGCCTCTTCCCACTCACGTCTGTACTTTTACAAGCGTTTTCGCCTTTGAGGACGTGCTGGAGTATCGGGTGTAGTGGACATTTTTAAAAGGCGCGGGTGTTGTGAGCAGCGCCGGTGTGTGATGTCTGTCTCTAGGCAACCGTGACAGCAACACACGCAGGCAGCGAGGCACAGACACACGACCGGGGTCCTGCGTAGATCTCGCCACGACAATTTTGCTGCTCTGAGTATTTCCTGTGTTTTATTTTGTTCATTATTGTTAGATTTAGTGTGTGTGTGTGTGTGTGTGTGTGTGTGTGTGTGTGTGTGTGTGTGTGTGTGTGTGTGTGTGTGTGTGTGAGACAGACATGTGTATTGGACATTTGTGAAAATACGGAACAAATCGCGACGCAGCATTTAATTGTCAATTAAAGGACGATTCCGTATTTTACGGGACGGGTGGCAACCCTACCTATAATTGACCTTGAACAGCCAATTATGTGGAGAGATTGCTGCCCCATACAAAATAAAACAAATATAGAACAGAAATATGTCAGCTAAGACGCTTCATTAATGATCCGTTAATGTCAGGAAGCACCCAACAAGCCATAGCTTCGATGAGCCATAGACGAACGGAGTTCGATTCACCTGATCTAATAAGCAATTGATGAAACACTGAAAAAACACTTTAAAAACCTTCTCAGGGTCAATTTTTTTAAGCCGGATTACTCAACAGAGCCTACTGATTACTTTCCCAGATCGAAAACACGCGGACCGACGCAGATTTTGGAGAAAAAGCGAGGTAACTTAAATTTGTGGATTTTTGACTGCGGTTCGGCGAGCCCCGCAGCGTCCCGTGAGAGTCCTCACTTCGGGACGAAAGCGACTGCCACACTGTCAAAAACAGTTATATTTCTCCGTAGATTTTACCAATAGATCATAAACTATCCCTGAGTTTTAGGCCTGTTATTCAAATGTGTACTTTTTTCCATAATGAGTCTTACCTGGCCACAGTTTCATGCAAACGATGTCCTCGTGCGCCTGAGGTGAACGGCAGAGTCCCGTGATCTTGCTGAGCAGGTGGAGGTCTGCTATCCTGCACGTTCACATACAACCAGATTGACTGTCCGTGTACATGTATGAAAGAAGATTCACCGAGCGGTGAGCTAGACGTTGAAAAGACGTTTTACTTTCAATGTTATATAGACATGATTAAAATACGTTTTCAGGACGTCATAAACAGGCGTCCCCAGAATGAGTTGCAAAAAGACATACTGCATGTCCATGATTTGGACGTGTATTCAGGGCCGGAGTGGGACTCATTTTCAGCCCTGGAGTTTCATGCCTCAGACCGGCCCACTTTAGATCACGACCTATTATTATTAAAATCATGTAATTACAACCTTACATTTAAAGTCTACAATAGCACACTTTTATGTAAAGCCTTGTAATTCAGTGTATTTTTCTAAAATATTTCCAATTCAGTGCAAGTAAAGGGTTGCTTCATGTTGATTTATATCAACATGAGTGCACAACCTCAACATTATTCTTTACAACACAAGCTTTTCAACAATATCTGAATCTATATTCTGTTCAAACAAGTGTTTGTTTGGGCATAGAAAGTGGTTATATTGGAACTAATGCTTGCTTGTTCACACACTGTTACAACAGCTGACTTGTTCCTTCCATACTGACAGAAGCAATCCCCTCATCACTACTGGCTCCTGGCTCTGTTTCCGACACTAAATCACATTTTAGAAATGGTCATAATTCTCAGCACACATCTCCCCTTTTTACAATTCTGATCAATTCATCAGTTTCATTAATGTAGTGCTGAATCATCTAGCATCTCAGGGCACTTTTCATAGAGCAGGTCTACACTATACTCCTCATTCTATTAATTGTAATAATCTTCACTCAACGAGCAATCCTACCTGCCCACTCTGGACTTGTGGGCTCATGGCTGCTGCTTGGTGCTGGATCTTGCTTCTGACTCTGTGGGGCTACAAGACAAAGTTTCCCAGTTATGTGGCGTCGCAATTTAAATAACATTATGTTATATGCCACAACACTACACAATTCATTGACATGATAATTAATGAATTGAACGGTGGTTTGCAGGCAAAGTTCAACATTGCCCGTTTCATCGTCCTCATTTGTCGTTTCTAACCGCGAGCTCGTTTTACTGAAAAAGTTGCTAATTTTAGCACATTTGGCTGCATCTGTTTCCAAAGCTTTCTTCTCTTTAATTCTTGCCTTCTCCGCGCCACCCTTGCTCTTCCTATTTTCCATCTTTCAAACACCACTGACAGATTGCACGGACGTGTTATGCCAGTGTGCGTCTGCAAAAAAGAAAGAAAGAAAGAAAGAAAGAAAGAAAGAAAGAAAGAAAGAAAGAAAGAAAGAAAGAAAGAAAAGAAAAATTATCAACCCAGTGCCATGACCGAACACCAAAAAAAGTGAACACCGGCCCTCGTGGCCCAAACATCAGACCGGCCCACCGGGAATTGTCCTGGTCTTCCCAATTAGTCACTCTGGGCCTGCGTGTATTGGACATCCAGAATTGATAAATGACATTGGGATTATACGTGCACCCTGACCCACTTCTGGAAGCCTACAGACATCCAAAATGAGTTGCAAATGACTAGGCCATGACCTGTATTGGACATCCAAAGTTAATTGATAAAATTAATTGATAAATGACATTGCGATTATACGTCCAGCCTGACCTGGTCTGGACGTCTACCAAAATCAGTTGCAAATGGACGCTCTGCCTTGGACATCCAGGATTATGCCATCCATCTATCTATTTTCTCCCGCTTCATCCGGGGCCGGATCGCGTGGGGAGCAGTCTGAGCAGGGACGCCCAAACTTCCCTCTCCCCGGAAACTTCCCCCAGCTCTTCCAGGGGGATCCCGAGGCGTTCCCAGGCCAGCCGAGCGACATAGTCACGCCAGCGTGTCCTGGGTCTTCCCCGGGGCCTCCTCCCGGTGGGACATGTCTGGAACACCTCCTTAGGGAGGCGTCCAGGGGGCATCCGATAAAGATGCCCGAGCCACCTCAGCTGACTCCTCTCGATGTGGAGGAGCAGCGACTCTACTCTGAGCTCCTCCCAGGTGACAGAGCTCCTCACCCTATCTCTAAGGGAGCGCCCTGCCACCCTGCGGAGGAAACTCATTTCAGCCGCTTGTATCCGGGACCTCGTTCTTTCGGTCATGTCCCAAAGTTCATGACTATAGGTGAGGGTAGGAAGGTAGATTGACCGGTAAATCGAGAGCTTCGCCTTTCGGCTCAGCTCCTTCTTCACCACGAAAGACCGGTACAGCGACCGCATTACTGCAGCCGCTGCACCGATCTGATCCAATTTCATGGAATTTCATCAAATAGGATAAGGCCTTGTCTTGTCAACTGTTGCATCAGCATCTGACGATGATGATGATGATGATGATGATGAGGATGATGATGAGGATGATGAGGATGATGATGATCAGGGGCGACTGGCCGATAGAGGGCGCTAGGGCGCCGCCCCCTCTGTCTCACATCATGTAGAATCACACAGCCCTTCCTTTAATAAAACGTTTTTTAAAATGACTTTTACAAGTATATTCTGTTTTAAAAAGGCAAAATGAATAACATAGTCTGAAGTGAGTTACTAAAATGTAAAATCTGCACTAAATAGTCAGATTAGAAATGTCCTACGTTGTCTACAGTTACTAATAGATGACATATATCCGGCCACGGGCGCACACATCTTTCCCCATTGACTCCCGTTATAACTTTGACATGCGCAGTTCGTTCCTCTTCAATACAAGAGATACGAGACAGCGGTCAGCTCTCCCTCTGATCGCTATACACACCACCGGCCATGGGGTGGCAGCAGAGAGCGGATTGTTCACACGCGAGCCTGTAATTAAAACCGCCAAGCGAGTGACATTGAACGCAGAGTGTCGGAGTAATTAGCGAACAAGGTCATTAGCTAGTTACAGAGAGAGCTGAAAAAGGAGAAAATGAAGAGAGAAAATTCAGTGAAGTCACTGAAAACAACGCCGTTCGAGAGGAGATACTGGGAGTGAAGGAGCTTGGACCTGACTGGCAGGACGTCTTAATTAGACAGCAGTCCGAAGACAGAGGGAGGAGACATACTCGCTCCTTTTCACGGAGCTGCTATGAGAAGACGTCTTGGCTAACGTGATGCAGTGAGGCAGCTGCTTTATTTTGCTTCCCTTGCCTGCTTTTCCGAACTTTTGGCTTAAAGCCTAATGGTTTCATTTATTTTCTTGATACGAAGTGAAAATTTTTTGTGGCTTTGATAGTCTTAAATGTGAGGATTTGCTGTGTTTTCATTGTAATTTAAGGTTGTTAATATAAATGTTAGATAACTGAAGCACTTTGGGCTTTAAGCCTGATGGTTTGATTGTTTTTTTAAACAAAATGTCCAGTGTTTGTTGGTTTCATATGTATGTCTGCTGTTTTTTGTGTGTGTTTTGTGTGTTAGTGTGAGTTCAGTGTTTTATATTTTCATATACATTCATGTTGTTACAAACGTTTTGCTTGTTTGTTGTGCGAGTGAGCTTGTGAGTGGGAAAGAGTGTTATTGTGTGTGTGTGTGTGTGTGTGTGTGTGTGTGTGTGTGTGTGTGTGTGTGTGTGTGAGAGAGAGAGAGAGAGAGAGAGAGACAGTGAGATTTCTTCGTATAAAACTGTTTTTTTGTCTTGTTTTGTATTACTGGTTTCTTACAGGTCATATTAAAAACAATTATGTCAGAAATCATGTCTGTTGTGGAAAATCCATGTAGGATGTTGCATCAGATACAATCTACCATGAAATGCAATGACCAGAGTGTAAAGAAGCTGTTATACAATGTAGAAAGCTTGAACAGGTGAAGTATACAACTTTGATAAGATGTTCTTATAGTAAACCCTGCTAAAAAAAAAAGAAAAAAAGAAAAAAATTGAAGAGCCAGAGAAAATGTGGCTATGTTGACATACATTCAGGATTGTCTAAAACGTATTGCAATGAATAAATAACAATGTCCAAGACGCAATAATGTTCATTCTGACGCCTTCAATGAGGTCTTCATGATGTTAAACAATTTTGTTTGAAAACTTTGTTTAGTGACGCCTGTAACCTTTATGACGTCCTGAAAACGTATTTAATCATGTCTATATAACATTGAAAGTAAAAACGTCTTTTCAACGTCTAGCTCACACAGAGAGCAGATAGGAGAGCATGATTCAGTCAATACGTAAACTACTTAAGCCTGTCTACGTGTCACAGTCGATTATTTGCGCACGAGGAGCTCTGAGCTCACGCAGAAACCTGAAATTTGACTTAAAAGTGTTCCTCGATACCGGTCGGTGAATCTTCTTTCATACATGTACACGGACAGTCAATCTGGTTGTATGTGGACGTGCAGGACAGCAGACCTCCACCTGCTCAGCAAGATCACGGGACTCTGCCGTTCACCTCAGGCGCACGAGGACATCGTTTGCATGAAACTGTGGCCAGGTAGACTCATTATGGAAAAAAGTACACATTTGAATAACAGGCCTAAAACTCAGGGATAGTTTATGATCTATTTGTAAAATCTACGGAGAAATATAACTGTTTTTGACAGTGTGGCAGTCGCTTTCGTTCCGAAGTGAGGACTCTCACGGGACGCTGCGGGGCTCGCCGAACCCCAGTCAAAAATCCACAAATTTAAGTTACCTCGCTTTTTCTCCAAAATCTGCGTCGGTCCGTGTGTTTTCGATCTGGGAAAGTAATCAGTAGACTCTGTTGAGTAATTCGGCTTAAAAAAATTGACCGTGAGAAGGTTTTTAAAGTGTTTTTTCAGTGCTTCATCAATTGCTAATTAGATCAGGTGAATCGAACTCCGTTCGTCTATGGCTCATCGAAGCTATGGCTTGTTGGGTGCTTCCTGACATTAACGGATCATTAATGTCGCGTCTTAGCTGACATATTTCTGTTCTATATTTGTTTTATTTTGTATGGGGCAGCAATCTCTCCACATGATTGGCTGTTCAAGCTCAATTATAGGTAGGGTTGCCACCCGTCCCGTCCTTTAATTGACAATTAAATGTTGCGTCCCGTATGCGATTTGTTCCGTATTTTCACAAATGTCCAATACACATGTCTGTCACACACACACACACACACACACACACACACACACACACACACACACACACACACACACACACACTAAATCTAACAATATTGAACAAAATAAAACACAGGAAATACTCAGAGCAGCAAAATTGTCGTGGCGGGATCTACGCAGGACCCCGGTCGTGTGTCTGTGCCTCGCTGCCTGCGTGTGTTGCTGTCACGGTTGCCTAGAGACAGACATCACACACCGGCGCTGCTCACAACACCCGCGCCTTTTAAAAATGTCCACTACACCCGATACTCCAGCACGTCCTCAAAGGCGAAAACGCTTGCAAAAGTACAGACGTGAGTGGGAAGAGGCACATCCTTGGCTGGACAGCGTCAGTGGAGATGATTACTATTAGACTATTGTGGTTTGATTGATTGTTTAGGATGTTGAGTTTTTAAAGTCGGATGAATGATCATTTATTTCATATGCAGCAGTATCAGCCAATATAAATGGCCATTTAAAGAACAAATCACACTAATGGATTAACAGTTAATAAATAAATATTGTTAAGAGAAACGTTTATTTTTAAAATATATATAAATTTCCTAGACTAAAAATGTTTGTTGAGCTTTCTGTGAAATCTATGTCAAAATGTTTATATTTTTGAGGAATTCAGTGTTCAGTGATCATTACATAAATTCTTTTATTAGTGTGGTTTAACTGTTTGGATGACATCTGATCTATCTCATTAACTAGGTTAATTTATTGTGCAATAACTAAGTTGTGTGCATATGGCACTTTGTTATAAATTTTCCTCATTGTATGTTGAATAGGGATGCATGTAATTACGGCTTTATGTAGCCTAATTAACAGCACTTTATATGCAAGAATGTTGCACAATAAAGAATGTGTTCACTGGTAATAAAGCATTTCAAGCTTTAAGTATGACTAATTGCTTTCTTGATCACCCCTTTACTAAAAACAGTGGCACAAAATAAAACATACCACAGAGTCGGGCCGTGGTGGTCATGGCCCCGAGGAGCTGTGGTGGGCGTCCCTTATTTTCATTTCTGAAAGGTGGCAACCCTAATTGTAACCCCCATAAATTTGACATATGATTTATTTTATAGTTAAACTCATTTGTTCATTTCATTTGTACACTTACATTTCCATTCATTTTTTGTGTATATAATTACACTTGTGTTTTGCAGATGTTCAGTTACAGTTGTAATGTTTGTGTGGTTGTTGTTTCACAGGAAGTCCAAAGGGGGGCGGTAAACGCTATAGAATAAGCTTCTCAGTAGCTAAGAGGGAGTAGGATCGTACACAGTGGTACGTAGTAGAAGAAGACGACAGAGTTTCAGTGTGCCTACAGACCTAGGAGAGGAGAAAAATTGAGAAAAGTTGTTTTTAGTCGGTTTGATATTGTTCCAGAGATACTTACCTGTTTTTTCCTGGACGTTTGGTTACCGAAGCAAGAGAGGAGGATTAATGTTTAATTTTAATTAATTAATAAGTGTTTAAATTCTCTGGTGAGTGTTGCTCTTCCTGGTTAGCACTAGCTAATGCTAGCTTAACACCTGTGTGAGCATTGAAAAAAAAAACAATCGGAGAAACGTGTGACTGAGACAAAGGCACTGTAAAGCGTTTTGTAATGTGAATTAATGTAGGTTACTATTGCTGGTGGACATTATTGCTCAGGAAATATTTTTGTAATTATGGGCATGTTGTTTGTGTTTAATATGTGAACATGTAAGCCAGCCGTGAGTATGAGGAAATAATTAAGAGACAAGATTTCCAGATTAACCTTCATACTGAGAGAAATAATTTGATATTAACTAAGGTTAATTTATATGATAAGCAGGTTGTTTGCTTGTTGTAAGCTTCAGCAAAAGTAAAAGACTAAAAAGGGGGCCCCTAACTGAACTGAAATCTGTCTATAACAAAAAGACATACTGACCTGACTTAACAGAACTGGAAAGGAAAAGAAGGACAAATATTTTGGGGTAATTGAATTTTTCATGATTGTGTTGTGTGTAATAAATCTGTTTTTTTCTATTCCAACTAAAGTACATTCGTGTTTTGCTTACCATCCTCCTTATCGGGCCTATGTGTGAGATATTTACGTAGCTACGAATTAACCATTGGTTAATTTACTCTTTAAGTAGTGCTTAGATAATGTAATGTCATTTTAAAGTAGTGTTTGTATCAATTTAAGGGTGTGTTTCTTTCAGTAGAACTTTAACTTCTCATCTGTTAAACAACATCCAGTCCTAAAACTTTTTACTGGTAGTTCACAGCTCACAGGGACAGCGGTGGACACTTCAATCTCATCTACACAGCTGTTTGCAAAGTTATTCAACGTTAATGGATAGTTAGCTAACAGTGGCTGCTTAGTTGGCTAAACTTTCTCTGGACAGCACTCGTTATGAATAGATTACAAATCAAGCACAAAAGGTTAAAGTCATGAAGATACCTGGTTTAAAGTGGTCTCTAAAGACTTCTGCACAGAAGAAACTACAAAACGACATCCTCTTGTTTTCAGGATCCTGCTGGGACTGGCCGTATCGATCTAAATATCGATAGTATCAATACCAAGGTGCCTATTGGTACCGGATCGATACTTGTGTGATGAGATCGATACTTTGTTGCAGTTTCTGTTTTGTTACAGGAGGGCAAGAGCAAGATTGCAAGAAACAGCTGGTAGTAATTGCAACATCTGTACCTGCAGAAAGGATATTTTCTAAGGCGGGACAGTTCATAAGTCAGAGAAGAAGTGCAATAAAGGGGAAACATGTCAACATGTTACTGTTCCTAAACAAAAACAGTTAAATTTGTTTTCAACATGGGAACATAGCCAAAAGGGATATTTCCCTGGAGGACTTGTGAGCAAAGAGCCAAATGAGAGCCAACTGTAGATGACATTTTATTTGCACTACTAAGTTTATTTTTCCACAAAGATCTGTGTGAAATGTAAAGTATTTTCTGTTGTTTACATTGTTATATTTGTATTTGATTTTGTTTACTCATTTTGCACAACTGACTGTTATTACTGTTGTGTTGTTTATATTGTTATATTTATATTTTTGTTACATTATTTTATTATTTTTATAAGTATATAGTTAATAAAAAAAACTGTTTATTTGCCAAATATCTTTGTCCTGTCTTTTATCATTATCATAATCAACCAACTAAAGGCAAAATCACAAAATTATTCAATGATCATGACATTTCAAGTAAAAAGTATTGGTATCGGTGATATTAGCCCTGTATTTACTTGGTATTGGATCAATACCAAAATTCCTAGTATCGCCCACCGCTAGATCCTGCTTCCTCCTTCTTCTTCTTTGGTTGTTTCATGACTGTTAGCAAACATCTTTTAGGTGCATTACTGCCACCTACTGGCTGCTTGCAGCAGCTTTACACTTTAAAATCATCAACAGCGCCCACCCAAGGAGATCCGCATTGTCCATTTTATAACCCAGACTTATTGTATTAGTTATTGTACATCCACATACTCTCCAGATATCCACAAAGTCCAAGAATCTCCTGCCAGTGTCCAACACCATGCTTAATCCGTAATACATCTTAAACAGCACAGTGAATAACCATGGCAGTGAATTTTAGTAGCTTAGGTTTTTACTGTTATACCTTATATCCACCCTCAGGATGATGCTTCGTTGTTGTAAAGTAATTTATTTTTTTGCTTTTATTATTTAGTCATTCATCTTCTAAACTGCCTCCCTTTCGGGGTGTGCGGGCGGGCTGGAGCCTATCCCAGCTGTCAACGGTTAGAACCACGTTTATCTCTCCTTTTTGCACAGAGAACAAACGAAGCCTGCTGTATTGCATTGGGTGAGTTAGATTTTTTCTAGGGCTCATAGCACCATCAACTGATGGCAGTGTGGAATTACACTTCTGAGAAGGGATATGAGCCCTCACAGTGTGCTCAACATATTTTCATAGATGAAGAGTGGGAGGTTAATTTTTACTGAACTGTGCAAACAATTTGCAAACTGACCTACTATCCTAGTGAGTCTTTAACTTGTACCAGTAAAAGAGCTTGTACTCTTTTGCCAAGGAGGGACGTAACATATGGCAGTGTGTCTGTACAGCTGCAGCACAAGGCCATAGGTCAAACTACAGGCCAAACTGTGTAGGTAAATAAATACTTTTAGTCTCTGAGTAAGAAAGAGGTCATAGAACAAAGAGAAGTCGATTCTCCCTCTCAATCATTATAAATAAATGTCCATTAATGTCAAACTATTGAGATGGTGATTGTTAAATCAGTGATGCCGTCTTGCAAACGGTGATGATTCGGAATAAAAGGTGTTGAGACCAGTCCTCTGTACTTGCTATCCAGCGAGGCCATCATTCTTCAGAGCCCTGGTGCTCCCAGATTGGGGTTTGTCCCAGAACTCTTCATCCACTGTCCACACCTTCAGCAGCACAAAGAGACATCTACAAATTCAGCAGCACTTCCCTCTGACGGCTCACCTTACTGTCCATCCACTTTATCTGTGCAGAGGGGAGAGCGATGGCATGAGGCTGTGTGAGAGCAGAGCTGTTTCACAGGTGGTACATCACAGCCAATGTGTTCCGGGCCTTATTAATAAGGCTGACAGCAGATGGGAAAAAACTGCGTGTCCTCCACCATACCTTCAGTGCCTGCTGTTCGAGGAAGGGGACCTTTCTGTGTTTGCATGTTCTCCCCGTGCTCACCTGGGGTATCCTCCATAAAAAAATACCCCCACTAAAAACATGCAAGATCACCACCTGATCAATGGTGACAACGAAGGAACTAGTCCTCGGGCGCCGGTCGGCTGGCAGCCCACCGCTTCTGGTCTGCCATGGAGGAAGGATGACCAGGATGGGTTAAAAGTGGAGAAAGAATCTCACTAATGCATGGCGTGTACAGTCCCCGCCCACCCCCACCCCAACTCCGCATGTTGTGTGTGTAACAGGGACTAATAAAGGATGTCTTCTTCTTCTTCTTCTGTTTTTCTTAATATGTAACTATTTTATTTTATTTTATTTTTATTTTTATTTTTTTTACCAAGAACCAAGTCCGACATGTTTATGTCTACGTAGTAGTGTCAGTCTAAGTGTAAAAATATAAAACATTTCGACTCAATGTGCTGTTTCCCCGCTGCTTCTCTGACGTCAGCCAGCTCTCTCGCTCCTCTCCCCATTCAGTGAATTGACAGTTTATTTCAACCAATCCAGAGCTCGTAATTGTTGCCGAAACATTAAAAAGGTGATCCAAGAAGGTTTTTGTCGAGTTTTATTTTGTTTTTGATGCATTTGAAGAAGTTTTTATTAAAATGCTAAAATTACTGTTTTTTTGAATGGAGTCTGGTGGCTTTGGCGACAGCGCTACAACAGCTGTTTCTGCTTAAGCAAAACAGATCTTACTCATCAACAAAGAAGTATCTCTGTATGGATTCTTTCCATAATAATGTCAGACACTTATTTGTAAGGTAACACGCTGGCACAAGTGGTCACACTTGTCGCCTCACAGCTCGAAGGTCCCCGGAATCCCGCTGTGGGCGCTGGTGGCGTGTCCTCCACCACGCCTTCGGTGCCTGCTGCTCGAGGAAAAAAGGGGGCCTTTCTGTGTGGAGTTTGTATGTTCTGTGTGGAGTTTGCATGAAACTAAGGTTTCCTCCTTAAATAACCCCCACTAAAAACACGCAAGAAGATCACCAAAGGAAGGAGAACTGGTCCCCGGGCGCCGGCGTCGGCTGGCAGCTGGCAGCCCACCGCTCCTGGTCTGCCGCGGAGGATCGACAGACCGAGGATGGGATAAATGCAGATAAAATAATTTCACGGGAAGCATGGCGTGTAGTGTGCAACTAACTCTGTGTGATGTGATAATAAAAAGGACGTTCCTTCTTCTTTCTTCTTATTATAACAATGTGAGTTTGTCAGTGGCAAAAACAAAGACTTTTACTTTGGCGGTGTGCAAACACGCAGTATGATTACATTCATGCCTGCCAGCTGCAATGCTCTCATTCAAAACTGAAAAAACTTCCAAAATTGTTGTCTCCATTTATCAGTGAGACACAAAAAGATGGGAAAATAGGGTCCATAATCAGATGATATGTGACATTTTCCAGCACGCGTGGACCACTGGAGCCAACTGGAAACTAACATCACTTTCATTGACTGAGAATGGAAGTGTCCGCAAAGCTGAAACAAGCATATAATTTAACAACACAGTACAGGATATTGTTTGATTGGTTTATTTTGTACTGTGTAGGTACAACATGCATAAATGTTTCTTCCAATCCATCCAATACTTGTTGAGATTTTTCAGTCAGGACCTATTGGTGACATAGCCATACTCACCTGCAATGTAGCTAAAAAGTGATTGACAGTTACAGTTATTATCAAATCACGGTGTAAATTCATGACATTTGTTTTGTAACACTTGTTGTAATGGTGCCAGGGACAGATTGTAATGTCCTTTTTGCTTCAGCAGGAGATAGCAAGTGTGCCGCTGGCTTCATTGTTGACAAGCCAAGCTGCTGTAGATATACATCAGTGCATGCCAATGGCATTGGCGCTTCAAAGGAGCACATTTAGTGTAAATATACTTCCTAAATTTTCTGTAAATATCTGTATTTATATATACAAGGCTCTCCTTATTTGTTTGAAAACAGCGCCCTCATGTGGCGGTGGTCGTAATTATAGAGATCCGAGATCGTCAGCTCGCCGCTTTCTTTGCTGATGAGCTCAACGACGGGGCTGGAGCTGTACTGTATGTTTCCCACCACCAACAACCACAAGAGCTTGGTCTGTACCAGCTCTATATGGAAAGTGTCCTGAGACAACTTCTGTTGTGATTTGGTGCTATACAAATAAAATTGAATTGAATTGAATTGAATTGAATTGAATTGAATTGAATTGAATTGAATTGAATTGAATTGAATTGAATTGAATTGAATTGAAAAACATTTCTGTGTTTGTTTGGCAGCTGTGTGTGTGGAGAAGTAAATGCTGTGAACCTGACCAATAAGTCACCGCGTGATTCCTTCAGTCCATCAACGTAGATCGAAAAAGTGGGGTTACACATGCCAATGGCACTGGCACTTCAAAGGAGCACATTTAGTGTAAATATACTTCCTTTTTTGTGTGTTTGCCTCACTTCCAACAACAGCAGTCTTACATCCTTGTTCAACTTCTCAAGACACTTCATGACAGCCAGAACAGAGGTCACACCCCTGTGAAAATGATGACATCTGATCTGAGAAGAAAAGCAACCCAGATAAGTGTAAACCTGCTTCTTGGAACAGAGACCTTGGTCTGGACTCTGTGATTCACAAGATTTGTCATAACCTCTCAGTCTGGGTGAGTTATTTTCAAGCTTTAGTGCGAATTAAAAACTAAATCTCATCAACAAATTCAAGGAGCTGTTTTGTCATGCAGTGTTATAATGTGCCTTCCTGAACAGGCCATTTTCCTTCGTCCTTTCCTTCACACTTGTAATAACCTCCTGAGAGGGTTGTAAGCTTGTTGGTTTCACTCACAAATAGCAATCAAGACATTTGAATTAATGGCTGCCAATTAGTTTCTGAACAACTGGGTGTGTCTGTAACAGCGGCACACCCACTGATAATAATGTCTTGTTGATAATTGTGGAGTCTAAAAAAAGACTGTGCTCTCCATCTGAGAGTTGACATTTGCATAGCTACAAATTCTCCTGCTGCAGGAATATTAATCAGGCCAAAAGTCTACAGCTATGCTAGCAGCTCTGTAAGGCTGCACATGGGCACAGTGACACTTATTGTAATACGAATGCCTGCATGCTAACATGTTCAGTGACAAAGCTAATGTAATAATGTTAAGCAAGTGTGATATAAATGGTATAATGTTCACTCTTTTGGTTTAGCATGTTGGCATGCTGACATTTGCTACTTAGCACTAAACACAAAGTAAAGCTGATGGGACTTTTTTTTCCAGGTATATGATCACGATGTATTGAATAAATAAAATTTTTGTCTTGATGATGCACGAAATAATAAGTATGACAAAAATAATGCTGATTTTATGAGGAACATGACTATCAATACCAAGTTTCATGGCAATCTATCCAACAGTTGAGATATTTAAGTAAAGACCACAAACGTCGACCTTATGGTGGCACCAGGGGATCACCAAAATCAGGAGGCTCCATCCACTGGGGGCCCTGAATGACAGCTCAAATGTTTGTCCCAATCCATCCAATAGCTGGTGAGATATTTCAGTCTGGACCAATTGGTGGGCTGACCAGCCAATAGAACGACACAGCCATCCACATTTGCAAAGTAGCTAAAGGATGATTGACAGTTCTGATAATTATCGTACCAAAGTAAAAGTTTATTGTTTAAGACATTCTTTTCATAACACTTGTTGTAATGTTGTCAGGGGCAGATAACAAGTGGCCCGCTGCCTTCATTGTTCACAAGCCGAGCTGCTGTGGATACACATCAGAAAATGCCAATGCCATTTGATTTACAGCAGTTTAGAAAAAGGGAACTGAGCATTAAACATTTCTATCATGAATGGATGGCAGTTGTTGTCAGTTTACTTCCTAAAATTTCTGTGCTTGTCTCACTTCCAACAACAGAAGTGTTACATCCCCGTTCAACTTCTCAAGACACTTCATGACAGCCAGAACAGAGGTCACACCCCTGTGAAAATGATGACAACTGATCTGAGGAGAAAAGCAAACCAGATAACTGTAAACCTGCGTCTTGGAACAGAGAGCCTGGTCTGTAGGACTCACTGGTTTTCTGTTGTAAGAACCTCTCAGTCTGGGTCAGTTATTCCATATCTTTAGTGTGAATTAAAAACTAATCTCATCAACAAACGTTTCATTTTCCCTTTCTCAGTGACTTGCTCCTGACGTGTTATACTGTACTGTGATTTTGTCAAAATCAACAAAATTTCCTCCCAGTTGGAACTGTGTTGACTTTGACCTTTCAACGAGCCGTTTTATTATGAGGTGTTATGTGTTTTCCTAAACTGGCTACTCTCCTTCACCCTGCCTTGTAGTTAGAGACTGTCTTTGTTTCCCAACAATGACTTTTAATGGCCTCCTGCCAGAGATGTAAACTTGTTGGTTTCAGTTACAATCAAGCAATCAAGACATTTGAATTAGTTTCTGAACAATCGGTGTGTTTGCTATGGTGGCACACCCACTGATAATAATGCATTTTGGCTAATTATTCTCTAGGAATATTAACCAGATTACAGCTGGGCAGACTCATTTCTGACCCAATTTTTCAGCCCCATGATTCATATTAGAGCAAGGCTGAATTTTATGTTTGCTGGGCCTTGTTAAATACTAACATGCCAAACAGCCAAATAAAGCTAGAAATACAAAGGAGGCATAAACTGAAGGAGTCAACAAGAAGGGGATAAATATATATGCAAATATGTAAATAAACGAGGTATGCCACAAATCTTCCTTAAAACAGCAAAGACTAAATGTTATTCGATTGTTATCAATCCTGCCATGCACTATAAATCCCTGTTCCCTTGTAAATCATGACTACCAGCCCCCCCTCTGCTCCACACCAACCAGCCCACTCACTACTCAAACGCTACTGCTCGTCCGCGTGTGGGACGAGCTCTCGCCTTCGCTGTTTAAAACGATCTTCCCACGCGCTCCCTGATTCAATCAGCTCACACAGAGAGCAGAGATAGGAGAGCATGATTCAGTCAATACGTAAACTACGTAACCTGTCTACGTTTCACAGTCGATTATTTGCGCACGAGGAGCTCTGAGCTCACGCAGAACCGGTCGGTGAATCTTCTTTCATACATGTACACGGACAGTCAATCTGGTTGTACGTGGACGTGCAGGATAGCAGACCTCCACCTGCCCAGCAAGATCACGGGACTCTGCCGTTCACCTCAGGCGCACGAGGACATCATTTGCATGAAACTTTGGCCACGGAAGAAAGATTATGGAAAAAGTACACATGCTTTAAACTCAGTGATAGTTTATGATCTATTTGTAAAATCTACGGAGAAATATAACTGTTTTTGACAGTGTGGCAGTCGCTTTCGTTCCGAAGTGAGGACTCTAACGGGACGCTGCGGGGCTCGCCGAACCCCAGTCAAAAATCCACAAATTTAAGTTACCTCGCTTTTTCTCCAAAATCTGCGTCGGTCCGTGTGTTTTCGATCTGGGAAAGTAATCAGTAGACTCTGTTGAGTAATTCGGCTTAAAAAAATTGACCATGAGAAGGTTTTTTAAGTGTTTTTTCAGTGCTTCATCAATTGCTTATTAGATCAGGTGAATCGAACTCCGTTCGTCTATGGCTCATCGAAGCTATGGCTTGTTGGGTGCTTCCTGGCATTAACGGATCATTAATGTCGCGTCTTAGCTGACATATTTCTGTTCTATATTTGTTTTATTTTGTATGGGGCAGCAATCTCTCCACATAATTGGCTGTTCAAGCTCAATTATAGGTAGGGTTGCCACCCCTCCCGTAAAATACGGAATCGTCCTTTAATTGACAATTAAATGTTGCGTCCCGTATTGAACCAATACGGGACGCGATTTGTTCCGTATTTTCACAAATGTCCACATGTCTGTCACACACACACACACACACACACACACACACACACACACACACACACACACACACACACACACACACACACACACACAGTACAGTATGTGCACAAGCACACACATAAACAGTAGTAACTACACAACGTTAATATAGTTTTGCAAGTATTCCAGAACTGTATTATTATGCCACTGTCTGACATTCACTTCATTCAAAAGCCAAAGGTTATGCACAGATCGAGAAACAATTACATTATTTTTTTTATTGAAGTGCAATCTCTCGTGTGTCTCCCCCGGTGTCTCCTTCCGGTGTCACACCTAAACAGGTCTGTGTGACACGATTACTATTGACACATGCATGAAAGTGGAAACATCCATATGTACTCATCAAATAATGTTTAAAACCATCGTGCCATTAGAGACAAAAACATCAAAATGCAAACACAATAGATAACATACTTGCAAAGAGCATATCAAAACAGCAACCCATCACCATGGGAAATTAAAAAAACACTTCCCATCTGACATACAGTATCACAGGAGGACTATGCGATGGTTGTTATGGCTGAGGGCGAATGCATCGATGATCTTGTCGACGTTCATGGCTCGTGCCCTTTTAATGGTATATTGAATTGAATTGAATTGAATTGAATTGAATTGAATTGAATTGAATTGAATTGAATTGAATTGAATATTGATAGCCAAAAGTCCAAGGTTACTGCTACGAGCATCTCTGTGATTTTCTTTCGAGAAGACGTCGGGCTTGATGCAACTCTGCATTTAAGTTATCCTCAGTGATGTCATAATTCTGTGCCATAGTCAATAAGCACCTCTGATCTAAAAAAAAAAAAAAACGTGCTTTGGGTTTAGAGCTGAGACCCCTGACAGCACATGATGAAAAATCACATGAGATAAAATGTCATAAAAATATACTTTGTTTAATGATTTTTTATTGGATTTCATGGGGGTGCTATGGGGGTGCTATGTTACCACTAGGGGGAGCTGAAGTACCGGCAAGCCCCTCCTTGGCGCCGCCTATGGTCATGGCCCCGAGGAGCTGTGGTGGGCGTCCCTTATTTTCATTTCTAAATGGTGGCAATCCTAGCTGCACACGTCTGTTAAACTCACCTCTAGCTTCACAGGAGCATTTCTTTTGTAAGCTTGGAGTCTTCAGGCCAAACAGACGCTACTTTTTCATACATATAATGACCTGTAGACGTATAAAATCGGCAGAGCTCCCCTTTAAATTTACAGGTGAACTTCTTACTACTTCAGTGTAACATGCCTTTTAAAATCCAGAGAGAGGAAAGCAAAACAAGTCTAAGATCAAACTGCTCCTAAAGTGCAGGCAGTAATCACGAATAAACTGCTCATATCATCACATGGAACGTCCCCATTCAGACCAAATCATCCATTTTATTTAACAATTTCTAATACAGTATGTACAAAGTCATTTTGATATAAAAACTATTTGCAAAAAAAAACAAACAAAAACAAAACAAAACCCAATGTGTTGGGCAGTTGTCAGAAACATTCTTCTGTTTCTAAATATTTTCCTTATTTACATTCAACCATCTTCATTTTTCTGCTTTCATATGTGCTGGACCTCCCATCTGCTCCCACGGTGTGCTGGGCAGCATCCAGTGTCAGAGTGTGTCAATGTGGAGCGAGACGCTGCTGAAAAGTCAACCATCCCTGCATTCAAAGTCACGTCAGACTCGTCTTTCTGTGCTAACTTGAGGTCGCTCCCTCTCGCCAGGGGCGGGCCTGTCATCCCGTGACCGTCGGATCAGGTAGCGGCTGGCATGCTGCAGGTTCCACTGGTACCTGGACAGGATCCTGAGACAGTCCTCTTTGGAGCAGAGGCTCAGCGAGTACAGCTGCTCCAACTGAAAGGACACAAAACAAGGAGACGGGGATCAGAAGCAATCCACGAACACCTCAAGCATTTCTGGACGGTCAGACAAAACGAGAGACCAACCAGGAGGGTGTGGTGTTGGTGTTTACACTGTCAGCACAGGAGCTTTGGACCAAATTACAAATAATACCAATTCTTGTGATACTTCAACAAACTGAAATGTGAGCCATTAGTTCACTTTTCTTAAGAAATACCACGCAGGTTCCCATTGCTATCCATATAATAGATTTATTCTCTGCAGCTTCTGGACTTTGTTTAAACCTGAAGAAATGTGAGCTGTTTCCTCTTAAAGACTGCGATGACTCCACGATCTACAGTATTCCTATTAAAAACAAACTCACCTAGCTTGGAATTACCATTGTTAAAAATCAGATAGACAGATGATCTGAAAATTTTAATATGATTACAGACAAGACAAGGAAAAAACTGGACCAATGGCTTCAAAGAGATTTATCTTTGAAAGGCAGAGTTTTATTAACAAAGGCAGATGGGTTGTCTCGTCTTACTTACGCCGCTACTCCCCTGGCTGTCGAAAAACAGATCTGCAGTGCCATTGATAAGCTATTATTTCATTTTATATGGAAGAACATGACGCATTATGTGAAAAAAAATCTGTTGTTATGAACACCTATGACTCTGGTGGTCTAAATGTTCTTGACTTTACTACCCTCAACAATACCTTTAAAGTTAACTGGATAAAGCAGTTTTTACATAATCCTACATCCACTTGGAACTTTATACCCAAATATATTTTTTCTACCATTGGAGGCCTTGAATATGTGCTATATTGTAATTATAAAATAGAAAAACTTACCATAACTCTATCAAACTTTCACAAGCAAATGCTGTTGGCATGGTCCTTAATCTATAAACACAACTTCTCAACTCACAGATGCTTCATTTGGAATAATCAACATATCAAATATAAAAACAAATCTTTATTTTTTAATTCCTGGTTTAATAATAACATAGTTTTAGTTAACCAGCTACTCAATGATAATGGAAATCTGCTAAATTACACAGAATTCGGTCAACCATATGGTATTCCTGTTACCCCCAAAGACTTTGCAATTGTAATGGATGCCATTTCTTCTGGTATCCTAATGCTCTTAAGAGGTACTGGAAAACCAGTTTGTCCTCCTTTAGACCCCACATTAACATCAGTGGGGCATATGTGTTTCTCTATCAAAACTAAGAAAAAAAATGTCTCATCAGATCATTGTTTCAAACTAATGTTACTACTACCCCATATGTTGTTCAGTACTGGTCTAATATTGTTAATGGATTGAACTGCGTCCATATATGGAATCTTCCATACAAATATTTGATTACAAACAAAGTTAAAGAAGTGTCTTACAAATTAATCCATAAATACTATCCTGCCAAACACTATTTGCTGAGATTTGGGAGGGATGTATGTGTGAACTGTTCTTTGTGTGGATCTGAGCCTGAAACTATGTTGCACGTGTTCTTGAACTGTCATTATACTGCCACCTTCTGGAAAGAAGTACTGCATTACATCACACTGAAGATTGACTCAGACTTCCTCTTAGAATGGAACAGTATACATTTTGGGATTCATGATGTTAAAAGTAAAAAACAAAAAGAACTGTATGTCATAAACTTAATAATAATATTGGGTAAATATCACATACACAAAGCTAAATTTAGTCACTCATCCCCCTGTTTTATTGCATTCCAAAAGGAAACAGAACAGTACATGGAAAGTATTTGTGACTCTAACAATAAGAAAGCTATGAAAACATACCACTTGTGCTCTTTATTTTCTGTATTTATCTAATAGCCTACCCCCTGGCTGATGTTCCATTGTTTGTACCAATGCACATTATAATAACTGCTTTTGTAATGAAAATATTTAAATTAATAAAAAAAAAAAAAAAAAGACACACGACCGGGGTCCTGCGTAGATACCGCCACGACAATTTTGCTGGCCTTAGTATTTCCTGTGTTTTATTTTGTTCATTATTGTTAGATTTAGTATTGATGTGTGTGTGTGTGTGTGTGTGTGTGTGTGTGTGTGTGTGTGTGTGTGTGTGTGTGTGTGACAGACATGTGTATTGGACATTTGTGAAAATACGGAACAATTCGTATTGGTTCAATACGGGACGCAACATTTAATTGTCAATTAAAGGACGATTCCGTATTTTACGGGATGGGTGGCAACCCTACCTATAATTGACCTTGAACAGCCAATTATGTGGAGAGATTGCTGCCCCATACAAAATAAAACAAATATAGAACAGAAATATGTCAGCTAAGACGCGACATTGATGATCCGTTAATGCCAGGAAGCACCCAACAAGCCATAGCTTCGATGAGCCATAGACGAACGGAGTTCGATTCACCTGATCTAATAAGCAATTGATGAAGCACTGAAAAAACACTTTAAAAACCTTCTCATGGTCATTTTTTTTAAGCCGAATTACTCAACAGAGCCTACTGATTACTTTCCCAGATCGAAAACACGCGGACCGACGCAGATTTTGGAGAAAAAGCGAGATAACTTAAATTTGTGGATTTTTGACTGGGGTTCGGCGAGCCCCGCAGCGTCCCGTGAGAGTCCTCACTTCGGGATGAAATCGACTGCCACACTGTCAAAAACAGTTATATTTCTCCGTAGATTTTACAAATAGATCATAAACTATCCCTGAGTTTTAGGCCTGTTATTCAAATGTGTACTGTTTCCATAATGAGTCTTACCTGGCCACAGTTTCATGCAAACGATGTCCTCGTGCGCCTGAGGTGAACGGCAGAGTCCCGTGATCTTGCTGGGCAGGTGGAGGTCTGCTATCCTGCACGTTCACATACAACCAGATTGACTGTGTACATGTATGAAAGAAGATTCACCGAGCGGTGAGCTAGACGTTGAAAAGACGTTTTACTTTCAATGTTATATAGACATGATTAAAATACGTTTTCAGGACGTCATAAACAGGCGTCACCAGAATGAGTTGCAAAAAGACATACTGCATGTCTATGATTTGGACGTGTATTCAGGGCCGGAGTGGGACTCATTTTCAGCCCTGGAGTTTCATGCCTCAGACCGGCCCACTTTACATCACGACCTATTATTATTAAAATCATGTAATTACAACCTTACATTTAAAGTCTACAATAGCGCACTTTTATGTAAAGCCTTGTAATTCAGTGTATTTTTCTAAAATATTTCCAATTCAGTGCAAGTAAAGGTTGCTTCACAATGTAGATTTATATCAACATGAGTGCACAACCTCAACATTATTCTTTATAACACAAGCTTTTCAACAATATCTGAATCTATATTCTGTTCAAACAAGTGTTTGTTTGGGCATAGAAAGTGGTTATATTGGAACTAAATCTTGCTTGTTCACACACTGTTACAACAGCTCACCTGTTCCTTCCATACTGACAGGAACAATCTCCTCATCACTACTGGCTCCTGGCTCTGTTTCCGACACTAAATCACATTTCAAAAATGGTCATAATTCTCAGCACACATCTCCCCTTTTTACAAAGCCTTCTGATCAAATCAGGTCAGTTTCATTAATGTAGTGCTGAATCATCTAGCATCTCAGGGCACTTTTCATAGAGCAGGTCTACACTATACTCCTCATTCTATTAATTATAATAATATTCACTCAACGAGCAATCCTACCTGCCCACTCTGGACTTGTGGGCTCATGGCTGGTGCTTGGTGCTGGATCTTGCTTCTGACTCTGAGGGGCTACAAGACAAAGTTTCCCAGTTATGTGGCGTCGCATCATACTATAATTTAAATAACGTTATGTTATATGCCACAATGCTACACAATTCATTGACATGATAATTAATTAACTTGAATTGTGGTTTGCAGGCAAAGTTCAACATTGCCCGTTTCATCGTCCTCATTTGTCGTTTCTAACCGCGAGCTCGTTTTACTGAAAAAGTTGCTAATTTTAGCACATTTGGCTGCATCTGTTTCCAAAGCTTTCTTCTCTTTAATTCTTGCCTTCTCCGCGCCACCCTTGCTCTTCCTATTTTCCATCTTTCAAACACCACTGACAGATTGCACGGACGTGTTATGCCAGTGTGCGTCTGCAAAAAAGAAAGAAAGAAAGAAAGAAAGAAAGAAAGAAAGAAAGAAAGAAAGAAAAGAAAAATTATCAACCCAGTGCCATGACCGAACACCAAAAAAAGTGAACACCGGCCCTCGTGGCCCAAACATCAGACCGGCCCACCGGGAATTGTCCTGGTCTTCCCAATTAGTCACTCTGTACACTCTCTGCGTGTATTGGACATCCAGAATTGATAAATGACATTGGGATTATACGTGCACCCTGACCCACTTCTGGAAGCCTACAGACATCCAAAATGAGTTGCAAATGACTAGGCCATGACCTGTATTGGACATCCAAAGTTAATTGATAAAATTAATTGATAAATGACATTGCGATTATACGTCCAGCCTGACCTGGTCTGGACGTCTACCAAAATCAGTTGCAAATGGACGCTCTGCCTTGGACATCCAGGATTATGCCATCCATCTATCTATTTTCTCCCGCTTCATCCGGGGCCGGATCGCGTGGGGAGCAGTCTGAGCAGGGACGCCCAAACTTCCCTCTCCCCGGAAACTTCCCCCAGCTCTTCCAGGGGGATCCCGAGGCGTTCCCAGGCCAGCCGAGCGACATAGTCACGCCAGCGTGTCCTGGGTCTTCCCCGGGGCCTCCTCCCAGTGGGACATGTCTGGAACACCTCCTTAGGGAGGCGTCCAGGGGGCATCTGATAAAGATGCCCGAGCCACCTCAGCTGACTCCTCTCGATGTGGAGGAGCAGTGACTCTACTCTGAGCTCCTCACCCTATCTCTAAGGGAGCACCCTGCCAACCCTGCGGAGGAAACTCATTTCAGCCGCTTGTATCCGGGACCTCGTTCTTCCAGTCATGTCCCAAAGTTCATGACCATAGGTGAGGGTAGGAAGGTAGATTGACCGGTAAATCGAGAGCTTTGCCTTTCGGCTCAGCTCCTTCTTCACCACGACAGACCGGTACAGCGACCGCATTACTGCAGCCGCTGCACCGATCCGATCCAATTTCATGGAATTTCATCAAATAGGATAAGGCCTTGTCTTGTCAACTGTTGCATCAGCATCTGATGATGATGATGATGATGATGATGAGGATGATGATGAGGATGATGAGGATGATGATGATCAGGGGCGACTGGCCGATAGAGGGCGCTAGGGCGCCGCCCCCTCTGTCTCACATCATGTAGAATCACACAGCCCTTCCTTTAATAAAACGTTTTTTAAAATGACTTTTACGTGTATATTCTGTTTTAAAAAGGCAAAATGAATAACATAGTCTGAAGTGAGTTACTAAAATGTAAAATCTGCACTAAATAGTCAGATTAGAAATGTCCTACGTTGTCTACAGTTACTAATAGCTGACATATATCCGGCCACGGGCGCACACATCTTTCCCCATTGACTCCCGTTATAACTTTGACATGCGCAGTTCGTTCCTCTTCAATACAAGAGATACGAGACAGCGGTCAGCGCTCCGTCTGATCGCTATACACACCACCGGCCATGGGGTGGCAGCAGAGAGCGGATTGTTCACACGCGAGCCTGTAATTAAAACCGCCAAGCGAGTGACGTTGAACGCAGAGTGTCGGAGTAATTAGCAAACAAGGTCATTAGCTAGTTACAGAGAGAGCTGAAAAAGGAGAAAATGAAGAGAGAAAATTCAGTGAAGTCACTGAAAACAACGCCGTTCGAGAGGAGATACTGGGAGTGAAGGAGCTTGGACCTGACTGGCAGGACGTCTTAATTAGACAGCAGTCCGAAGACAGAGGGAGGAGACATACTCGCTCCTTTTCACGGAGCTGCTATGAGAAGACGTCTTGGCTAACGTGATGCAGTGAGGCAGCTGCTTTATTTTGCTTCCCTTGCCTGCTTTTCCGAACTGATCAAGCGTGATCAAGCACTTTTGGTAATGGTTTCATTTATTTTCTTGATACAAAGTGAAAATTTTTTGTGGCTTTGATAGTCTTAAATGTGAGGATTTGCTGTGTTTTCATTGTAATTTAAGGTTGTTAATATAAATGTTAGCTAACTGAAGCACTTTGGGTTTTAAGCCTGATGGTTTGATTGTTTTTTTAAACAAAATGTCCAGTGTTTGTTGGTTTCATATGTATGTTTGCTGTTTTTTGTGTGTGTTTTGTGTGTTAGTGTGAGTTCAGTGTTTTATATTTTCATATACATTCATGTTGTTACAAACGTTTTGCTTGTTTGTTGTGCGAGTGAGCTTGTGAGTGGGAAAGAGTGTTATTGTGTGTGTGTGTGTGTGTGTGTGTGTGTGTGTGTGTGTGTGTGTGTGTGAGAGAGAGAGAGAGAGAGAGAGAGAGAGAGAGAGAGAGAGAGAGAGAGAGAGAGAGATTTCTTCATATAAAACTGTTTTTTTGTCTTGTTTTGTATTACTGGTTTCTTACAGGTCATATTAAAAACAATTATGTCAGAAATCATGTCTGTTGTGGAAAATCCATGTAGGATGTTGCATCAGATACAGTCTACCATGAAATGCAATGACCAGAGTGTAAAGAAGCTGTTATACAATGTAGAAAGCTTGAACAGGTGAAGTATACAACTTTGATAAGATGTTCTTATAGTAAAACCTGCTAAAAAAAGAAAAAGAAAAAAATTGAAGAGCCAGAGAAAATGTGGCTATGTTGACATACATTCAGGATTGTCTAAAACGTATTGCAATGAATAAATAACAATGTCCAAGACGCAATAATGTTCATTCTGACGCCTTCAATGACGTCTTCATGATGTTAAACAATTTTGTTTGAAAACTTAGTTGAGTGACGCCTGTAACCTTTATGACGTCCTGAAAACGTATTTTAATCATGTCTATATAACATTGAAAGTAAAACGTCTTTTCAACGTCTAGCTCACACAGAGAGCAGATAGGAGAGCATGATTCAGTCAATACGTAAACTACTTAAGCCTGTCTACGTCTCACAGTCGATTATTTGCGAGGTGCTCTGAGCTCACGCAGAAACCTGAAATTTGACTTAAAAGTGTTCCTCGATACCGGTCGGTGAATCTTCTTTCATACATGTACACGGACAGTCAATCTGGTTGTATGTGAATTTGCAGGATAGCAGACCTCCACCTGCCCAGCAAGATCACGGGACTCTGCCGTTCACCTCAGGCGCACGAGGACATCGTTTGCATGAAACTGTGGCCAGGTAAGACTCATTGTGGAAAAAGTACACATTTGAGTAACAGGCCTAAAACTCAGTGATAGTTTATGATCTATTTGTAAAATCTACGGAGAAATATAACTGTTTTTGACAGTGTGGCAGTCGATTTCATCCCGAAGTGAGGACTCTCACGGGACGCTGCGGGGCTCGCCGAACCCCAGTCAAAAATCCACAAATTTAAAGTTATCTCGCTTTTTCTCCAAAATCTGCGTCGGTCTGCGTGTTTTCCATCTGGGAAAGTAATCAGTAGGCTCTGTTGAGTAATTCGGCTTAAAAAAATTGACCATGAGAAGGATTTTAAAGTGTTTTTTCAGTGCTTCATCAATTGCTTATTAGATCAGGTGAATCGAACTCCGTTCGTCTATGGCTCATCGAAGCTATGGCTTGTTGGGTGCTTCCTGGCATTAACGGATCATTAATGTCGCGTCTTAGCTGACATATTTCTGTTCTATATTTGTTTTATTTTGTATGGGGCAGCAATCTAACACTAGCAATCAACACTAAATCTAACAATAATGAACAAAATAAAACGCAGGAAATACTAAGGCCAGCAAAATTGTCGTGGCGGGATCTACGCAGGACCCCGGTCGTGTGTCTTTTTTTTTTTTTTTTTTTAATTAATTAAAATATTTTCATTACAAAAGCAGTTATTATAATGTGCATTGGTACAAACAATTGAACATCAGCCAGGGGGTAGGCTATTAGATAAATACAGAAAATAAAGAGCACAAGTGGTATGTTTTCATAGCTTTCTTATTGTTAGAGTCACAAATACTTTCCATGTACTGTTCTGTTTCCTTTTGGAATGCAATAAAACAGGGGGTTGAGTGACTAAATTTAGCTTTGTGTATGTGATATTTACCCAATATTATTATTAAGTTTATGACATACAGTTCTTTTTGTTTTTTACTTTTAACATCATGAACCCCAAAAAGTATACTGTTCCATTCTCAGAGGAAGTCTGAGTCAATCTTCAGTGTGATGTAATGCAGTACTTCTTTCCAGAAGGTGGCAGTATAATGACAGTTCAAGAACACGTGCAACATAGTTTCAGGCTCAGATCCACACAAAGAACAGTTCACACACACATCCCTCCCAAATCTCAGCAAATAGTGTTTGGCAGGATAGTATTTATGGATTAATTTGTAAGACACTTCTTTAACTTTGTTTGTAATCAAATATTTGTATGGAAGATTCCATATATGGACCCAGTTCAATCCATTAACAATATTAGACCAGTACTGAACAACATATGGGGTAGGAGTAATATCAGTTTGAAACAATGATCTGATGAGACATTTTTTTTCTTAGTTTTGATAGAGAAACACATATGCCCCACTGATGTTAATGTGGGGTCTAAAGGAGGACAAACTGGTTTTCCAGTACCTCTTAAGAGCATTAGGATACCAGAAGGAATGGCATCCATTACAATTGCAAAGTCTTTGGGGGTAACAGGAATACCATATGTTTGACCGAATTCTGTGTTAATTTAAGTTGATTATTCCAAATGAAGCATCTGTGAGTTGAGAAGTTGTGTTTATAGATTAAGGACCATGCCAACAGCATTTGCTTGTGAAAGTTTGATAGAGTTATGGGAAGTTCTTCTATTTTATAATTACAATATAGCACATATTCAAGGCCTCCAATGGTAGAAAAAATATATTTGGGTATAAAGTTCCAAGTGGATGTAGGATTATGTAAAAACTGCTTTATCCAGTTAACTTTAAAGGTATTGTTGAGGGTAGTAAAGTCAAGAACATTTAGACCACCAGAGTCATAGGTGTTCATAACAACAGATTTTTTTTCACATAATGCGTCATGTTCTTCCATATAAAATGAAATAATAGCTTATCAATGGCACTGCAGATCTGTTTTTCGACAGCCGGGGGAGTAGCGGTGTAAGTAAGACGAGACAACCCCTCTGCCTTTGTTAATAAAACTCTGCCTTTCAAAGATAAATCTCTTTGAAGCCATTGGTCCAGTTTTTTCCTTGTCTTGTCTGTAATCATATTAAAATTTTCAGAACATCTGTCTGTCTGATTTTTAACAAAGGTAATTCCAAGCTAGGTGAGTTTGTTTTTAATAGGAATACTGTAGATCGTGGAGTCATCGCAGTCTTTAAGAGGAAACAGCTCACATTTCTTCAGGTTTAAACAAAGTCCAGAAGCTGCAGAGAATAAATCTATTATATGGATAGCAATGGGAACCTGCGTGGTATTTCTTAAGAAAAGTGAAAAGTGTGTAGTAATGGCTCACATTTCAGTTTGTTGAAGTATCACAAGAATTGGTATTATTTGTAATTTGGTCCAAAGCTCCTGTGCTGACAGTGTAAACACCAACACCACACACTCCTGGTTGGTCTCTTGTTTTGTCTGACCGTCCAGAAATGCTTGAGGTGTTCGTGGATTGCTTCTGATCCCCGTCTCCTTGTTTTGTGTCCTTTCAGTTGGAGCAGCTGTACTCGCTGAGCCTCTGCTCCAAAGAGGACTGTCTCAGGATCCTGTCCAGGTACCAGTGGAACCTGCAGCATGCCAGCTGCTACCTGATCCGATGGTCACGGGACGACAGGCCCGCCCCCCGCCAGAGGGAGCGACCTCAAGTTAGCACAGAAAGACGAGTCTGAAGTGACTTTGAATGCAGGGATGGTTGACTTTTCAGCAGCGTCTCGCTCCACGTTGACACACTCTGACACTGGATGCTGCCCAGCACACCGTGGGAGCAGATGGGAGGTCCAGCACATATGAACGCAAGGCGCCAAGGACGGGCTTGCCAGTGCTTCAGCTCCCCCAAGTGGTAACATAGCACCCCCATAGCACCCCCATAGCACCCCCATAGCACCCCCATAGCACCCCCATGAAATCCAATAAAAAATAATTAAACAAAGTATATTTTTATGACATTTTATCTCATGTGCTTTTTTATCATGTGCTGTCAGGGGTCTCAGCTCTAAACCCAAAGCACAGATCTTTTTTAGATCAGAGGTGCTTATTGACTATGGCACAGAATTATGACATCACTGAGGATAACTTAAATGCAGAGTTGCATCAAGCCCGACGTCTTCTCGAAAGAAAATCACAACAGGGACACTCCGTTAACACAACTTTGGAACTTTGAACACTCACGGCACCATACAAGGATGCGTTTATGGGCTTGTACAAACTCCTCTGGATATCCCTGACATTACATCTTCTTCCTGTGAACGATCTTTCTCCTGTCTCCGCCGTTTGAAAACCTATCTGAGGAGCAGTAGCAGAGATGCTCGTAGCAGTGACCTTGGACTTTTGGCTATCAATATTCAATTCAATTCAATTCAATTCATCCATCCATCCATTATCTATACCGCCTATCCCTTTTGGGGTTGCGGGGGGCTGGAGCCTATCCCAGCTGCAATGGGCGAGAGGCAGGGTACACCCTGAACCGGTCGCCAGCCGATTGCAGGGCCACATACATGGACAAACAAACATTCACACTCACACTCACACCTACGGACAATTTAGAGTCATCAATCAACCTAATGAGCATGTTTTTGGTCTGTGGGAGGAAGCCGGAGTGCCCGGAGAGAACCCACACATGCACGGGAAGAACATGCAAACTTCACACAGAAAGGGGATCGAACCGGCAACCTTCTTGCTGTGAGGCACGCGCACTACCTGCTGCGCCACCGTGCAGCCCCAATTCAATTCAATATACCATTAAAAGGGCACGAGCCATGAACGTCGACAAGATCATCGATGCATTCGCCCTCAGCCATAACAACCATCGCATAGTCCTCCTGTGATACTGTATGTCAGATGGGAAGTGTTTTTTTAATTTCCCATGGTGATGGGTTGCTGTTTTGATATGCTCTTTGCAAGTATGTTATCTATTGTGTTTGCATTTTGATGTTTTTGTCTCTAATGGCATGATGGTTTTAAACATTATTTGATGAGTACATATGGATGTTTCCACTTTCATGCATGTGTCAATAGTAATCGTGTCACACAGACCTGTTTAGGTGTGACACCGGAAGGAGACACCGGGGGAGACACACGAGAGATTGCACTTCAATAAAAAAAAAAATAATGTAATTGTTTCTCGATCTGTGCATAACCTTTGGCTTTTGAATGAAGTGAATGTCAGACAGTGGCATAATAATACAGTTCTGGAATACTTGCAAAACTATATTAACGTTGTGTAGTTACTACTGTTTATGTGTGTGCTTGTGCACATACTGTATTTCTAGGAGCACCCCCAGTCAATGTTGGAGCACACTCATGGCACCTGCAATCAAAGTTCTCTGGCGCCGTCCCTGATTGTTAGATTTAGTGTGTGTGTGTGTGTGTGTGTGTGTGTGTGTGTGTGTGTGACAGACATGTGTATTGGATATTTGTGAAAATACGGAACAAATCGCGACGCAACGTTTGATTGTCAATTAAAGGACGATTCCGTATTTTACGGGACGGGTGGCAACCCTACCTAGAATTGAGCTTGAACAGCCAATTATGTGGAGAGATTTCTGCCCCATACAAAATAAAACAAATATAGAACAGAAATATGTCAGCTAAGATGCTACATTAATGATCCGTTAATGTCAGGAAGCACCCAACAAGCCATAGCTTCGATGAGCCATAGACGAACGGAGTTCGATTCACCTGATCTAATAAGCAATTGATGAAGCACTGAAAAAACACTTTAAAAACCTTCTCATGGTCAATTTTTTTAAGCCGAATTACTCAACAGAGCCTACTGATTACTTTCCTAGATGGAAAACACGCGGACCGTCGCAGATTTTGGAGAAAAACCGAGGTAACTTAAATTTGTGAATTTTTGACTGGGGTTCGGCGAGCCCCGCAGCGTCCCGTGAGAGTCCTCACTTCGGAACGACAGCGACTGCCACACTGTCAAAAACAGTTATATTTCTCCGTAGATTTTACAAATAGATCATAAACTATCACTGAGTTTAAAGCATGTGTATTTTTTCCATAATCTTCCGTGGCCACAGTTTCATGCAAACGATGTCCTCGTGCGCCTGAGGTGAACGGCAGAGTCCCGTGATCTTGCTGAGCAGGTGGAGGTCTGCTATCCTGCACGTTCACATACAACCAGATTGACTGTCCGTGTACATGTATGAAAGAAGATTCACCGACCGGTATCGAGGAACACTCTCCTATCTCTGCTCTCTGTGTGAGCTGATTGAATCAGGGAGCGCGTGGGAAGATCGTTTTAAACAGCGAAGGCGAGAGCTCGTCACACACGCGGACGAGCAGTAGCGTCTGAGTAGTGAGTGGGCTGGTTGGTGTGGAGCGGGGGGGGGGGGGGGGGGGGGGGCTGGTAGTCATGATTTACAAGGGAACAGGGATTTATAGTGCATGGCAGGATTGATAACAATCGAATAACATTTAGTCTTTGCTGTTTTAAGGAAGATTTGTGGCATACCTCATTTATTTACATATTTGTATATATATTTATCCCCTTCTTGTTGACTCCTTCAGTTTATGCCTCCTTTGTATTTCTAGCTTTATTTGGCTGTTTGGCATGTTAGTATTTAACAAGGCCCAGCAAACATGAAATCCAGCCTCGCTCTAATATGAATCATGGGGCTGAAAAATTGGGTCAGAAATGAGTCTGCCCGGCTGTAATCTGGTTAATATTCCTAGAGAATAATTAGCCAAAATGCATTATTATCGGTGGGTGTGCCACCATAGCAAACACACCGATTGTTCAGAAACTAATTCAAATGTCTTGATCGCTTGATTGTAACTGAAACCAACAAGTTTACATCTCTGGCAGGAGGCCATTAAAAGTCATTGTAGGGAAACAAAGACAGTCTCTAACTACGAGGCAGGGTGAAGGAGAGTAGCCAGTTTAGGAAAACACATAACACCTCATAATAAAATGGCTCCTTGAAGGGTCAAAGTCAACACAGTTCCAACTGGGAGGAAATTTGGGGATTTTGAGGGACAAAATCACAGTATGTACTTAAAACACGTCAGGAGCAAGTCACTGAGAAAGGGAAAATGAAATGTTTGTTGATGAGATTAGTTTTTAATTCACACTAAAGATATAGAATAACTGACCCAGACTGAGAGGTTCTTACAACAGAAAACCAGTGAGTCCTACAGACCAGGCTCTCTGTTCCAAGACGCAGGTTTATAGTTATCTGGGTTGCTTTTCTTCTCAGATCAGTTGTCATCATTTTCACAGGGGTGTGACCTCTGTTCTGTCTGTCATGAAGTGTCTTGAGAAGTTGAACAGGGATGTAACACTTCTGTTGTTGGAAGTGAGACAAGCACAGAAATTTTAGGAAGTAAACTGACAACAACTGCCATCCATTCATGATAGAAATGTTTTATGCTCAGTTCCCTTTTTCTAAACTGCTGTAAATCAAATGGCATTGGCATTTACTGATGTGTATCCACAGCAGCTCGGCTTGTGAACAATGAACGCAGTGGGCCACTTGTTATCTGCCCCTGACAACATTACAACAAGTGTTATGAAAAGAATGTCTTAAACAATAAACTTTTACTTTGGTACGATAATTATCGGAACTGTCAATTATCCTTTAGCTACTTTGCAAATGTGGATGGCTGTGTCGTTCTATTAGCTGGTCAGCCCACCAATTGGTCCAGACTGAAATATCTCACCAGCTATTGGATGGATTGGGACAAACATTTGAGCTGTCATTCAGGGCCCCCAGTGGATGGAGCCTCCTGATTTTGGTGATCCCCTAGTGCCACCATAAGGTCAACGTTTGTGGTCTTTACTTAAATATCTCAACTGTTGGATAGATTGCCATGAAACTTGGTATTGATAGTCATGTTTCTCATAAAATCAACATTATTTTTGTCATACTTCTTATTTTGTGCATCATCAGGACAAAAATTTTATTTATTCAATACTTCGTGATCACATACCTGGAAAAAAAAGTCCCATCAGCTTTACTTTGTGTTTAGTGCTAAGTAGCAAATGTCAGCATGCCAACATGCTAAACCAAAAGAGTGAGCATTATACCATTTATATCACACTTGCTTAACATTATTGCATTAGCTTTGTCACTGAACATGTTAGCATGCAGGCATTTGTATTACAATAAGTGTCATTGTGCCCATGTGCAGCCTCACAGAGCTGCTAGCATAGCTGTAGACTTTTGGCCTGATTAATATTCCTGCAGCAGGAGAATTTGTAGTTATGTAAATGTCAACTCTCAGATGGAGAGCACAGTCTTTTTTTAGACTCCACAATTATCCACAAGACATTATTATCAGTGGGTGTGCCGCTGTTACAGACACACCCAGTTGTTCAGAAACTAATTGGCAGCCATTAGTTCAAATGTCTTGATTGCTATTTGTGAGTGAAACCAACAAGCTTACAACCCTCTCAGGAGGTTATTACAAGTGTGAAGGAAAGGATGAAGGAAAATGGCCTGTTCAGGAAGGCACATTCTAACACTGCATGACAAAACAGCTCCTTGAATGGTCAAAGTCAACACAGTTCCAGCTGGGTGGAAATTTGGGGATTTCAAGGAACAAAATCACATTGTGTACTTTTAAGACAACGGGAGCAAGTTGCTGAGAATGGGAAAATGAAATGTTTGTTGATGAGATTTAGTTTTTAATTCGCACTAAAGCTTGAAAATAACTCACCCAGACTGAGAGGTTATGACAAATCTTGTGAATCACAGAGTCCAGACCAAGGTCTCTGTTCCAAGAAGCAGGTTTACACTTATCTGGGTTGCTTTTCTTCTCAGATCAGATGTCATCATTTTCACAGGGGTGTGACCTCTGTTCTGGCTGTCATGAAGCATCTTGAGAAGTTAAACAAGGATATAAGACTGCTGTTGTTGGAAGTGAGGCAAACACAAAAAAATTAGGAAGTACATTTACACTAAATGTGCTCCTTTGAAGTGCCAGTGCCGTTGGCATGTGTAACCCCACTTTTTCGATCTACGTTGATGGACTGAAGGAATCACGCGGCGACTTATTGGTCAGGTTCACAGCATTTACTTCTCCACACACACAGCTGCCAAACAAACACAGAAATGTGGTTGTTGGTGGTGGGAAACATACAGTACAGCTCCAGCCCCGTCGTTGAGATCATCAGCAAAGAAAGCGGCGAGCTGAGATCTCGGATCTCTATAATTACCACCACCGCCACACGAGGGCGTTGTTTTCAAACAAATAAGGAGAGCCTTGCATATATATACAGATAATTACAGAAAATTTAGGAAGTATATTTACACTAAATGTGCTCCTTTGAAGCGCCAATGCCATTGGCATGCACTGATGTATATCTACAGCAGCTTGGCTTGTCAACAATGAAGCCAGCGGCACACTTGCTATCTCCTGCTTAAGCAAAAAGCACATTACAATCTGTCCCTGGCACCATTACAACAAGTGTTACAAAACAAATGTCATGAATTTACACCGTGATTTGATAAGAACCGTAACTGTCAATCACTTTTTAGCTACATTGCAGGTGAGTATGGCTATGTCACCAATTGGTCCTGACTGAAAAATCTCAACAAGTATTGGATGGATTGGAAGAAACATTTATGCATGTTGTACCTGCACAGTACAAAATAAACCAATCAAACAATATCCTGTACTGTGTTGTTGAATTATATGCTTGTTTCAGCTTTGCAGACACTTCCATTCTCAGTCAATGAAAGTGATGTTAGTTTCCAGTTGGCTCCAGTGGTCCACGCGTGCTGGAAAATTTCATATATCATCTGATTATGGACCCTATTTTCCCATCTTTTTGTGTCTCACTGATAAATGGAGACAACAATTTTGGAAGTTTTTTCAGTTTTGAATGAGAGCACTGCAGCTGGCAGGCATGAATGTAATCATACTGCGTGTTTGCACACCGCCAAAATAAAAGTGTTTGTTTTTGCCACTGACAAACTCACATTGTTATAATAAGAAGAATGAAGAAGGAACGTACTTTTTATTATCACATCACACAGTGTTAGTTGCACACTACACGCCATGCTTCCCGTGAAATTATTTTATCTGCATTTATCCCATCCTCGGTCTGTCGATCCTCCGCGGCAGACCAGGAGCGGTGGGCTGCCAGCTGCCAGCCGACGCCGGCGCCCGGGGACCAGTTCTCCTTCCTTTGGTGATCTTCTTGCGTGTTTTTGGGGGGTTATTTAAGGAGGAAACCTTAGTTTCATGCAAACTCCACACAGAACATGCAAACTCCTCACAGAAAGGCCCCCTTTTTTCCTCGAGCAGCAGGCACCGAAGACGCCACCAGCGCCCACAGCGGGATTCCGGGGACCTTCTAGCTGTGAGGCGACAAGTGTTACCACTTGTGCCACCGTGTTACCCTACAAATAAAAGTCTGACATTATTATGGAAAGAATCCATACAGAGATACTTCTTTGTTGATGAGTAAGATCTGTTTTGCTTAAGCAGAAACAGCTGTTGTAGCGCTGTCGCCAAAGCCACCAGACTCCATTCAAAAAAACAGTAATTTTAGCATTTTAATAAAAACTTCTTCAAATGCATCAAAAACAAAATAAAACTCGACAAAAACCTTCTTGGATCACCTTTTTAATGTTTCGGCAACAATTACGAGCTCTGGATTGGTTGAAATAAACTGTCAATTCACCGAATGGGGAGAGGAGCGAGAGAGCTGGCTGACGTCAGAGAAGCAGCGGGGGGAAACAGCACATTGAGTCGAAATGTTTCATATTTTTACACTTAGACTGACACTACTACGTAGACATAAACATGTCGGACTTGGTTCTTGGTAAAAAAATAAAATAAAATAAATGTAAAAAATTAAAGGATGATTCCGTATTTTACGGGACGGGTGGCAACCCTAGTTACAATTATATTAAGAAAACAGAAGAAGAAGAAGAAATCCTTTTTAGTCACAATTACACACACAACATGCAGAGTTGGAGTGGGGGTGGGGGGGACTGTACACGCCATGCATTAGTGAGATTCTTTCTCCACTTTTAACCCATCCTGGTGGTCCTTCCTCCATGGCAGACCAGGAGCGGTGGGCTGCCAGCCAACCGGCGCCCGGGGACTAGTTCCTTTGTTGTCACCATTGGTCAGGTGGTGATCTTCTTGCATGTTTTTAGTGGGGGTATTTTTTATGGAGGATACCCCAGGTGAGCACGGGGAGAACATGCAAACTCCACACAGAAAGGCCCCTTTCCTCGAGCAGCAGGCACTGAAGGTATGGTGGAGGACACGCCACCAGCGCTCACAGCGGGATTCGAACTGGGACCTTCTAGCTGTGAGACGACAGTGTTACCACCTGTGCCAGGGATACGGTGTCACCAGCAGTCCTCTGCTCTTCTCTCTGTACACAAACAGCTGCACCTCCAGCCACCAGTCTGTCAAGCTCCTGAAGTTTGTGGACGACACCATCCTCATTGGACTCATCTCTGATGGCAACGCACAGCACCTTCAAGGCTCTCTGTTTTGGCCTCTTCTCTCTCCACAAAAAAGGTTGATGGACAGAAATGTGAGAAAGTGTGAAAGAGGAGAAAGTCTTCTGCTGATGAAGGTGCAGACTGTGGATGAAGTGCTCCGGGACAAAGCCTAATGGAGCTCCGGGGCTCTGATGGACGGTGGCCTCACTGGGCAGCTAGAATAGACTGGCTTCAAGGATTTTGTTCAGTCACACTGTCATATGTAATGTCCCTCCTTGGCAAAAGAGTACAAGCTCTTTTACTGGTTCAAGTTAAAACCTGATTATGATAGTAGGTCAGTTTGGCACATTGTTTGCACAGCTCAGTAAAAATTAACCTCCCACTCTGGATCTATGAAAACATGTTGAGCACACTGTGAGGGCTTGTATCCCTTCTGAGAAGTGTAATTGCACACTGCCATCAGTTGATGATGCTATAAGCCCTAAAAAAATCTGACTCACCCAATGCTATACAGCAGGCTTCATTTGTTCTCTGTGCAAAAAGGAGAGATAAACATGATTCTAATTTATGAGGATAAATTGACAAAAGTGAAGAGTATCGACTTATCAGAGCTCCATATAGTCACAGCAAAAACATTCATTTCGAGTGGTGCAAAGTAACCAAGTACATTAAATTAAGTACTGAACTTAATGCAACTTTGAGGTACTTGCACTTGAGTATTTACATTATTTGATTCTTTGTATTTCTACTCCGTTCCACTTATTTCAAAGCTGTAGTTGCATCTTATTCTGAGATTGGTCCTGTTACTGTATAATGAGTACTTGTACTTTTGGTACTTTAATTATATACTGTATCCAACACTAAAGCTATTTTACTTGAGTAAATGATCTGAACAGTTCTTCCACCAAGTTATAAAATGGACAATGTGGATGTCCTTGGATGGGCGCTGTTGATGATTTTAAAGTGTAGAGTTGCTTCAAGCAGCCAGTAGGTGGCAGTAACGCACCTAAAAGATGTTTGCTAACAGCCATTAAACAACCAAAGAAGAAGAAGGAGGACGCAGGATCTACGGGTGGGTGATACTGGGAATTTTGGTATTGATCCAATACCTAGTGAATACAGGGCTAGTATCACCGATACCGATACTTTTTACTTGAAATGTCATGATCATTGAATAATTTTGTGATTTTGCCTTTAGTTGGTTGATTATGGTAATGATAAAACACAGGACAAAGATTCTTAGCAAATAAACAGTTTTTTTTATTAACTATATATTTCTAAAAATAATAAAATAATGTAACAAAAATATAAATATAACAATATAAACAACACAACAGAAAATACTTTATATAAATAAAGTCAGTAATAACAGTCAGTTGTGCAAAATAAGTAAACAAAATCAAATATAAATATAACAATGTAAACAACACAACAGAAAACACTTTATATTGCACACAGATCTTTGTGGAAAAATAAACTTAGTAGTGCAAATAAAATGTCATCTACAGTTGGCTCTCATTTGGCTCTTTGCTCACAAGTCCTCCAAGGAAGTATCCCTTTTGGCTCTGTTCCCATGTTGAAAACAGATTTAACTGTTTTTGTTTAGGAACAGTAACATGTTGACATGTTTCCCCTTTATTGCACTTCTTCCCTGACTTACTAACTGTCCAGCCTTAGAAAATATCCTTTCTGCAGGTACAGATGTTGCAATTACTCCCAGCTGTTTCTTTGCAATCTTGCTCAGAGTAGGAAATGTTTGCTCATTCATTTTCCACCAAAGAAGTGGGTCTGCATCCCTGCGGAACTGCCTTCTCCTAGTACCGGTGCATTTCAATAGCAGCTCTGCGATGCTGCTGCGATGCTAGGATTTGAGTGTCAAACTCTGCCCATATCCCACCTTTTGCTGCTGGTGGGGATGGAGAAGCTTCTGCAGGGTAGTGTGAGGTAGTTGCAGGAGCCATTGCTGGTGGCAGAGCTTGGGCTTGGTTCAGGAGCTGATTTTGAATGGGCTGAGGCCCAACTAACTGTCAACATTTCCCATGTCCCGGAACCCAAAGTTTTTAAATCTTGTGTCCAGGTAGGTGCTGGTACTGAGACTAGAAAAGGTTTCAATACCCCTGAAACAGTGCTGGCACTATGCTGACGGCGCAACAGCTAGCTTGCTGCCTTGGGCCTCACAAGATGCAGTTGATCTCAGAAGTAATGTAACCAGGGGCATCACCTTTGACACAGACACGTTTTTCAGATGATATCTCCCTTGTTACTTCTTCAAATGGTCTCAATGCATCAAGGGAGAGACCAACCATGGACCAATCTTCCTCACTCAAGCATAGTGAACTATTTCCAAGAAGGCAAAGTACGGTGGTAACTGCTTCCTTTTGCTCATGTAGTCTCTCAAACATGTAGAACACAGAGTTCCAGTGTGTTTCAACTGCTTGGATGAGTTTGTGCTCTGGAAACTTCAGTTGCTTCTGCCTTTCTTTGAGCTTTTCTGTTGCCTTAGTGCTGTGGTGAAAAAAGCTACAATTGCAGTGCATCTCTGTCAAGAAGCTCAGGGAGGGTCTTGATTGAGTCTTTCACAACAAGATCTATGGTGTGTGCAAAACAACACAGCAGCAACCATATTGGCACTATTATCTGTGATTACAGCCTGAATTTTGGCAGTTATGCCCAATTTGTTGGTGATTCTTTTCAATTCTGTGCAAATGTTGTCAGCACTGTGCTTTCCTGAGAAACTACTGGTTTCTAGCACATATGTTTGCATTTGCCACTTGTCATCAATAATATGGAAAGTGACAGTTAAATAAGCCTCTGTGGCTCTTGATGTCCACATATCAGTGGTCAATACAGCACTGCCAGCAGCATGGAGACATCTTTTTTACTTTTGAGCGACACTCTTCATACAATGAAGGTTTTTTCTCTCGCATGAAATATTTCCTACTTGGAATCCTGTAGTGGGGATCAAGTGTTTTCACTAGACTCTTAAAACCCTCCTGTTCAACTACAGAGATGGGTTGTAGGTCCTTCACTATCATGTCAGCGATGGTCCTTGTAATGTCCATGGCTCGTTGTGAGTTATCTAGGTGAAATAAAATGATTAAGATAATCAAGTCTGTAACTGTAGCCTAAATAAGAATACTAATTTTCCTTCAACAGTTAACATAAATGGTTATTATATTCAGCCATATTCATATTTCAGGTTTGAGGTATGTATCTTTATGTAAGTATATATTTTTGAGTTCCAGTAAAACAGTTAAGATTTTTTTCAATTGGCTGAACATATGATAATAGTTTAATCAGTCTGCTGAAATGGCCTCTCTGATCACCAATTACACGATGGAAAACACGTGGTGGGGGGGGGGAGTGTACCTGTCTGACAGAGTAGCAGAGAGAGAGGGAGTAGCAGAGAGAGAGAGAGGTGTGCTGTTTGCACGCGGCACAGACAGACTTGGAGAGAAGCTGTGTGTGCTTGCATGAACTCTGTGAGGAAATTCAAGTAATTTGCTGGACGTATAGAGAAGAAACTGCAACAAAGTATCGATCTCATCACGCTAGTATCGATCCGATACCAATAGGCACCTTGGTATCGATACTCTCAATATTTAGATCGATACGGCCAGTCCCAGCAGGATCCTGAAAGCAAGAGGATGTCGTTTTGTAGTTTCTTCTGTGCAGAAGTCTTTAGAGACCACTTTAAACCAGGTATCTTCATGACTTTAATCTTTTGTGCTTGATTTGTAATCTATTCATAACGAGTGCTGTTCAGAGAATGTTTAGCCAACTAAGCAGCCACTGTTAGCTAACTATCTGTTAACGTTGAATAACTTTGCAAACAGCTGTGTAGATGAGATTGAAGTGTCCACCGCTGTTCCTGTGAGCTGTGAACTACCAGTAAAAAGTTATAGGATGTGTTGAAAATCACACTGATTGGCATAAATACTGGAAAAACCTTGTTAGCTAACTAACTTCGTTGTTTAAATGCTCTTCAGGTTATACAATAATTCTGTTACACAGCTGGATGTTGTTTAACAGATGAGAAGTTAAAGTTCTACTGAAAGAAACACACCCTTAAATTGATACAAACACTACTTTAAAATGACATTACATTATTTAACCACTAATTGAAGAGTAGATTAACCAATGGTTAATAAGTAGCTACATAAATATCTCACACATAGGCCTGATAAGGAGGATGGTAAGCAAAATACAAATGTACTTTAGTTGGAATAGAAAAAAACAGATTTATTACACACAACACAATAATGAAAAATTCAATAACCCCAAAATAATTGTCCTTCTTTTCCTTTCCAGTTCTGTTAAGTCAGGTCAGTATGTCTTTTTGTCATACTCAGATTTCAGTTCAGTTAGGAGCCCCCTTCTTAGTCTTTTACTTTCACTCAAGCTCATATGTTTCTTTGAGTGGAAATCCAGCGCATCCCTGGACATCATTGGACTGTATCTCTCCACATGCGACAGCAGAGATCCTCGCCGAACCTCCCGCTCACTGGAAAATCTTCGTGGTCGTCCAAAATAGTGGCCCACACTACTTCGCATAAGTCCACCCTGCTGAAAAATCCTGGCTACGCCACCATTTACAGTGCCTTTGTCTCAGACACACACGTTTTTCCGATTGTTTTTTTTTCAAAGCTCACACACGTGTTAAGCTAGCATTAGCTAGTGCTAACCAAGAAGAAAAAATACACTCACCGGAGAATTTAAAAACTTCAACATTAATCCTCCTCTCTTGCTTCGGCAACCAAACGTCGCGGAAAAAACAGGTAAGTATCTCTCGAACAATATCAAACTGACTAAAAATAACTTTTCTCAATTTTTCTCCTCTCATAGCTCCGTACGCACGCTGAAACTCCACTTTTACTGCGTACCACTGCATATGATCCCACTCCTCCTCTGTCTCCCGCTTAGCTACTGAGAAAAGCTTATTCTGTGGCGTTTACCGCCCCCCTTTGGACTTCCGGTGAAACAACACCCACACAAACATTACAACTATAACTGAACATCTGTAAAACACAAGTGTAATTATATACACAAAAAATGAATGGAAATGTAACTGTACAAATGAAATGAACAAATGAGTTTAACTATAAAATGTTATGTCAAATTTATGGGGGTTACAATTATATTAAGAAAACAGCACCAGATCCCTTCAGGGCTACGTTCTTTCTCCTCTGCTCTTCTCCCTGTGCACGAACAGCCGCACCTCCAGTCACCAGTCTGTCAAGCTCCTGAAGTTTGCGGACGACACCACCCTTATCGGTCTCATCTCTGATGGTGGCAAGTCCGCCTACAGATGAGAGGTTGGCCATCTGGTGACCTGGTGCAACCAGAACAACCTAGAGCTCAACGCTCTAAAGACAGTGGAGATGGTTGTGGACTACAGGAAAAACTCAGCCTCACCTGCCCCCATCACCCTCTGTGACTCCACTATTGACACTGTGGAGTCTTTCTGCTTCCTGGGAAATATCATCTCCCAGGACCTCAAATGGGACCCAAACATCAGCTCCCTCATCAAGAAAGCACAGCAGAGGATGTACTTCCTACGGTAGATGAAGAAATTCAATCTGCCAAAGACAATGATGGTGCACTTCTACACAGCCATCGAGTCCATCCTCACCTCTTCCATCACCATCTGGTATGCTGCTGCCACCGCCAAGGACAAGGGCAGACTGCAGCGTGTCACTAGGACTGCAGAGAAGGTGATCGACTGCAATCTCCCGTCTCCTCAGGACCTGTACACCTCCAGGACCCTGAGGTGTGCAGGAAAGATTGTGGCTGATCCCTCCCACCCCGGACACAAACTCTTTGAGACACTCCCCTCTGACAGGAGGCTGCGGTCCATCAGGACCAAAACCTCACGCCATAGAACAGTTTTTTCCCGTCTGCTGTCAGCCTTATTAACAAGGCCCGGAACCCCCCCTCTGCCTCTACTTGTCACATTGACATTGCCATAACCCTATGCGTTACATTAACGCTCTGCTTGAACTTCTTTCTGAAAAAACAGACTGTGCTTCTGTGTATATACATTTATATTGTTATATTTTTTTTACTTTTTTAATAGCTTCTTTTTAATATAGTGTCATGCACCAACTTCACCAAAGAAAATTCCTCGTATGTGTAAAATCGTACTTGGCAATAAAGCTTTTTCTGATTTCTGGTTTTTGAGTTATAAGCAAACAAAACTTTATATGTATAGAATATAATACGATCTTTCAAAGAAACATGCCAGAAAAAGCCAGAAGCAATAAAAGGATGCCAACATAGCACCATCACCTGTCTTAGGGTCACTCTTCACATGTTCTCTATTGAAATAATTCTCTTGTCATGTTGCACATCAGCCATCATCCCTTATCCTTTACTCCTCAGGCATTTATGCATGTTCCAAGTGTGAGTACCAGCTGTTCTCCAGCCGCTCCAAGTACAAGCATTCATCTCCATGGCCGGCCTTTACAGAGACCATCCACAAGGACAGTGTGTCCAAGCATGAGGAGAGACCCAGGATATTTAAGGTACACTCAGTAGAAGAGAGACTTACTTTGTTGATTGAATCCATCAGAGGAGAGCGTAAGAGTAAGTTTACTGTATTTGTTACAAGACTTAAAACCCTCAAACCCCTTTGTTTAATGGGGTAATTCAATGCTGACTCTACAGAAATACACAAAATCCTGATTCACATGTATAATGTGTTGTTACAGGTGCGTTGTGGGAAATGTGGAAATGGACTTGGCCATGAGTTTGTGAACGATGGACCAGCCAAAGGCCTTTCTCGCTTCTGAATATCCAGCAGCTCAATGAAGTTCATCCCTGAAGGTATGGATGTAGCTAATGTCCTCACAGACAGCACAGTTCCTCTGATTTCTCTGAAATGCCACATTGGCTGTGATGTACCACCTGTGAAACAGCTCTGCTCTCACACAGCCTCATGCCATCGCTCTCCCCTCTGCACAGATAAAGTGGATGGACAGTAAGGTGAGCCGTCAGAGGGAAGTGCTGCTGAATTTGTAGATGTCTCTCTGTGCTGCTGAAGGTGCGGACAGTGGATGAAGAGTTCTGGGACAAACCCCAATCTGGGAGCACCAGGGCTCTGAAGAATGATGGCCTCGCTGGATAGCAAGTACAGAGGACTGGTCACAACACCTTTTATTCTGAATCATCACCGTTTGCAAGACGGCATCACTGATTTAACAATCACCATCTCAATAGTTTGACATTAATGGACATTTATTTATAATGATTGAGCGGGAGAATCGACTTCTCTTTGTTCTGACCTCTTTCTTACTCAGAGACTAAAAGTATTTATTTACCTACACAGTTTGGCCTGTAGTTCTTCTGCTGTCCCCAGAAAGAAAGTAAAGAAACCAGTCTGTCAGAAACCTCCTGAAACTGTGAGTCTAAAGCCTCTTTTACACAAGGATCCTGCCATGAAGACGACCTGTCATTATGATGGCTTTAATTTTTTACACTGAACCAAACGACGCAGACACAATGCCGCCCCACTGTGTGATTTTAATACAGTGTCCGGGAGCTAAAGGGGCATGGCATGTAACACAACAGTGTCAGCGTCGAGTGTGACGTCACTCCATTCCATGTTTGTACGTTTAGGTATCTTGAACAAGTGTTAACCAGGTTTAGGATTAACCTTTTCTAAAGATTACTCGTGATATATGGCCTTTACCTGCAGTGTTTGGTGTGCTAGATGCAGAAAATGAGTAGCAATACATTCTATTTTCACTGCTTTATGCAAAAGAGCTCAATTACCCTTATGCAAAGAACTGAAATGAATACATTTTAAATGAAAAATAAAATGATGCTTTGATGATTAGTTGATGTTTGTATTCCTGTTTTCAAATGTTAATGTCACTCTTTCTACTAACTGAATAGTTTAAGGTCACTGTATGATGGGTGGCTGTGGCTCAGGAGGTAGAGCGGTCGTCCACAGACCAATTGTTAAACCATAAGGACACACACACACAGAACGCAGCACATGCAAATTCACCTATGTGGCCTTGTGCTGCAACTGTACAGACACACTGTCACTCCCTGGCAAAGAGTACAAGCTCTTTTACTGGTTCAAGTTAAAGACTCACTAGGATGGTAGGTCAGTTTGCAAATTGTTTGCACAGCTCAGTAAAAATTAACCTCCCACTCTGGATCTATGAAAACATGTTGAGCACACTGTGAGGGCTCGTATCCCTTCTCAGAAGTGTAATTGCACACTGCCATCAGTTGATGGTGCTATGAGCCCTAAAAAAATCTGACTCATCCAATGCAATACAGCAGGCTTCATTTGTTCTCTGTGCAAAAAGGAGAGATAAACGTGACTGTAATATATGTATAAATTGACAAAAGCGAAGAATATCGACTTATCAGAGCTCCATATAGTCACAGCAAAAACATCCATTTCCAGTGGTGGAAAGTAACAAGTACATTAACTCAAGCACTGAACTTAATGCATTTTTGAGGTACTTGTACAAAGCTGTAGTTACATGTTATTACCAGATAGGTCATGATGGTACTTTAAGTATATATTATATCCAGCAATTAAGCACTTTAACTTGAGTAAATGATGTGAACAGTTCTTCCACCACTGCTCATTTCTTATGCAACGACAAAGAAATACAGTACTTCTGAGTGACCTTTTGCTGCAGCTGTGACTCTCTTGCAACATTTTTCCCTTTCAGTTAAATGTATTTGAGTACCCGAGTAAAAAATGGTTTCATCATAAAAAACCTAGTTTGTACATTCTTGCAAAACTAATTTAGAGTACAGTAAATATCTGAGCAGCATGTCCCCACTGCATGATGCTGTTGAGCAACAGATGTCCACCTGCCGTCTTCCCTGTCATGGCAGGGGCCTGTTTCAGGAAGTAGATCCAGCAGTTCTCTGGATAACTTTGCTGGTCAAAGCTCAGACCTCGGCCCATGCTCCAGACTTGAGAGGGTTCAGTGTCTTTCCACCTGGCAAACTCTTCCAGACAGCTCCAGTAAACCTGCCTCTTGGCCCGTGGAGTGGTGGAATTATAAACAAAGTGAGGATGTGGGGGTACGTTCAACAGCTCTTGAGCTGTTTAAATGTCTGGGGACGAGCAGGTGTGGAGCTGCTCATTTCAAAGGCTCGAAGATCAGAGGTGGAGATGAAAGCTGCAGCGTCAGGCAGAGGATTAAGAAAGGAAGTGCAAACATTCGCAGATTGTAATGATGTGTAGTGGTGGAGCATTTAAAGCAAAGACTGTTTTGTGCATTCAATGCCATGATGGTTTTGTCTGTAAGGTATGATCAGAACTCTTGAGCAGCAAATGTGCTTTTGTCAATTAAAGAGGAGCATTGTTTTTATATTTCTGTGCTTTGCCTAAAATGATGAAGGCTGTGGATCTTCCTCTGACTTTAAGTTGAGAGGCCAAGTTCGTTGGCCTCTGACCTCACCTCAAGCTCGTCATTAATCGAGTAATACCTTCCTTGCGACTGATTAGATGTCTTCTCTGCTGTGTGGCCACACACACACAGCTGGCACACAGACCAAAGTGTCCTTGGGGGTGATGTCTGGAAGAGGAAGGGAGAGTCAGAGACGGGAAGAGAGACAAACTCAACAACAGCCAGACAGCCAGACAGACAGACAGACAGAGACCAAAATACAAAAAGAAACCACATGTGAGAATGAGAGATGATGAAGAGAAAGGAAATTGCCCGAAAAACACGAGGACCGTAATTAGCATTTGCTATCTGCGAGAGAGCTCTTTCTGGCTGGCATCTGAGCACAGCTGTATGGCCAAGAGGAAGCAAACAGGAAGCAGGAAGTGGTAATCCTCTGATAGAATCATGAGACGGACTCAAATCCACTGACCTCCGGGGCTCATCCTGCTCGTATAAGCAAACGGGATCCTTAATTACATTAAACTACCACTCGAAAACCTTCCTCAGTCCCAAAGGCCAAGCCTTGAGCTACAGCTAAACATGTGTGTGTGTGTGTGTGTGTGTGTGTGTGTGTGTGTGTGTGTGTGTGTGTGTGTGTGTGTGTGTTTGTGTGTGTGTGTGTGCACCACTGACTCATTCGCAGGACATCTTGTTTTAATTGTAACCTATAGGAGCCAGTTGCTTAGATGTGGATGTTTACAGGCACTGCACCTGCTTCTGTTTTGAGCCTCAGAGAAGAGTGTCTCCTTCTGCGTCCACACACCGACACACATTATATCCAGTTCATCAAGGTAGAACTCCCTAAAACCATGTGTCATCCAGTGGCTCTGCTCCACACGCTGCAGAAGCTGCATGCTATCACTTCATGGCAAGAAAGCTCCCGAATGCGTGAGTGCGAGGGAGAAAACGCCTTTCATCAGGGAGTAATATCGGCAGAATATGTCGTCTTCGTCCAATCACGGTGGGGCTGCCCTCCATATGTTATAGACGCACATATGCTGGCCAAACATCTCCCCTCTGTGTAATGAATGAAAGGATAAACAAAGCTTTCATACATGACACTGGAATGCGATTTCATCTCCGGTTCAAAGGAAAGTTCTGGAAACTCGAGGCAGTCCAGGTTGGGCACTGTTGTAATTCTGTCAGGGCAGCATGTGTTTGAAAGAGACGGGGCTTACAAAAACCAAAATGAGAATATCTTTGCTCGTCCTCCCTGAAAGGCCCAGCGGTGAACCACCGTCTAAAATGATCTGTAGTTTACTGGCCATATAAACATATTTTACATGTATATGAAATGCATATCTTGGCGTGTCCCGCTGGTTGTAAACACTGTAAATGTGGAATGGGGAGTAATAAAAATACAATTACATTAAAGAAGAAACAATGAAAAACCTCAGTTTTCAGTTTGTTCCAACAAAACGTCAACAGCTTAAGCATGTGAAGGATCTTTATGCAGACTGCAGAAAGCCAGAAAGAGGCATGTGAAATCCAAAGTATGAGGGCTCTGGGTGAGAAAGTAAACAATATGAGAAATCTTCAATGGCTTCTGCTGCTTTATTGTCACCTTTATCACACGATCACATTCCTGTTCCTGAGCTGCACCAGCTTCAATAACACAGAGGGGTTTTGAACATATGGATTGGCAAACATCGCTTGCTATCCGCACTCTGATCTGTTGCGGGGAGATATGACCCCGAGACAGCAGCGCAGGTCGGTCTGAGAGCTTCAAAGGGAATGCTTGAGGTGTGTGGCACTGGTATTGTTCATGCAGATCAGGGAGAAGGGGTCCTTATTTTGAGGGGGCTGCTGGGTTGACTGTGGGATAAGAGAGAATGTTTAAACCTGGAGAATGAGACTGGCTGATTGTGTGCCCACATGTCAGCTTTTATCCTCTCTTGATCAGGGACTGTGGGTTTGAAAGGCCTGAAAGGTGGGCACAATAATCCAGAAAGAAACTGTGGACCAACTGTGCATCATGTCAAACCGCTTCTCTCGTGCTTTGGATTTGCTGCATGAGTTTCAGAGTCGGAGACTTTTTAAAAATGATCTAATGGAGCCTCAGATAAAAGTGTGCCAGAGGCGAGGAAGCATTTATCAAACGTGCCGTCTTCAGAGTATGGAAATATCAGGCCGGGTTCAGAGTTGGGCTGAATGATTTAAAAGGAGGCTGGGCTCACAGATAGTCAGAGCCGTGATGGACTGTGGAAAATGCTGTATTTGTGTCAGCACGTGTTCAGAAATGTCAGAGGCCTGCGACTGTCTGGAGAGGTTTAATGCATGTGAAAAACATCTTAATGCAGACAGACTGAACACTACTGAGGAGAAGAAAGTAATTACCTCAGTCTTTCCCTGGGTTCAGTGCCACAGACTGTCCCCCCTGCCCACCCAACAACCCACCCGGCTAACCCCAGCTCCCTGCAATTTGTGGCTGCTCATCCTCTAGCATGGTTAGTAAACCCAGTGGGCTCCATATGAGATCCAGATCAAACTGTTGCCATGTTAAAGATGACTGCAAGCATGTTTTTGCATACTCTCTTCCTTATATGATCTCACACTCTTTTCTGTGTGTGTTTGTTGCACATATATACATAGGGTCTCTACCAAGTTTTATGGACTCGGCGGCCCCCCACAGGCACCAGATGGGTGGTCTTAATAGTCAAAATTGCTCCTTTGGTCATGCTGATTGTTGACTTCTGTGCAGAAAATGTTAAGAAGTGCCTGTGCTTTATTCTCCTCAGTGATTATAACCCAATCTGGAGCCTATAATCTGCATCACTCCCAGTATTATGAGACAGTTATGGAGGTGTTGTCACTTTAGTCTCTCTGGGTCGATCCTGGGAAAGAGATAGAATGTCGCATTTGTATCTTTTACCAAAAAAGTCACTCTTGTATGGTAAATTTAAATATAAAATGAGTCAAATAACCTTTAACTGTTTTGATTAATGAGTTTTTGAGGTGCTGGTAGGTAGATTTTGTTACCTCTGGACAGAGAGGCTAGCTGTTTCCCACTGTTCCCAGTCTTTGTGGTAAGCTACGCTAACCGGCTGCGGACTCCAGCTACATGCATCGATCTTCTCATCTGACTCGCCACCAAGCAGCAAATAAGTGTATTTAAACCACGTCTAGCCTCTGTAATGTCATATTTTAGTGCAAAGAATAATAATTACTGGATTTAAATAAAACATTTTACATGTGTGTTTATTTGTGTGATCACATCTGGATTCCCCTCATTGCATGAATGAGGGGAATTCCACATACCTCTCCAGCTTTATGCCCCTCAGCACCTATTGTGCAACACACACACACACACACACACACACACACACACACACACACACACACACACACACACACACACACACACACACACACACACACACCAGTTTTACCTTTTAACAGCGGCTCCTTAGAGTATTCAACATGAGAGCCAACTATCTTTCTAGACTTATGATTCATCGACTGCTTTTATATATCAAAAATAATCCTTGAGTACATGATTAATATATCAACATTTGGCATGGACAAACCTCGATTCTCCACATTTGCACTTTATTCCTTTACTTTTGTGCCAGGAAAGCAAATACCCTCTAATCTTGCCTGTCAGTCACCCTGCAGTAATTGTTTCTGTTGATCCCTCAGCCTCTCCCTTGGCTCATCAGTGTCCTGGATATGTAGGGAGAACACCATGTTATGCCAATATTAAAGGGAGGAAGGACAGAGGGTTATGTTTTCCTCCATGTATATCTGTAGCTATTATTCCAGGGAGTGAATGATCGCTTGGTCAAAACAGAATCCAAATTAATTTTAAATGTATTTTGGGGAAGTCCACTGAAAAGCCGTCCTGCTGTCATTCGGACCAGAAGCTCTGTTGTGTCCCCAAAAACACAAAAAGCACTGACCTCAAAACCCAAAGTGAGACCAGATGAGAGCTACAGGAAGGAGAGGAAGATCTGTGTGTGAGGGTGCGTGATTGTGTGTGTGTGTTGGTAAAGGGGTTAAACAAGAAGAGGTCAAAGACTCAGAATACATTCCCACAGGAATGAGGCTCATGGACAACCCAAAATGATTATCAGCTTTACGACAAATTGAGGGTGTGGTGTTTAAAGAAAGAAGACAAATATCCAGCCAAAATTACCACGACCACGACTCAACGTTCTGGACCTGGGCTGTTTTTTTTACAAGGAAATCTTGATCAAAACAATCTCTTTTCCCCATAAGTTAAACAAAAAATGTGACATTTTGGAAATTTGCTCACTAATTAACATGTTATGTTATATCTGCACAAAAACCAATGCTGTGACATTTCATGTTTTACAACCAAGAAATAACACATAGGCCTAATTTGGCATATAAACCCTCACAAAATGGCAATTTTTAAACTTCAGTTTTCAGTGTGTTAGAGCTCTGGAGGAGCTGGTACAGTAGGTGGCCTTTGTTACCTCTGGATAGAGCCAGATTAGCTGTTTCCCTCTGTTTTAGTCATTTTTGTTGAGATGAGCTAACCTGCTGCTGGCTGTAGCAACACATTCAGCATACAGGCGTGTGAGTGGTATCAATCTACTCATCTGTCTCTTAAAAAAAACAAATCAGCATATTGTCTGACTATTTTTTAAGTTTTCCTCCATCCCAGCCAATCATAGAAATTACTGTGCTTGGATAATGATAAAAAGCACCGAAGGCAGTATGTGTCCAATAATGTGACTTACTGGAACATATTTGAACAAACCTTTTGATTGAATGGTTCAAATTGTGAAACTTCCAATTTTGAAAGTTCATTTATCTCCCACAGGGCTTGTTTTTTCCTGGTGGGTCACATGTTTGGTACACTCCTGTCCCCTTTGGCCAAAACAACCGTCAGCACCTTGGCTGATGGTTTGCTTGTTTGAGTTGCACATGATTTCGCATTCCTGTGAAATGCAGACTGGCCCCACGGGGAAGAAGTTCATCTCCTGTTTCTGCAGCATGAAACAGTTTCACACGCACACACACCCGCACACACACACACAAACTGCCTCTGGCCTTCAGTGTTCCACAGGACAGGTGATACTGTTTTAGCCGACCCGAGTCAATAGCGAACCAATGGACAGAGCAGTTTTTCTCTTCTTTTTTTAGGATGACGGCTCTCTTTTCTCACAGCCGATGTGACAGGTCGGAATTCGAAAAACATGGGAAACTCCGAGGAGTGGGGAGACAAACTGCTGTGGTTTTACACCAGTAATTACGCTCAGTTAACACCCATCTGATGACTGTTTTTGTTTTTATTTACAGAGATCGTTCAGGTTTGATTTGTTTACATAAATGAACACATAGCCGCTGGTTAAATAATGAGACATTCGCCCAGCTGCTTGTTCACACGCATCTTTTAGCCCTTACAATTGTTTTGCATGAACTGAGTGAGCATGAAAATTAACGAGCACATCCATTTGGGTGGCGGTTCTGGCCCAGTAACAGTAGCACAGTGTTCGGTCCAACTGCCTGTGTCAGCGAATCGCAAAGATAGAAAGAGAGTTGTTTTTCACACACTGGGCGGAAATAGATGGTGACAGTGACACATAAAAGGCAGGGCTGTGGTCGGGAGCTGACGTCATGGCAATCAGGATTTAAGCCGACGAGGCCTTTCGATGAAGGAAGCCACACAGAGTAGCCCACAAGCATTTCTGTAAGTAACAGTCTGGGATTGGGTACCACAAGTGGTGCATGTGCACGCAGGCTGGAACAATAGGCGTCCACAGGCACATGGGTGCATGCATAAGAGCCTAAAGGCAGAGAAGTCTATGCTCGCGTATCCGCACACTTCACATAAACATCAGACACATGCTGCAGCTGAAAATGCTTCACCTTCACGGCTCTGTCAGATTTGCAGCCACACGTCTTAGTGAATCCCCCAAACTGAGCTGGGAGGCATGAAACTGTATACCGAACTAATCACAGTTGTCTCCTTCTTAACCTCTCTCTCACTCACACTCATCTTCTGCCATGAAGACACAAACACATATCGGCACACACAAGCTCCCCTCGCACACCCCCTCTCTTTCTCTCTTCTCCCTGTGCCTCCACCCTTCCCAACACACCCAGTATCACTTAGGAGCCAACCACCAGATCCCACTTTTCACCGCAGAGCTGTGGATTAGAAAAGAAGGCATTTCCCAAATGGTCTGCGGCTTGTGTGATGACATGATTGTCATTCAGTGTAATTCACGTGGTGCTCTTTAGATTCCCGCACGCCTGATTCTACAGTTACAATAAGGCACCCAGAGAAGGTAAATAATAGTTTAAAAAAAAAACATGCGACTCCTGTACGGACTTGCTCCCTGGATAGGCATCTTAGTTTTCATTGCCAAGATGAAAGACACATTGAAAATAGTTCTGTGCAGCTGGTTTCCAATGGCCGAGGAAGGCTTGCATGCATTTTTGTTTATTTCATAAATATCTGTGGGCTTATATCGCTGTACATGCATATCAGTTACATAATTGAACCGCCTGGCTCTTGGTGCTGCCCAAATCAAACCCTCATGAAGTTGGAATGAACTGCGGAAACTCTTCCTCCAATATAAATTACTCCCATGTTAAACTTGAGGCATTATGCAGGTGTAACACGGTTTAATGCTTCCAAGGCCGTGGAGGCTGTTGTGTAAGCTCCACACATCGCTCCTCTCAGATCTTTGGCACATTCATCCCCTCAGTGATGTCTCTATAAAGCTGCAGGGCAAGTCTGGGAGTCTGCAAGATCTCCTTGAGGCAAAAAAAAGGTCCATGCACCTGTGTGAAGGTAGTGGGACGTGAGGGCCGGACAGTGGGAGGAGAAGAGGAAGACGGAGGGGTGGGGGCATTGTGTGTGGATGGAGAGATCAGAGTGATTTTGTTCAGTCTTCCGTCTCCTTGTCCATCCATCATCGTTACCGACTTTGCTTATGTCTGCAGATGAAAGTTGGGAAGGCTCCAGGAGATGGGTGGGGCTTCACAGGCGCTTTGTTGTCAGCTTTTGTATTTAGTGATCTTCTCTACCCGAGGGCTTCGGCCATTGAGCATCTAACACATAGCAGAAAGTGTGTGTGACATCTTTTATTTCTTCAAAGAAGCTGCACTTCAGACGCCACAATATGAGCATTAAGCCCAATTGTTTTGGAAAAAGGGGAATTTGTTTACTGGTCATACGAGCTGCAAAAAATCAAAAGCAGTGGGAAAAACCTCTGCTATACAGCTTCAGTCTTAGTAAATATGTCACAGATTTTCATTCCAGACACAATAAAAAAAACACCAGGTTTCCTTGTAGGAAACTGCAGCCATGCCTCTGCACCGCCACATGAGTATCTCCTGGGCGGTGGTTTCAAAGATCTGTCACGACGGCTTTAAGGGTTCTGCCGGCTGTCTCGCGGCCATCGCAAATGGCCAACAGCCTCTTCCTCACACTGGAAATTGCAAAATGAGAGTGGAACATTCTGCTTTTGCTGAGGAGGATTCCTAATTTGCTGTAATGGCTGACACATGTACCACCAGCAGGCCCCTGGCTATGGAAATCTCTATCAGTGCTACACACAGGGATGTAACAGCAGCACACACCTGCAGACACGGCAGTTAGAAATGTAGCCCGGACTGCGCACATGCATGCATAAATGCCTACACTTGATTGTGAA